>NC_092735.1:2123992-2460242 GCF_047496885.1 Scyliorhinus torazame
ACACAGCACATCACCCCCCACACAGCACATCACCCCCCCACACAGCACATCACCCCCCCCCCCCACACAGCACATCACCCCCCACACAGCACACCACCCCCCCACACACCACATCACCCCCACCACACAGCACATCACCCCCCCACACAGCACATCACCCCCCCCCCCACACAGCACATCACCCCCACACAGCACACCACCCCCCCACACACCACATCACCCCCACACAGCACATCACCCCCACACACTGCACATCACCCCCCACACAGCACATCACCCCCCCCCCCACACAGCACATCACCCCCACACAGCACACCACCCCCCCACACACCACATCACCCCCCACACAGCACACCACCCCCCACACACCACATCACCCCCCACACAGCACATCACCCCCCACACACAGCACATCACCCCCCACACAGCACACCACCCCCCCACACACCCACATCACCCCCACCACACAGCACATCACCCCCCCACACAGCACATCACCCCCCCCCCCCACACCAGCACATCACCCCCCCACACAGCACACCACCCCCCCACACACCACATCACCCCCCACACAGCACATCACCCCCACACACTGCACATCACCCCCACACACTGCACATCACCCCCCACACACAGTACATCACCCCCCCCCCCCCACACACACACACACACACACAGGCGGGAGTATTGTGTTCAGTTTTGGTCGTCTTGCTGTAGGAGAGATTTTATTAAAGTGGGGAAGGTGCGGAAGGGATTGACAGGGATGTTGCCAGGACTGAAGGGACTGAGTTACAGGGAGAGTTTGGGCAGGCTGGGACTTTTCTCTTTGGAGCGAGGGAGACTGAGGGGTGATCTGATGGAGGTGAATAAGGTCATGGGAGGCATGGATCGGGTGAATGCACGCAGTCTTGTCCCAGGGATGGGGAATCGAGGACTCGAGGGCAGAGGTTTAAGTTCAGAGGGGAAAGAATTAATGGGAACCTGAGAAGCAACATTTTAACGCAGAGGGTGGGACGCACGTGGAATGAGGCAGGGACACTGACAACATTGAAAGGGCATTTGGACAGACACATGGACCGGAAGTAGAGGGATATGGGCCACATGGGGTTAGCTTAGATGGGCTGTTGGGTTAGCAGGGACCAGTTTGGGCCGAAGGGCCTGTGTTCGTGCCGTAGATTCACATCACTCACCGTCCCCCCCCCCACCCGACAAACCCACCCCACGCAGAGCCCCCCCCCTCCCCCCGCCCCCGGTTACAGAGGAGGAGCTGGGAGAGACATCACTCACCGTCTCACCCCCCCCCCCCCCCGACAAACCCACCCCACGCAGACCCCCCAGGAACAGAGGAGGAGCTGGGAGAGACATCACTCACCGTCTCACCCCCCCCCCCCCGACAAACCCACCCCACGCAGACCCCCCAGGAACAGAGGAAGAGCTGGGAGAGACATCACTCACCGTCTCCCCCCGCCCCCCCCCCCGACAAACCCACCCCACGCAGACCCCCCAGTTACAGAGGAGGAGCTGGGACAGGTGAGGTACCCAATGCTGTTTAATGATCAGCTCGTTACACACAGCGAGCGAAAAGGAAGTTGGCATTTTGTCAAGTCCTTGTCGTGAATATTCAGTGTCCCGTGTGCATCAAACTCATCTTCGGAGGGATGCCTGCTTCGAGCAGACAGCTATTAAACAAATATAGTTAGCGCTCATTTAACTGTTGGGAGAGTGTTTGTGCCTCTTCGGGGAGACCCTGCTGTCCATCTATATTTACCCCCGTTAAACACACTGAATTTTCATTCGCTCAGCCTGGGCGATTTCACAGCAGAATGTCGGATGGAAGGCGCAGAAGGGTGGGTGAGTAAATTTGCAGACGATACTAAAGTCGGTGGTGTTGTCGATAGTGTGGAAGGAAGTAGCAGAGGGATATAGATAAGCTGCAGTGCTGGGCTGAGAGGTGGCAAATGGAGTTTAATGTAGAGAAGTGTGAGGTGATTCACTTTGGAAGGAAAAACAGGAATGTGGAATATTTGGCTAATGGAAAAGTTCTTGAAAGTGTGGATGAGCAGAGGGATCTAGGTGTCCATGTACATAGATCCCTGAAAGTTGCCACCCAGGTTGATAGGGTGGTGAAGAAGGCCTATGGAGTGTTGGCCTTTATTGGTAGAGGGATTGAGTTCCGGAGTCAGGAGGTCATGTTGCAGCTGTACAGAACTCTGGTACGGCCGCATTTGGAGTATTGCGTACAGTTCTGGTCACCGCATTATAGGAAGGACGTGGAGGCTTTGGAACGGGTGCAGAGGAGATTTACCAGGATGTTGCCTGGTATGGAGGGAAAATCTTATGAGGAAAGGCTGATGGACTTGAGGTTGTTTTCGTTAGAGAGAAGAAGGTTAAGAGGAGACTTAATAGAGGCATACAAAATGATCAGAGGGTTAGATAGGGTGGACAGTGAGAGCCTTCTCCCGCGGATGGAAATGGCTAGCACGAGGGGACATAACTTTAAACTGAGGGGTAATAGATATAGGACAGATGTCAGAGGTAGGTTCTTTACGCAAAGAGTAGTGAGGCCGTGGAATGCCCTACCTGCTACAGTAGTGAACTCGCCAACATTGAGGGCATTTAAAAGTTTATTGGATAAACATATGGATGATAATGGTATAGTGTAGGTTAGATGGCTTTTGTTTCGGTGCAACATCGTGGGCCGAAGGGCCTGTACTGCGCTGTATCGTTCTATGTTCTATGTTCTATGTTCTAAGTACAATGGGTTAAGGGAGGGGAGGGGTGGGGGGTGGGGGGTGGGGGGGGGGGCAGATAGATGGCACATGCGGAATGCTGAGGGAGTGCCACACTGTCAGAGGGTCAGTACTGAGGGAGCGCGGCACTGTCAGAGGGTCAGTACTGAGGGAGTGCCGCACTGTCAGAGGGTCAGTACTGAGGGAACGCTGCACTGTCAGAGGGTCAGTACTGAGGGAGTGCTGCACTGTCAGAGGGTCAGTACTGAGGGAGCGCGGCACTGTCAGAGGGTCAGTACTGAGGGAGTGCCGCACTGTCAGAGGGTCAGTACTGAGGGAACGCTGCACTGTCAGAGGGTCAGTACTGAGGGAGTGCTGCACTGTCAGAGGGTCAGTACTGAGGGAGCGCGGCACTGTCAGAGGGTCAGTACTGAGGGAGTGCCGCACTGTCAGAGGGTCAGTACTGAGGGAGCGCTGCACTGTCAGAGGGTCAGTACTGAGGGAGTGCTGCACTGTCAGAGGGTCAGTACTGAGGGAGTGCCGCGCTGTCAGAGAGTCAGTATTGAGGGAACGCTGCACTGTCAGAGGGTCAGTACTGAGGGAGTGCTGCACAGTCAGAGGGTCAGTGCTGAGGGAGTGCTGCACTGTCAGAGGGTCAGTACTGAGGGAGTGCCGCACTGTCAGAGGGTCAGTACTGAGGGAGCGCCGCACTGTCAGAGGGTCAGTACTGAGGGTACGCTGCACTGTCAGTGGGTCAGTGCTGAGGGAGTGCTGCACTGTCAGAGGGTCAGTGCTGAGGGAGTGCTGCACTGTCAGAGGGTCAGTACTGAGGGAGTGCTGCACTGTCAGAGGGTCAGTACTGAGGGAGAGCCGCGCTGTCAGAGAGTCAGTATTGAGGGAACGCTGCACTGTCAGAGGGTCAGTACTGAGGGAGTGCTGCACTGTCAGAGGGTCAGTGCTGAGGGAGTGCTGCACTGCCAGAGGGTCAGTACTGAGGGAGTGCCGCACTGTCAGAGGGTCAGTACTGAGGGAGAGCCGCACTGTCAGAGGGTCAGTACTGAGGGAGTGCCGCGCTGTCAGAGAGTCAGTACTGAGGGAACGCTGCACTGTCAGAGGGTCAGTACTGAGGGAGTGCTGCACTGTCAGAGGGTCAGTACTGAGGGAGTGCTGCACTATCAGAGGGTCAGTACTGAGGGAGTGCCGCACTGTCAGAGGGTCACTACTGAGGGAGCGCCGCACTGTCAGAGGGTCAGTACTGAGGGAGTGACGCACTGTCAGAGGGTCAGTACTGAGGGAGTGCTGCACTGTCAGAGGGTCAGTACTGTCGAAGTGCTGCACTGTCAGAGGGTCAGAACTGAGGGAGTGCTGCACTGTCAGAGGGTCAGTACTGAGGGAGTGCCGCACTATCAGAGGGTCAGTACTGAGGGAGTGCCGTACTGTCAGAGGGTCAGTACTGAGGGAGCGCCGCACTGTCAGATGGTCAGTACTGAGGGAGCGCTGCACTGTCAGAGGGTCACTACTGAGGGAGCGCCGCACTGTCAGAGGGTCAGTACTGAGGGAGTGACGCACTGTCAGAGGGTCAGTACTGAGGGAGTGCTGCACTGTCAGAGGGTCAGTACTGTCGAAGTGCTGCACTGTCAGAGGGTCAGAACTGAGGGAGTGCTGCACTGTCAGAGGGTCAGTACTGAGGGAGTGCCGCACTATCAGAGGGTCAGTACTGAGGGAGTGCCGTACTGTCAGAGGGTCAGTACTGAGGGAGCGCCGCACTGTCAGATGGTCAGTACTGTCGAAGTGCCGCACTGTCAGAAGGTCAGTACTGAGGGAGTGCCGCACTGTCAGAGGGTCAGTACTGAGGGAGTGCTGCACAGTCAGAGGGTCAGTACTGAGGGAGTGCTGCACTGTCAGAGGGTCAGTTCTGAGGGAGTGCCGCACTGTCAGAGGGTCAGTAGTGAGGGAGTGCCGCACTGTCAAAGGGTCAGTACCAAGGGAGTGCTGCACTGTCAGAGGGTCAGTACTGAGGGAGTGCTGCACAGTCAGAGGGTCAGAGCTGAGGGAGCGCTGCACTGTCAGAGGGTCAGAGCTGAGGGAGCGCTGCACTGTCAGAGGGTCAGTACTGAGGGAGCGCCGCACTGTCAGAGGGTCAGTACTGAGGGAGTGCCACACTGTCAGAGGGTCAGTACTAAGGGAGTGCCGCACTGTCAGAGGGTCAGTACTGAGGTAGTGCCGCACTGTCAGAGGGTCAGTACTGAGGGAGTGCCGCACTGTCAGAGGGTCAGTACTGAGGGAGTGCTGCACTGTCACGGGGTCAGTACTGAGGGAGTGCCGCACTGTCAGAGGGTCAGAACTTAGGGAGCGCCGCACTGTCAGAGGGTCAGTACTGAGGGAGTGCTGCACTGTTAGAGGGTCAGTCCCGAGGGAGTGTCGCACTGTCAGAGGGTCAGTGCTGAGGGAGCGCTGCACTGTCAGAGGGTCAGTGCTGAGGGAGTGCTGCACTGTCAGAGGGTCAATGCTGAGGGAGTGCTGCACTGTCAGAGGGTCAGTACTGAGAGAGCGCTGCACTGTCAGAGGGTCAGTACGGAGGGAGTGCTGCACTGTCACGGGGTCAGTAGAGTGTGTGCCGCACTGTCAGAGGGTCAGTACTGAGGGAGTGCCGCACTGTCAGAGGGTCAGTACTGAGGGAGCGCTGCACTGTCAGAGGGTCAGTGCTGAGGGAGTGCTGCACTGTCAGAGGGTCAGTACTGAGGGAGTGCTGCACTGTCAGTGGGTCAGTACTGAGGGAGTGCTGCACTGTCAGTGGGTCAGTACTGAGTGAGTGCCGCACTGTCAGAGGATCAGTACTGAGGGAGCGCCGCACTATCAGAGGGTCAGTACTGAGGGAGTGCTGCACTGTCAGAGGGTCAGTTCTGAGGGAGTGCCGCACTGTCAGAGGTTCAGTGCTGAGGGAGCGCTGCACAGTCAGAGAGTCAGTACTGAGGGAGTGCTGCACAGTCAGAGGGTCAGTACTGAGGGAGTGCTGCACTGTCAGAGGGTCAGTTCTGAGGGAGTGCCGCACTGTCAGAGGGTCAGTACTGAGGGAGTGCCGCACTGTCAGAGGGTCAGTACCAAGGGAGTGCTGCACTGTCAGAGGGTCAGTACTGAGGGAGTGCTGCACAGTCAGAGGGTCAGAGCTGAGGGAGCGCTGCACTGACAGAGGGTCAGAGCTGAGGGAGCGCTGCACTGTCAGAGGGTCAGCACTGAGGGAGCGCCGCACTGTCAGAGGGTCAGTACTGAGGGAGTGCCACACTGTCAGAGGGTCAGTACTAAGGGAGTGCCGCACTGTCAGAGGGTCAGTACTGAGGTAGTGCCGCACTGTCAGAGGGTCAGTACTGAGGGAGTGCCGCACTGTCAGAGGGTCAGTACTGAGGGAGTGCTGCACTGTCACGGGGTCAGTACTGAGGGAGTGCCGCACTGTCAGAGGGTCAGAACTTAGGGAGCGCCGCACTGTCAGAGGGTCAGTACTGAGGGAGTGCTGCACTGTTAGAGGGTCAGTCCCGAGGGAGTGTCGCACTGTCAGAGGGTCAGTGCTGAGGGAGCGCTGCACTGTCAGAGGGTCAGTGCTGAGGGAGTGCTGCACTGTCAGAGGGTCAATGCTGAGGGAGTGCTGCACTGTCAGAGGGTCAGTACTGAGAGAGCGCTGCACTGTCAGAGGGTCAGTAAGGAGGGAGTGCTGCACTGTCACGGGGTCAGTACTGAGTGTGTGCCGCACTGTCAGAGGGTCAGTACTGAGGGAGTGCCGCACTGTCAGAGGGTCAGTACTGAGGGAGCGCTGCACTGTCAGAGGGTCAGTGCTGAGGGAGTGCTGCACTGTCAGAGGGTCAGTACTGAGGGAGTGCTGCACTGTCAGTGGGTCAGTACTGAGGGAGTGCTGCACTGTCAGTGGGTCAGTACTGAGGGAGAGCTGCACTGTCAGAGGGTCAGTGCTGAGGGAGTGCTGCACTGTCAGAGGGTCAGTACTGAGGGAGCGCCGCACTGTCAGAGGGTCAGTACTGAGGGAGTGCAGCGCTGTCAGAGAGTCAGTACTGAGGGAAAGCTGCACTGTCAGAGGGTCAGTACTGAGGGAGTGCTGCGCTGTCAGAGGGTCAGTACTGATGGAGTGCTGCACTGTCAGAGGGTCAGTACTGAGGGAGTGCTGCACTATCAGAGGGTCAGTACTGAGGGAGTGCCGCACTGTCAGAGGGTCACTACTGAGGGAGTGCCGCACTGTCAGAGGGTCAGTACTGAGGGAGTGCCGCACTGACAGAGGGTCAGTACTGAGGGAGTGCGGCACTGTCAGAGCGTCAGTACTGAGGGAGTGCAGCACTGTCAGAGGGTCAGAACTGAGGGAGTGCTGCACTGTCAGAGGGTCAGAACTGAGGGAGTGCTGCACTGTCAGAGGGTCAGTACTGTCGAAGTGCCGCACTGTAAGAAGGTCAGTACTGAGGGAGTGCCGCACTGTCAGAGGGTCAGTACTGAGGGAGTGCCGCACTGTCAGAGGGTCAGTACTGAGGGAGTGCCGCACTATCAGTGGGTCAGTACTGAGGGAGTGCCGTACTGTCAGAGGGTCAGTACTGAGGGAGCACCGCAATGTCAGAGGGTCAGTACTGAGGGAGTGCTGCACTGTCAGAGGGTCAGTGCTGAGGGAGTGCCGCACTGTCAGAGGGTCAGTGCTGAGGGAGCGCTGCACAGTCAGAGGGTCAGTGCTGAGGGAGTGCTGCACTGTCAGAGGGTCAATACTGAGGGAGCGCCGCACTGTCAGAGAGTCAGTATTGAGGGAACGCTGCACTGTCAGAGGGTCAGTACTGAGGGAGTGCTGCACAGTCAGAGGGTCAGTACTGAGGGAGTGCTGCACAGTCAGAGGGTCAGAGCTGAGGGAGCGCTGCACTGACAGAGGGTCAGAGCTGAGGGAGCGCTGCACTGTCAGAGGGTCAGCACTGAGGGAGCGCCGCACTGTCAGAGGGTCAGTACTGAGGGAGTGCCACACTGTCAGAGGGTCAGTACTAAGGGAGTGCCGCACTGTCAGAGGGTCAGTACTGAGGTAGTGCCGCACTGTCAGAGGGTCAGTACTGAGGGAGTGCCGCACTGTCAGAGGGTCAGTACTGAGGGAGTGCTGCACTGTCACGGGGTCAGTACTGAGGGAGTGCCGCACTGTCAGAGGGTCAGAACTTAGGGAGCGCCGCACTGTCAGAGGGTCAGTACTGAGGGAGTGCTGCACTGTTAGAGGGTCAGTCCCGAGGGAGTGTCGCACTGTCAGAGGGTCAGTGCTGAGGGAGCGCTGCACTGTCAGAGGGTCAGTGCTGAGGGAGTGCTGCACTGTCAGAGGGTCAATGCTGAGGGAGTGCTGCACTGTCAGAGGGTCAGTACTGAGAGAGCGCTGCACTGTCAGAGGGTCAGTAAGGAGGGAGTGCTGCACTGTCACGGGGTCAGTACTGAGTGTGTGCCGCACTGTCAGAGGGTCAGTACTGAGGGAGTGCCGCACTGTCAGAGGGTCAGTACTGAGGGAGCGCTGCACTGTCAGAGGGTCAGTGCTGAGGGAGTGCTGCACTGTCAGAGGGTCAGTACTGAGGGAGTGCTGCACTGTCAGTGGGTCAGTACTGAGGGAGTGCTGCACTGTCAGTGGGTCAGTACTGAGGGAGAGCTGCACTGTCAGAGGGTCAGTGCTGAGGGAGTGCTGCACTGTCAGAGGGTCAGTACTGAGGGAGCGCCGCACTGTCAGAGGGTCAGTACTGAGGGAGTGCAGCGCTGTCAGAGAGTCAGTACTGAGGGAACGCTGCACTGTCAGAGGGTCAGTACTGAGGGAGTGCTGCGCTGTCAGAGGGTCAGTACTGATGGAGTGCTGCACTGTCAGAGGGTCAGTACTGAGGGAGTGCTGCACTATCAGAGGGTCAGTACTGAGGGAGTGCCGCACTGTCAGAGGGTCACTACTGAGGGAGTGCCGCACTGTCAGAGGGTCAGTACTGAGGGAGTGCCGCACTGACAGAGGGTCAGTACTGAGGGAGTGCGGCACTGTCAGAGCGTCAGTACTGAGGGAGTGCAGCACTGTCAGAGGGTCAGAACTGAGGGAGTGCTGCACTGTCAGAGGGTCAGAACTGAGGGAGTGCTGCACTGTCAGAGGGTCAGTACTGTCGAAGTGCCGCACTGTAAGAAGGTCAGTACTGAGGGAGTGCCGCACTGTCAGAGGGTCAGTACTGAGGGAGTGCCGCACTGTCAGAGGGTCAGTACTGAGGGAGTGCCGCACTATCAGTGGGTCAGTACTGAGGGAGTGCCGTACTGTCAGAGGGTCAGTACTGAGGGAGCACCGCAATGTCAGAGGGTCAGTACTGAGGGAGTGCTGCACTGTCAGAGGGTCAGTGCTGAGGGAGTGCCGCACTGTCAGAGGGTCAGTGCTGAGGGAGCGCTGCACAGTCAGAGGGTCAGTGCTGAGGGAGTGCTGCACTGTCAGAGGGTCAATACTGAGGGAGCGCCGCACTGTCAGAGAGTCAGTATTGAGGGAACGCTGCACTGTCAGAGGGTCAGTACTGAGGGAGTGCTGCACAGTCAGAGGGTCAGTACTGAGGGAGTGCCGCGCTGTCAGAGAGTCAGTATTGAGGGAACGCTGCACTGTCAGAGGGTCAGTACTGAGGGAGTGCTGCACAGTCAGAGGGTCAGTGCTGAGGGAGTGCTGCACTGTCAGAGGGTCAGTACTGAGGGAGTGCCGCACTGTCAGAGGGTCAGTACTGAGGGAGCGCCGCACTGTCAGAGGGTCAGTACTGAGGGAACGCTGCACTGTCAGTGGGTCAGTGCTGAGGGAGTGCTGCACTGTCAGAGGGTCAGTGCTGAGGGAGTGCTGCACTGTCAGAGGGTCAGTACTGAGGGAGTGCCGCACTGTCAGAGGGTCAGTACTGAGGGAGAGCCGCACTGTCAGAGGGTCAGTACTGAGGGAGTGCCGCGCTCTCAGAGAGTCAGTACTGAGGGAACGCTGCACTGTCAGAGGGTCAGTACTGAGGGAGTGCTGCACTGTCAGAGGGTCAGTACTGATGGAGTGCTGCACTGTCAGAGGGTCAGTACTGAGGGAGTGCTGCACTATCAGAGGGTCAGTACTGAGGGAGTGCCGCACTGTCAGAGGGTCACTACTGAGGGAGTGCCGCACTGTCAGAGGGTCAGTACTGAGGGAGTGCCGCACTGTCAGAGGGTCAGTACTGAGGGAGTGCTGCACTGTCAGAGGGTCAGTGCTGAGGGAGTGCCGCACTGTCAGAGGGTCAGTGCTGAGGTAGCGCTGCACAGTCAGAGGGTCAGTGCTGAGGGAGTGCTGCACTGTCAGAGGGTCAATACTGAGGGAGCGCCGCACTGTCAGAGAGTCAGTATTGAGGGAACGCTGCACTGTCAGAGGGTCAGTACTGAGGGAGTGCTGCACTGTCAGAGAGTCAGTATTGAGGGAACGCTGCACTGTCAGAGGGTCAGTACTGAGGGAGTGCTGCACAGTCAGAGGGTCAGTACTGAGGGAGTGCCGCGCTGTCAGAGAGTCAGTATTGAGGGAACGCTGCACTGTCAGAGGGTCAGTACTGAGGGAGTGCTGCACAGTCAGAGGGTCAGTGCTGAGGGAGTGCTGCACTGTCAGAGGGTCAGTACTGAGGGAGTGCCGCACTGTCAGAGGGTCAGTACTGAGGGAGCGCCGCACTGTCAGAGGGTCAGTACTGAGGGAACGCTGCACTGTCAGTGGGTCAGTGCTGAGGGAGTGCTGCACTGTCAGAGGGTCAGTGCTGAGGGAGTGCTGCACTGTCAGAGGGTCAGTACTGAGGGAGTGCCGCACTGTCAGAGGGTCAGTACTGAGGGAGAGCCGCACTGTCAGAGGGTCAGTACTGAGCGAGTGCCGCGCTCTCAGAGAGTCAGTACTGAGGGAACGCTGCACTGTCAGAGGGTCAGTACTGAGGGAGTGCTGCACTGTCAGAGGGTCAGTACTGATGGAGTGCTGCACTGTCAGAGGGTCAGTACTGACGGAGTGCTGCACTATCAGAGGGTCAGTACTGAGGGAGTGCCGCACTGTCAGAGGGTCACTACTGAGGGAGTGCCGCACTGTCAGAGGGTCAGTACTGAGGGAGTGCCGCACTGTCAGAGGGTCAGTACTGAGGGAGTGCTGCACTGTCAGAGGGTCAGTACTGTCGAAGTGCTGCACTGTCAGAGGGTCAGAACTGAGGGAGTGCTGCACTGTCAGAGGGTCAGTACTGTCGAAGTGCCGCACTGTCAGAAGGTCAGTGCCGAGGGAGCGCCGCACTGTCAGAGGGTCAGTACTGAGGGAGTGCCGCACTATCAGAGGGTCAGTACTGAGGGAGTGCCGTACTGTCAGAGGGTCAGTACTGAGGTAGCGCCGCACTGTCAGATGGTCAGTACTGAGGGAGCGCTGCACTATCAGAGGGTCTGTACTGAGGGAGTGCCGCACTGTCAGAGGGTCAGTACTGTCGAAGTGCCGCACTGTCAGAAGATCAGTACTGAGGGAGTGCCGCACTGTCAGAGGGTCAGTACTGAGGGAGTGCCGCACTGTCAGAGGGTCAGTACTGAGGGAGCGCCGCACTGTCAGAAGGTCAGTAGTGAGGGAGTGCCGCACTATCAGAGGGTGAGTACTGAGGGAGTGCCGTACTGTCAGAGGGTCAGTACTGAGGGAGCGCCGCACTGTCAGAGGGTCAGTACTGAGGGAGCGCTGCACTGTCAGAGGGTCAGTACTGAGGGAGTGCCGCACTGTCAGAGGGTCAGTGCTGAGGGAGTGCCGCACTGTCAGAGGGTCAGTACTGAGGGAGCGCCGCACTGTCAGAGGGTCAGTACTGAGGGAGTGCTGCACTGTCAGAGGGTCAGTTCTGAGGGAGTGCCGCACTGTCAGAGGGTCCGTGCTGAGGGAGCGCTGCACAGTCAGAGGGTCAGTACTGAGGGAATGCCGCACTGTCAGAGGGTCAGTACTGAGGGAGTGCCGCACTGTCAGAGGGTCAGTACCAAGGGAGTGCTGCACTGTCAGAGGGTCAGTACCGAGGGAGTGCTGCACTGTCAGAGGGTCAGAGCTGAGGGAGCGCTGCACTGTCAGAGGGTCAGTACTGAGGGAGCGCCGCACTGTCAGAGGGTCAGTACTGAGGGAGTGCTGCCCTGTCAGAGGGTCAGTACTGAGGGAGCGCCGCACTGTCAGAGGGTCAGTACTGAGGGAGTGCCACACTGTCAGAGGGTCAGTACTAAGGGAGTGCCGCACTGTCAGAGGGTCAGTACTGAAGGAGTGCCGCAATGTCAGAGGGTCAGTACTGAGGGAACGCCGCACTGTCAGAGGGTCAGTACTGAGGGAGTGCCGCACTGTCAGAGGGTCAGTACTGAGGGAGTGCTGCACTGTCACGGGGTCAGTACTGAGGGAGTGCTGCACTGTCAGAGGGTCAGTCCCGAGGGAGTGTCGCACTGTCAGAGGGTCAGTGCTGAGGGAGCGCTGCACTGTCAGAGGGTCAGTGCTGAGGGAGTGCTGCACTCTCAGAGGGTCAATGCTGAGGGAGTGCTGCACTGTCAGAGGGTCAGTACTGAGGGAGCGCTGCACTGTCAGAGGGTCAGTACGGAGGGAGTGCTGCACTGTCACGGGGTCAGTACTGAGTGTGTGCCGCACTGTCAGAGGGTCAGTACTGAGGGAGTGCCGCATTGTCAGAGGGTCAATACTGAGGGAGTGCAGCGCTGTCAGAGAGTCAGTACTGAGGGAACGCTGCACTGTCAGAGGGTCAGTACTGAGGGAGTGCCGCACTGTCAGAGGGTCAGTACTGAGGGAGTGCTGCCCTGTCAGAGGGTCAGTACTGAGGGAGCGCCGCACTGTCAGAGGGTCAGTACTGAGGGAGTGCCACACTGTCAGAGGGTCAGTACTAAGGGAGTGCCGCACTGTCAGAGGGTCAGTACTGAAGGAGTGCCGCAATGTCAGAGGGTCAGTACTGAGGGAACGCCGCACTGTCAGAGGGTCAGTACTGAGGGAGTGTCGCACTGTCAGATGGTCAGTGCTGAGGGAGTGCTGCACTGTCAGAGGGTCAGTGCTGAGGGAGTGCTGCACTGTCAGAGGGTCAATGCTGAGGGAGTGTTGCACTGTCAGAGGGTCAGTACTGAGGGAGCGCTGCACTGTCACGGGGTCAGTACTGAGGGAGTGCCGCACTGTCAGAGGGTCAGTACTGAGGGAGTGCCGCACTGTCAGAGGGTCAGTACTGAGGGAGCGCTGCACTGTCAGAGGGTCAGTGCTGAGGGAGTGCTGCACTGTCAGAGGGTCAGTACTGAGGGAGTGCTGCACTCTCAGTGGGTCAGTACTGAGGGAGAGCTGCACTGTCAGAGGATCAGTGCTGAGGGAGTGCTGCACTGTCAGAGGGTCAGTACTGAGGGAGTGCCGCAATGTCAGAGGGTCAGTACTGAGGGAACGCAGCACTGTCAGAGGATCAGTACTGAGGGAGCGCAGATCTGTCTGAGGGTCAGTACTGAGGGAGTGCTGCTCTGTCAGAGGTTCAGTCCTGAGGGAGTGCTGCACTGTCAGAGGGTCAGTACTGAAGGAGTGCCGCACTTTCAGAGGGTCAGTACTGAGGGACTGCCGCACTGTCAGAGGGTCAGTACTGAGGGACTGCCGCACTGTCAGAGGGTCAGGTACAAATATGTAGACAGATTATAGAAAAATGTAGGAGCAATAGGGTGGTCGTGATGGGAGATTTTAACTTCCCCAACATTGAATGGGACTCATGTAGTGTTGGAGGCGTAGATGGTGCAGAATTTGTCAGGAGCATCCAGGAGAGTTTTTTAGAGCAGTATGTAAATAGTCCAACTCGGGAAGGGGCCATACTGGACCTGGTATTGGGGAATGATCCCGGCCAGGTGGTTGAAGTTTCAGTCGGTGATCACTTTGGGAATAGCGATCACAATTCCGTAAGTTTTAGAATACTCATGGACAAAGACGAGAGTGGTCCTAAAGGAAGAGTGCTAAATTGGGGAAAGGCCAAGTATAACAAAATTCGGCAGGAGCTAGGGAATGTGGATTGGGAGCAGCTCTTTCAGGGTAAATCCACATTTGAAATGTGGGAGTCTTTTAAGGAAAGTTTGATTAGAGTGCAGGACAGGACCCTGTGAAAATGAGGGATAGAAATGGCAAGATTAGGGAACCATGGATGACGGGTGGAATTGTGAGACTAGCTAAGGTGAAAAAGGAAGCATACATAAGATCTCGGTGACTTAAATCTGATGAAGCTTTGGAGGAATATCGGGAAAGTAGGACAAATCTCAAACGCGCAATAAAGAGGGCTAAAAGGGGTCATGAAATATCTTTGGCGAACAGGGTTAAGGAAAATCCCAAAGCCTTTTATTCGTATATAAGGAGCAAGAGGGTAACTAGAGAAAGGATTGGCCCACTCAAAGACAAAAGAGGGAATTGAAAAATGAAATGAAAATGAAAATCGCTTATTGTCACGAGTAGGCTTCAAATGAAGTTACTGTGAAAAGCCCCTAGTCGCCACATTCCGGCGCCTGTTCGGGGAGGCTGTTACGGGAATTGAACCGTGCAGCTGGCCTGCCTTGGTCTGCTTTCAAAGCCTGCAATTTAGCCCTGTGCTAAACAGCCCCTTTTATGCGTGGAGTCAAAGGAAATGGGTGAGATTCTTAATGAGTACTTTGCATCTGTATTCACCATGGAGAGGGACATGACGGATGTTGAGGCGAGGTATGGATGTTTAAATACTCTAAGTCAAGTCGGCATAAGGAAGGGGGGAGTTTTGGGTATTCTAAAAGGCATTAAGGTGGACAAGTCCCCAGGTCCGGATGGGATCTATCCAATGTTACTGAGGGAAGCGAGGGACAAAATAGCTGGGGCCTTAACAGATATCTTTGCAGCATCCTTGAGCACGGGTGAGGTCCCGGAGGACTGGAGAAATACTAATGTTGTCCCTTTGTTTAAGAAGGGTAGCAGGGATAATCCAGGGAATTATAGACCTGTGAGCTTGACGTCAGTGATAGGCAAACTGTTGGCGAAGATACTGAGGGATAGGATCTATTCACATTTGGAAGAAAATAGACTTATCAGTAATAGGCAGCATGGTTTAGTGCAGGAAGGTCATGTCTTACAAATTAATAGAATTCTTTGAGGAAGTGACAAAGTTAATTGATGAGGGAAGGGCTGTAGATGTCATAAGAACATAAGAACATAAGAACTAGGAACAGGAGTAGGCCATCTGGCCCCTCGAGCCTGCTTCTCCATTCAATGAGATCATAGCTGATCTTTTGTGGACTCAGCTCCACTTTCCGGCCCGAACACCATAACCCTTAATCCCTTTAGTCTTCAAAAAACTATCTATCTTTATCTTAAAAATATTTAATGAAGGAGCCTCTACTGCTTCACTGGGCAAGGAATTCCAGAGATTCACAACCCTTTGGGTGAAGAAGTTCCTCCTAAACTCGGTCCTAAATCTACTTCCCCTTATTTTGAGGCTATGCCCCCTAGTTCTGCTTTCCCCGACCATAGAATCATAAAAGTTTACAGCATGGAAACAGGCCCTTCGGCCCAACCAGTCCATGCCGCCCAGTTTTTACCATTAAGCTAGTCCCAGTTGCCCGCACTTGGCCCATAACCCTCTATACCCATCTTACCCATGTAACTATCTAAATGCTTTTTAAAAGACACAATTGTACCCGCCTCTACTACTACCTCTGGCAGCACATTCCAGACACTCACTACCCTCTGAGTGAAGAAATTGCCCCTCTGGGCCCTTCTGAATCTCTCCCCTCTCACCTTAAACCTATGCCCTCTAGTTTTAGACTCCCCTACCTTTGGGAAAAGATGTTGACTATCTACCTTATCTATGCCCCTCATTATTTTATAGACCTCTATAAGATCATCCCTAAGCCTCCTACGCTCCAGGGTAAAAAGTCCCAGTCTATCCAGCCTCTCCTTATAACTCAAACCATCAAGTCCCGGTAACATCCTAGTAAATCTTTTCTGCACTCTTTCTAGTTTAATAATATCCTTTCTATAATAGGGTGACCAGAACTGCACACAGTATTCCAAGTGTGGCCGTACCAGTGTCTTGTACAACTTCAACAAGACGTCCCAACTCCTGTATTCAATGTTCTGACCAATGAAACCAAACATGCCGAATGCCTTCTTCACTACCCTGTCCACCTGCGACTCCACCTTCAAGGAGCTATGAACCTGTACTCCTAGATCTCTTTGTTCTATAACTCTCCCCAACGCCATACCATTAACTGAGTAGGTCCTGGCCTGATTCGATCTGCCAAAATGCATCACCTCACATTTATCTAAATTAAACTCCATCTGCCATTCGTCGGCCCACTGGCCTAATTGATCAAGATCCCGTTGCAATCCTAGATAACCTTCTTCACTATCCACTGTGCCACCAATCTTGGTGTCATCTGCAAACTTACTAACTATGCCTCCTAAATTCTCATCCAAATCATTAGTATAAATCACAAATAACAGTGGACCCAGCACCGATCCCTGAGGCACACCACTGGTCACAGGCCTCCAGTTTGAAAAACAACCCTCTACAACCACCCTCTGTCTTCTGTCGTCCAGCCAATTTTGAATCCAATTGGCAACTTCACCCTGGATCCCGTGAGCTTTAACCTTCTGCAACAACCTACCATACGGTACCTTGTCAAAGGCTTTGCTAAAGTCCATGTAGACAACATCTACTGCACTGCCCTCATCTACCTCCTTGGTCACCCCCTCAAAAAACTCAATCAAATTTGTGAGACATGATTTTCCACGCACAAAGCCATGCTGACTGCCCCGAATCAGTCCTTGCCTCTCTAAATGCTTGTAGATCCTGTCTCTCAGAATACCTTCTAGCAACCTACCTACTACAGACGTTCGGCTCACCGGTCTGTAGTTCCCAGGCTTTTCCCTGCTGCCCTTCTTAAACAAGGGCACAACATTCGCTACACTCCAATCTTCAGGCACCTCACCTGTGGCTGCTGATGATTCAAATATCTCTGTTAGGGGACCCGCAATTTCCTCCCTAGCCTCCCACAACATCCTGGGATACATTTCATCAGGTCCCGGGGATTTATCTACCTTGATGCGCTTTAAGACTTCCAGCACCTCCTCCTCTGTAATAGGCACACTTCTCAAGATATCACTATTTATTTCCCTTAGTTTCCTAACATCCATGCCTTTCTCCACCGTGAATACCGATGAGAAATATTCATTCAGGATCTCACCCAACTCTTGTGGCTCTGCACATAGATGTCCTTGTTGATCCTTAATAGGCCCTACTCTGTCCCTAGTTACTCTTTTTCCCTTTATGTATCTGTAGAAGCTCTTTGGATTCTCCTTTGCATTATTTGCCAAAGCAATTTCATGTCCCCTTTTTGCCCTCCTGATTTCCCTCTTAACTCTATTTCGGCAATCTCTATACTCTTCAAGGGATCCACTTGATCCCAGTTGTTTATGTACGTCATATGCCCCCTTCTTCTTTTTGACCAGAGTCTCAATATCTCGAGTCATCCAGGGTTCCCTACTTCTACCAGCCTTGCCCTTCACTCTGAAGGGAATGTGCTTACCCTGCACCCTGATTAACACATTTTTAAAAGCCTCCCATTTACCAGCCGTCCCTTTGCCTGCCAACAGTCTACCCCAATCTACCACTGAAAGTTCCTGTCTGATACCATCAAAATTGGCCTTGCCCCAATTAAGAATTTTAACTCTTGGGCCAGACCTATCATTCTCCATAGCTATCTTAAAACTAATGGAATTATGGTCACTTGTCCCAAAGTGATCCCTCACTAGCACTTCTGTCACTTGCCCTTCCTTATTTCCCAAGACGAGGTCAAGTTTTGCCCCCTCTCTAGTCGGTCCATCCACATACTGAATGAGAAATTCCTCCTGAATACACTCAACAAATTTCCCTCCATCCAAGCCCCTAATGCTATGGCTGTCCCAGTCAATGTTGGGAAAGTTAAAGTCCCCTACTATTACCACCCTATTTTTCTTGCAGCTATCTGTAATCTCCTGACATATTTGCTCCTCAATTTCCCGCTGACTATTTGGGGGCCTGTAGTACAGTCCTACCAAGGTTATCTCTCCCTTCTTATTTTTCAGTTCCACCCATATAGACTCAGTGGGCGAACCCTCGGATATATCCCCTCTAAGTACTGCGGGGATGTTCTCCCTAATCAAAAACGCCACTCCCCCTCCTCTCTTACCTCCTGTTCTATCCTTTCTATAGCATCTGTACCCCGGAACATTGAGCTGCCAGTCCTGCCCCTCCCTTAGCCATGTTTCAGTCATAGCTATAATATCCCAGTCCCATGTGCCCGTCCATGCCCTGAGTTCATCCGCTTTGCCCGTCAGGCCCCTTGCATTGAAATAAATGCAGTTTAATGTAGACTTTCCTTGCTCTCTGCCCTGCTTTCTCTGGTCATGCTTTACACCCTCTCCCTTCCTGCCTTTTGTTTCCGTCCCCACTGACTTCCTACATCGGTTCCCATCCCCCTGCCACATTAGTTTAAACCCTCCCCAACTGCACTAGCAAACACCCCCCCGAGAACATTGGTTCCGGTCCCACCCAGATGCAGACCGTCCGATTTGTACAGGTCCCACCTCCCCCAGAACCGGTCCCAATGTCCCAGGAATTTGAAACCCTCCCTCTTGCACCATCTCTCAAGCCACGTATTCATCCTAGCTATCCTGTCATTCCTACTCTGACTATCACGTGGCACTGGTAGCAATCCTGAGATTACTACCTTTGAGGTCCTACTTTTTAGTTTAACTCCTAACTCCCTAAATTCAGCTTGTAGGACCTCATCCCGTTTTTTACATATATCGTTGGTGCCTATATGCACCACGACAGCTGGCTGTTCACCCTCCCCCTCCAGAATGCCCTGCAGCCGCTCCGAGACATCCTTGACCCTTGCACCAGGGAGGCAACATACCAACCTGGATTCTCGTTTGTGTCCGCAGAAACGCCTGTCTATTCCCCTTGAATGGAAAACAATCTGCCCGCATCTATCCTATCTATTCCCTTCATAATTTTATATGTTTCAATAAGATCCCCCCCGCATCCTTCTAAATTCCAATGAGTACAGTCCCAGTCTACTCAACCTCTCGTCATAATCTAATCCCCTCAACTCTGGGATCAACCTAGTGAATCTCCTCTGCACTCCCTCCAGTGCCAATATGTCCTTTCTCAGGTAAGGAGACCAAAACTGAACACAATACTCCAGATGTGGCCTCACCAACACCTTATACAATTGCAGCATAACCTCCCTAGTCTTGAACTCCATCCCTCTAGCAATGAAGGACAAAACTCCATTTGCCTTCTTAATCACCTGTTGCACCTGCACACCAACTTTTTGCGACTCGTGCACTAGCACACCCAGGTCCCTCTGCACAGCAGCATGTTTTAACATCTTACCGTTTAAATAATAATCCATTCTGCTGTTATTCCTCCCAAAATGGATAGCCTCACACTTGGCAACATTGAATTCCATCTGCCAGACCCTAGCCCATTCACTTAGCCTATCCAAATCCTTCTGCAGACTTCCGGTATCCTCTGCACTTTTTGCTTTACCGCTCATCTTAGTGTTGTCTGCAAGCTTTGCCATATTGCACTTGGTCCCCAACTCCAAATCGTCTATGTACATTGTGAACAACTGCGGGCCCAACACTGATCCTTGAGGGACCCCACTACTGACAGGTTGCCAACCAGAGAAACACCCATTTATCCCCACTCTCTGCTTTCTGTTAGTTAACCAATCCTCTACCCATGCTACCACTTTACCCTCAATGCCATGCATCTTTAGTTTATGCAGCAACCTTTCGTGTGGCACCTTGTCAAAAGCTTTCTGGAAATCCAGATATACCACATCCATTGGCTCCCCGTTATCTACTGCACTGGTAACGTCCTCAAAAAATTCTACCAAATTAGTCAGACACGACCTACCCTTTGTGAACCCATGCTGCATCTGCCCAATGGGGCAATTTCCCTCCAGGTGAACCGCTAGTCCCTCCTTAATGATAGATTCCAGCATTTTCCCTACAACCGAAGTTAAGCTTACCGGTCTAAAATTACCCGCTTTCTGCCGACCTCCTTTTTTAAACAGTGGTGTCACGTTTGCTACTTTCCAATCCTCTGGGACCACCCCAGAGTCTAGTGAATTTTGATAAATTATCACTAGTGCGTTTACAATTTCCCTAGCCATCTCTTTTAACACTTTGGGATGCATCCCATCAGGGCTAGGAGACTTGTCTACCTTTAGCCCCATTAGCTTGCCCATCACTACCTCCTTAGTGATTACAATCATCTCAAGGTCCTCACCTATCATATCTTTATTTCCATCAGTCACTGGCATGTTATTTGTGTCTTCCACTGTGAAGACTGACCCAAAAAACCTGTTCAGCTCCTCAGCGATTTCCCCGTCTCCTATTATTAAATCTCCCTTCTCATCTTCCAAAGGACCAATATTTACCTTCGCCATTCTTTTTTGTCTTATATATTTGTAGAAGCTTTTACTATCTGCTTTTATGTTCTGAGCAAGTTTACTTTCATAGTGTACCTTCCTCTTCTTTATAGCTTTTTTAGTAGCTTTCTGTTGTCCCCTAAAGACTTCCCAGTCCTCTAGTCTCCCACTAATATTTGCCACTTTGTATGTTTTTTCCTTCAATTTGACACTCTCCCTCACCTCCTTAGATATCCACGGTCGATTTTTCCCCTTTCTACCGTCTTTCTTTTTTGTTGGTATGAACCTTTTCTAAACACTGTGAAAGATCGCTCGGAAGGTTCTCCACTGTTCCTCAACTGCTTCACCATGAAGTCTTTGCTCCCAGTCTACCTTAGCTAGTTCTTCTCTCATCCCCTTGTAATTGCCTTTGTTTAAGCACAAAACACTAGTGTTTGATTTTACCTTGTCATCCTCCAACTGTATTTTAAGTTCCACCATATTGTGGTCGCTCCTTCCAAGAGGATCCCGAGCTATGAGATCATTAATTAATCCTGCCTCATTACACAGGACCAGATCTAGGACCGCTTGTTCCCTTGTAGGTTCCATTACATACTGTTTCAGGAAATTATCCCGGGCACATTCTATAAACTCCTCCTCAAGGCTGCCTTTACCAACCAGGTTAAACCAATCGATATGCAGATTAAAATCTCCCATGATAACCGCTGTACCATTTCTACATGCATCCGTTATTTCTTTGCTTATTGCCTGCCCTACCATCCTGTTACTAATTGGTGGCCTATAGACTACCCCAACAGTGACCTTTTCGCCTTACTATTCCTGATTTCCACCCAAATTGATTCAACCTTGTCCTCCATAGCACCAATATCATCCCTTACTATTGCCCGGATGCCATCCTTAAACAACAAAGCTACACCACCGCCCTTACCGTCCATTCTATCCTTTCGTATAGTCTGATACCCTTGGATATTTAATTCCCAGTCGTGACCATCTTTTAACCATGTTTCAGTAATGGCCACTAAATCATAGTCATTCACGATGATTTGCGGCATCAACTCATTTACCTTATTTCGTATACTACGAGCATTCAGGTAAAGTACACTTATGCTGTTTTTTATGTCTTTGTTATGAATCCTAACACCTTGATCAGTAACTTTTCGCAAATTATTTTTCCTCTTACCCTTTCTCCTAATTTTCCTTGTCTTTGAACCCATATCTCTACATAATAACCTGTCACGTAACCTGCTGCCTTGATCTCCATTAACCATTATACTGTCCATAGCTTTACACTTCCCTTCCCCCCAACCTGCTAGTTTAAAGTCCTTGTGACCAACCTATTTATCCTATTCACTAGAACACTGGTCCCAGAATGGTTCAGGTGAAGACCGTCCCAACGGTACAGGTCCCTCCTGCCCCAGTACTGATGCCAATGCCCCATGAAATGGAATCCCTCTTTCCTGCACCACTCCTTTAGCCACGTGTTAACTTCTCTAATTTTCTCAACCCTATGCCAATTGGCACGTGGCTCGGGTAGTAATCCAGAGATTATAACCCTGGAGGACCTGTTCTTTAATTTAGTCCCTAGTGTTTGATAATCCCCAAACAGGTCCTCTTTCCTAGTCTTACCTATGTTGTTAGTCCCAACGTGGACCACAACAACTGGATCCTCCCCCTCCCTCTCCAAAATCCTTTCAAGCCGATCAGAGATGTCCCTCACCCTGGCACCGGGCAGGCAACATACCATGCGGGGCTCTCGATCTGGCTTACAAAGGATGCCATCAATCCCCCTAATTATAGAATCCCCTACAACTACCACTTGTCTTTTTGCTCCCCCCTCTTGAATGGCTTCCTGTACCACGGTGCAGTGGTCAGTCAACGCATCCTCCCTACAGCCCTCTTCCTCATCCACACAGGGAGCAAGTACCTCATACCTGTTGGACAAGGTCAAGGGCTGAGGCTCCTCAACTCCTAAACTCAGGATCCCCCTACCTGCCTCCCTTGCAGTCACACCACTCTGTCCCTGACCACTGTCCGAATTAACAGAACTTATTCTACCGGGTGTGACTGCCTCCTGAAACATAGCGTCAAGGTAATGTTCCCCCTCCCTGATGTGCCGCAGTGTGTGCAGCTCGGTCTCCAGCTCATCAATTCTGAGCCGAAGTTCCTCGAGCAGCCAACACTTGCTGCAGATGTGGTCACTGACGGTCTCAATGGGATCCACCAGTTCCATCATCATACAGCAACAGCACATCACCTGTCCAGCCATATTCAACTAGTTAATTAATTTAAATAATTAAAAAAACATTTTTATAGAACCTCAAGGATAAACCCGAACACCAACAAAAACACAGCCCTCTCTCGCCACTCACCCGAACTCAGTCACTCACCTAAACTCAGATGCACTCTGTTCCAATCAGCACTCAGTCACTCACCTAAACTCAGATGCACTCTGTTCCAATCAGCACTCAGTCACTCACCTAAACTCAGATGCACTCTGTTCCAATCAGCACTCAGTCACTCACCTAAACTCAGATGCACTCTGTTCCAATCAGCACTCAGTCACTCACCTAAACTCAGATGCACTCTGTTCCAATCAGCACTCCCATGTCTAAAGGCACTCCTGTCACACCTTTTGTACCCTGCCTGATTTCCAATGAACCACTAGGCCCACTCCAGGAAGTGAAGTCTCCAACTTCCACTCGACCTGTAAACTAAGCTCTTTTAAATATGCACTCACCTCTCCCAGCAACCCTGCAGCCTGTGGCCTGCTCCAGGAAGTGAAGTCTCTTTTAATGTCATATACATGGACATCAGTAAGGCGTTTGATAACGTTTCCCATGGCAGGTTGATGGAAAAAATGAAGTCGTATGGGGTTCAGGGTGTACTAGCTAGATGGATAAAGAACTGGCTGGGCAACAGGAGACAGAGAGTAGTGGTGGAAGGGAGTGTCTCAAAATGGAGAAAGGTGACTAGTGGTGTTCCACAGGGATCCGTGCTCGGACCACTGTTGTTTGTGATATACATAAATGATCTGGACGGAGGTATAGGTGGTCTGATTAGCAAGTTTGCAGATGATACTAAGATTGGTGGAGTTGCAGATAACGGGGAGGACTGTCAGAGAATACAGCAAAATATAGAGAGATTGGAGAGTTGGGCAGAGAAATGGCAGATGGAGTTCAATCCAGGCAAATGCGAGGTGATGCATTTTGGAAGATCGAATTCAAGAGCGGACTATACGGTCAATGGAAGAGTCCTGGGGAAAATTGATGTACAGAGAGATCTGGGAGTTCAGGTCCATTGTACCCTGAAGGTGGCAACGCAGGTCGATAGAGTGGTAAAGAAGGCATACAGCATGCTTGCCTTCATCGGACGGGGTATTGAGTACAAGAGTCGGCAGGTCATGTTACAGTTGTATCGGACTTTGGTTAAGCCACATTTGGAATACTGCGTGCAGTTCTGGTTGCCACGTTACCAGAAGGATGTGGATGCTTTAGAGAGGGTGCAGAGGGGGTTCACCAGGATGTTGCCTGGTATGGAGGGTGCTAGCTATGAAGAAAGGTTGAGTAGATTAGGATTGTTTTCGTTGGAAAGTCGGAGGTTGAGGGGGGACCTGATTGAGGTCTACAAAATTATGAGAGGTATGGACAGGGTGGATAGCAACAAGCTTTTTCCAAGAGTGGGGGTGTCAATTACAAGGGGTCACGATTTCAAGGTGAGAGGGGGACAGTTTAAGGGAGATGTGCGTGGAAAGTTTTTCACGCAGAGGGTGGTGGGTGCCTGGAACGCTTTGCCAGCGGAGGTGGTAGAGGCGGGCACGACAGCATCATTTAAGATGCATCTAGACTGATATATGAACGGGGGGGAACTGAGGGAAGTAGATCCTTGGAAAATAGGCGACAGGTTTAGATAAAGGATCTGGATCGGCGCAGGCTGGGAGGGCCGAAGGGCCTGTTCCTGGGCTGTCATTTTCTTTGTTCTTTGTTCTATCCAATCTCTCATAGCCACACTTTTCCAGCCCTGGCAACATAGAATTACTTAGAATTTACAGAGCAGAAGGAGGCCATTCGGCCCATCGAGTCTGCACCGGCTCTTGGAAAGAGCACCCTAACCAAGCCCACACCTCCTCCCTCTCCCCATAACCCAGTAACCCCACCCAACACTAAGGGCAACTTTGGACACTAAGGGCAATTTATCACGGCCAATCCACCTAATCTGCACATCTTTGGACTGTGGGAGGAAACGGGAGCACCCGGAGACAACCCACGCACACACGGGGAGGACGTGCAGACTCCGCACAGACAGTGACCCAAGCCGGAATCGAACCAGGGACCCTGGAGCTGTGAAGCAATTGTGCTATCTACAAGGCCCTCATAATTTTGTAGACCTCTATCAGGTCACCCCTAGCCTCTGTCGTTCCAGTGAGAACAAACCGAGTTTATTCAACCGCTCCTCATAGCTAATGCCCTCCATACCAGGCAACATTCTGGTAAATCTCTTCTGCACCCTCTCTAAAGCCTCCACATCCTTCTGGTAGTGTGGCGACCAGAATTGAACACTATACTCCAAATGTGGCCTAACCAAGGTTCTATACAGCTGCAACATGACTTGCCAACTCTTATACTCAATGCCCCGGCCAATGAAGGCAAGCATGCCGTATGCCTTCTTGACTACCTTCTCCACCTGTGTTGCCACTTTCAGTGACCTGTCAGATCCTCCTAGATCTCTCTGACTTTCAATACTCTTGAGGGTTCTACCATTCACTGTATATTCCCTACCTGCATTAGACCTCCCAAAATGCATCACCTCACATTTGTCCGGATTAAACTCCATCTGCCACCCCTCCGCCCAGGTCACCAGACAATCTAAATCCTGCTGTATCCTAAGACAGTCCTCATCACTATCCGCAATTCCACTAACCTTTGTGTCGTCTGCAAACTTACTAATCAGACCAGTTACATTTTCCTCCAAATCATTTATATATACTACAAACAGCAAAGGTCCCAGCACTGATCCCTGTGGAACACCACTGGTCACAGCCCTCCAATTAGAAAAGCATCCTTCCATTGCTACTCTCTGCCTTCTATGACCTAGCCAGTTCTGTATCCACCTTGCCAGCTCAGCCCTGATCCCGTGTGACTTCACCTTTTGTACTAGTCTACCATGAGGGACCTTGTCAAAGGCCTTACTGAAGTCCATATAGACAACATCCACTGCCCTACCTGCATCAATCATCTTTGTGACCTCTTCGAAAAACTCTATCAAGTTAGTGAGACACGACCTCCCCCTCACAAAATAATGCTGCCTCTCACTAATACGTCCATTTGCTTCCAAATGGGAGAAGATCCTGACTCGAAGAATTCTCTCCAGTAATTTCCCTACCACTGATGCAAGGCTCACCAGTCTGTAGTTACCTGGATTATCCTTGCGACCCTTCTTAAACAAAGGAACAACATTGGCTATTCTCCTGTCCTCCGGGACATCACCTGAAGGCAGTGAGGATCCAAAGATTTCTGTCAAGGCCTCAGCAATTTCCTCTCTAGACTCCTTCAATATTCTGGGCTGGATCCCATCAGACCCTGGGGACTTATCTGCCTTAATATTTTTCAAGACGCCCAACACCTCGTCTTTTTGGATCTCAATGTGACCCAGGCTATCTACACACCCTTCTCCAGACTCAACATGCATCAATTCCTTCTCTTTGGTGAATACTGATGCAAAGTATTCATTTAGTACCTCGCCCATTTCCTCTGGCTCCTCACATAGATTCCCTTGCCTATCCTTCAGTGGGCCAACCCTTTCCCTGGCTACCCTCTTTCTTTATATGTACGTGTAAAAAGCCTAGGGATTTTCCTTAACCCTATTTGCCAATGACTTTTCGTGACCCCTTCTAGCCCTCCTGACTCCTTGCTTAAGTTCCTTCCTACTTTCCTTATATTCCACACAGGCTTCGTCTGTTCCCAGCCTTCTAGCCCTGACAAATGCCTCCTTTTTCTTTTTGACGAGGCCTACAATATCTCTCGTTATCTAAGGTTCCCGAAAATTGCCGTATTTATCCTTCTTCCTGACAGGAACATGCCGGTCCTGAATTCCTTTCAACTGACACTTGAAAGCCTCCCACATGTCAGATGTTGATTTGCCCTCAAACATCCGCCCCCAATCTATGTTCTTCAGTTCCCGCCTAATATTATTATAATTAGCCTTCCCCCAATTTAGCACATTCATCCTCGGACCACTCTTATCCTTGTCCACCAGTACTTTGGAACTTACTGAATTGTGGTCACTGTTCCCGAAATGCTCCCCTACTGAAATTTCTACCACCTGGCCGGGCTCATTCCCCAATACCAGGTCCAGTGCCGCCCCTTCCCTAGTTGGATTGTCTACATATTGTTTTAAGAAGCCCTCTTGGATGCTCCTTACAAACTCCGCCCCGTCTAAGCCCCTGGCACTAAGTAAGTCCCAGTCAATATTGGGGAAGTTGAAGTCTCCCATCACCACAACCCTGTTGTCTTTACTCTTTTCCAAAATCTGTCTACCTATCTGCTCCTCTATCTCCCGCTGGCTGTTGGGAGGCCTGTAGTAAACCCCCAACATTGTGACTGCACCCTTCTTATTCCTGATCTCTACCCATATAGCCTCACTGCCCTCTGAGGTGTCCTCCCGCAGTACAGCTGTGATATCCTCCCTAACCAGTAGCGCAACTCCGCCACCCCTTTTACATACCCCTCTATCCCGCCTGAAACATCTAAATCCTGGAACGTTTAGCTGCCAATCCTGCCCTTCCCTCAACTAGGTCTCTGTAATGGCAACAACATCATAGTTCCAAGTACTAATCCAAGCTCTAAGTTCATCTGCCTTACCCGTAATGCTCCTTGCATTAAAACATATGCACTTCAGGCCATCAGAGGAGTGAGGGCCACTGGTGAGGCACCTGCCCCGAGAGGGGCGGAGAACCAGGGAGGGTTCCAAACACGGCCGAGCCGGTGTCCTCTGGCTGGGGTGAGCTCTGCCGATCTCCTGCTTCACCTGCAATGGGGCTTCTGAGGAGCGGCAACACCTGGTGGGCCCTGATTGAGCTTGGCCCTTGGTATCGAGGGGTATCGAGGGGGGGGGGCAGCCTTGGAGGGCCCTTGGTATCGAGGGGTATCGAGGGGGGGGGCAGCCTCGGAGGGCCCTTGGTATCGAGGGGTATCGAGGGGGGGGCCAGCCTCGGAGGGCCCTTGGTATCGAGGGGTATCGAGGGGGGGGCAGCCTCGGAGGGCCCTTGGTATCGAGGGGTATCGAGGGGTATCGAGGGGGGGGCAGCCTCGGAGGGCCCTTGGTATCTAGGGGTATCGAGGGGGGGGCAGCCTCGGAGGGCCCTTGGTATCGAGGGGTATCGAGGGGGGGGGCAGCCTCGGAGGGCCCTTGGTATCGAGGGGTATCGAGGGGGGGGCAGCCTCGGAGGGCCCTTGGTATCGAGGGGTATCGAGGGGGGGGGGCAGCCTCGGAGGGCCCTTGACGATGCAGCTGGGGTTTGAGGGTATCGGGGGGGGGGGGGGGGGGGGGGGGGGAAGCCTCGGAGGGCTCGCAGACGGCCAGACGCTCTCTGAGCATTTGAAAGACAGGCAGCACTCAGCCAGGGTGCAGCCAGGAGACTGTAAGCAGCACCAGAGAGAGACGGCAGCGATGGCGGTCTGAGCCCGGATACCCCAATCCCGAGCGGACACTCCGAGTCCACGGACCTGGGACCAAGTCACTTCCCGCTATTGCCCCCAGCCCGGGCAGCCCCCAGCCCGGGCAGCCCCCAGCCCGGACAGCCCCCAGCCCGGACAGCCCCCAGCCCGGGCAATAGCCCCCAGCCCGGGCAATAGCCCCCAGCCCGGGCAATAGCCCCCAGCCCGGGCAATAGCCCCCAGCCCGGGCAATAGCCCCCAGCCCGGACAGCCCCCAGCCCGGGCAATAGCCCCCAGCCCGGGCAATAGCCCCCAGCCCGGGCAATAGCCCCCAGCCCGGGCAATAGCCCCCAGCCCGGGCAATAGCCCCCAGCCCGGGCAATAGCCCCCAGCCCGGACAGCCCCCAGCCCAGGCAATAGCCCCCAGCCCGGGCAATAGCCCCCAGCCCGGGCAGCCCCCAGCCCGGGCAGCAACAGTTTCTCAGTGTTTTTCAGCCTCCGCCCCCCCCCCCCCCCGCAGCCATGGCGGCCAGTCCGCATTTGTAAATATTTGTAGTAATTCACGCCCTCGAGACCTCTGCCTGAGAGGGGCGGAGCATCGCGGAGGGGCGGAGCTTACTGTGTCCAACCCGCGAATCACATTTAAACACCTGCTAATACCGGCTTCGCATTCCGCTGCTCTCGAGGCGGCACAATCCTCATTATCGCCGGCAGCGAGGGACCCGGAGCAGGGTCACTGGCTCAGCGCGAGGGACCCAGAGCAGGGCCACTGGCTCAGCGCGAGGGACCCAGAGCAGGCCCACTGGCTCGGTGTGAGGGACCCAGAGCAGGGCCACTGGCTCGGTGTGAGGGACCCAGAGCAGGGCCACTGGCTCGGTGCGAGGGACCCAGAGCAGGCCCACTGGCTCGGCGCGAGGGACCCAGAGCAGGCCCACTGGCTCAGCGCGAGGGACCCAGAGCAGGCCCACTGGCTCGGTGCGAGGGACCCAGAGCAGGCCCACTGGCTCAGCGCGAGGGACCCAGAGCAGGCCCACTGGCTCGGCGCGAGGGACCCAGAGCAGGCCCACTGGCTCAGCGCGAGGGACCCAGAGCAGGCCCACTGGCTCGGCGCGAGGGACCCAGAGCAGGCCCACTGGCTCAGCGCGAGGGACCCAGAGCAGGCCCACTGGCTCGGCGCGAGGGACCCAGAGCAGGCCCACTGGCTCAGCGCGAGGGACCCAGAGCAGGCCCACTGGCTCGGCGCGAGGGACCCAGAGCAGGCCCACTGGCTCAGCGCGAGGGACCCAGAGCAGGCCCACTGGCTCAGCGCGAGGGACCCAGAGCAGGCCCACTGGCTCAGCGCGAGGGACCCAGAGCAGGCCCACTGGCTCAGCACGAGGGACCCAGAGCAGGCCCACTGGCTCGGTGCGAGGGACCCAGAGCAGGGCCACTGGCTCGGTGTGAGGGACCCAGAGCAGGGTCACTGGCTCGGTGTGAGGGACGAGAGACCCAGAGCAGAGTCACTGGCTCATTGCGAGGGACCCAGAGCAGGGCCACTGGCTCGGTGCGAGGGACCCAGAGCAGGGCCACTGACTCGGTGCGAGGGACCCAGAGCAGGGTCACTGGCTCGATGCGAGGGACCCAGTGCAGGGCCACTGGCTCGGTGCGAGGGACCCAGAGCAGGCCCACTGGCTCGGTGCGAGGGACCCAGAGCAGGCCCACTGGCTTGGTGCGAGGGACCCAGAGCAGGCCCAGTGGCTCAGCGCGAGGGACCCAGAGCAGGCTCACTGGCTCGGAGTGAGGGACGAGGGACCCAGAGCAGGGCCTCTGGCTCGATGCGAGGGACCCAGTGCAGGGCCACTGGCTCGGTGTGAGGGACCCAGAGCAGGCCCACTGGCTCGGTGCGAGGGACCAGAGCAGGACCACTGGCTCGGTGCGAGGGACCCAGAGCAGGGCCACTGGCTCGGTGCGAGGGACCCAGAGCAGGCCCACTGGCTCGGTGCGAGGGACCCAGAGCAGGCCCACTGGCTCGGTGTGAGGGACGAGAGACCCAGAGCAGAGTCACTGGCTCGGTGCGAGGGACCCAGAGCAGGGCCACTGGCTCGATGCGAGGGACCCAGTGCAGGGCCACTGGTTCGGTGCGAGGGACCCAGAGCAGGACCACTGGCTCGGTGCGAGGGACCCAGAGCAGGGCCACTGGCTCGGTGAGAGGGACCCAGAGCAGGGTCACTGGCTTGGCGCGAGGGACACAGAGCAGGGCCACTGGCTCGGTGCGAGGGACCCAGAGCAGGGCCACTGGCTCGGTGTGAGGGACCCAGAGCAGGCCCACTGGCTCGGTGAGAGGGACCCAGAGCAGGGTCACTGGCTCAGTGCGAGGGACCCAGAGCAGGGCCACTGGCTTGGTGCAAGGGACCCAGAGCAGGGCCACTGGCTCGATGCAGGGGACCCAGAGCAGGGCCACTGACTCGGAGCGAGGGACGAGGGACCCAGAGCAGGGCCACTGGCTCGGAGCGAGGGACGAGGGACCCAGAGCAGGGCCACTGGCTCGTTGCGAGGGATGAGGGACCCAGAGCAGGGCCACTGGCTCACTGCGAGGGACCCAGAGCAGGGCCACTGGCTCGGAGCGAGGGACGAGGATCCCAGAACAGGACCACTGGCTCGGTGCGAGGGACCCAGAGCAGGGCCACTGGCTCGGTGTGAGGGACGAGGGACCCAGAGCAGGGCCACTGGCTCGGTGTGAGGGACGAGGGACCCAGAGCAGGGCCACTGGCTCAGTGCGAGGGACCCAGAGCCCGGCCACTGGCTCGGTGCAAGTTACCAGAGCAGGGCCACTAGCTCGGTGCGAGGGACCCAGAGCAGGGCCACTGGCTCGGAGCGAGGGACGAGGGACCCAGAACAGGACCACTGGTTTGGTGCGAGGGACCCAGAGCAGGGCCACTGGCTCGGTGCGAGGGACCCAGAGCAGGGCCACTGGCTCGATGTGAGGGACGAGGGACCCAGAGCAGGGCCACTGGCTCGATGCAAGGGACCCAGAGCAGGGTCACTGGCTCGGAGTGAGGGACGAGGGACCCAGAGCAGGGCCTCTGGCTCGATGCGAGGGACCCAGTGCAGGGCCACTGGCTCGGTGCGAGGGACCCAGAGCAGGGTCACTGGCTCAGCGCGAGGGACCCAGAGCAGGCCCACTGGCTCGGTGTGAGGGACCAGAGCAGGACCACTGGCTCGGTGCGAGTGACCCAGAGCAGGCCCACTGGCTCGGTGTGAGGGACGAGAGACCCAGAGCAGAGTCACTGGCTCGGTGCGAGGGACCCAGAGCAGGGCCACTGGCTCGATGCGAGGGACCCAGTGCAGGGCCACTGGTTCGGTGCGAGGGACCCAGAGCAGGACCACTGGCTCGGTGCGAGGGACCCAGAGCAGGGCCACTGGCTCGGTGAGAGGGTCCCAGAGCAGGGTCACTGGCTCGGCGCGAGGGACCCAGAGCAGGGCCACTGGCTCGGTGCGAGGGACCCAGAGCAGGGCCACTGGCTCGGTGTGAGGGACCCAGAGCAGGGCCACTGGCTCGGTGAGAGGGACCCAGAGCAGGGTCACTGGCTCGGTGCGAGGGACCCAGAGCAGGGCCACTGGCTTGGTGCAAGGGACCCAGAGCAGGGCCACTGGCTCGATGCAGGGGACCCAGAGCAGGGCCACTGACTCGGAGCGAGGGACGAGGGACCCAGAGCAGGGCCACTGGCTCGGAGCGAGGGGTGAGGGACCCAGAGCAGGGCCACTGGCTCGTTGCGAGGGATGAGGGACCCAGAGCAGGGCCACTGGCTCACTGTGAGGGACCCAGAGCAGGGCCACTGACTCGGAGCGAGGGACGAGGATCCCAGAACAGGACCACTGGCTCGGTGCGAGGGACCCAGAGCAGGGCCACTGGCTCGGAGCGAGGGACGAGGATCCCAGAACAGGACCACTGGCTCGGTGCGAGGGACCCAGAGCAGGGCCACTGGCTCGGAGCGAGGGACGAGGATCCCAGAGCAGGGCCACTGGCTCGGTGTGAGGGAGGAGGGACCCAGAGCAGGGCCACTGGCTCGGTGTGAGGGACGAGGGACCCAGAGCAGGGCCACTAGCTCGGTGCGAGGGACCCAGAGCAGGGCCACTGGCTCGGTGTGAGGGACGAGGGCCACTGGCTCAGTGAGAGGGACCCAGAGCAGGGCCACTGGCTCGGTGCGAGTTACCAGAGCAGGGCCACTAGCTCTGTGCGAGGGACCCAGAGCAGGGCCACTGGCTCGGAGCGAGGGATGAGGGACCCAGAACAGGACCACTGGTTTGGTGCGAGGGACCCAGAGCAGGGCCACTGGCTCGGTGAGAGGGACCCAGAGCAGGGTCACTGGCTCGATGCAGGGGACCCAGAGCAGGGCCACTGACTCGGAGCGAGGGACGAGGGACCCAGAGCAGGGCCACTGGCTCGGAGCGAGGGACGAGGGACCCAGAGCAGGGCCACTGGCTCGTTGCGAGGGATGAGGGACCCAGAGCAGGGCCACTGGCTCACTGCGAGGGACCCAGAGCAGGGCCACTGGCTTGGAGCGAGGGACGAGGATCCCAGAACAGGACCACTGGCTCGGTGCGAGGGACCCAGAGCAGGGCCACTGGCTCGGTGTGAGGGACGAGGGACCCAGAGCAGGGCCACTGGCTCGGTGTGAGGGACGAGGGACCCAGAGCAGGGCCACTGGCTCAGTGCGAGGGACCCAGAGCAGGGCCACTGGCTCGGAGCGAGGGACGAGGGACCCAGAACAGGACCACTGGTTTGGTGCGAGGGACCCAGAGCAGGGCCACTGGCTCGGTGCGAGGGACCCAGAGCAGGGCCACTGGCTCGATGTGAGGGACGAGGGACCCAGAGCAGGGCCACTGGCTCGATGCAAGGGACCCAGAGCAGGGTCACTGGCTCGGAGTGAGGGACGAGGGACCCAGAGCAGGGCCTCTGGCTCGATGCGAGGGACCCAGTGCAGGGCCACTGGCTCGGTGCGAGGGACCCAGAGCAGGGTCACTGGCTCAGCGCGAGGGACCCAGAGCAGGCCCACTGGCTCGGTGTGAGGGACCAGAGCAGGACCACTGGCTCGGTGCGAGTGACCCAGAGCAGGCCCACTGGCTCGGTGTGAGGGACGAGAGACCCAGAGCAGAGTCACTGGCTCGGTGCGAGGGACCCAGAGCAGGGCCACTGGCTCGATGCGAGGGACCCAGTGCAGGGCCACTGGTTCGGTGCGAGGGACCCAGAGCAGGACCACTGGCTCGGTGCGAGGGACCCAGAGCAGGGCCACTGGCTCGGTGAGAGGGTCCCAGAGAAGGGTCACTGGCTCGGCGCGAGGGACCCAGAGCAGGGCCACTGGCTCGGTGCGAGGGACCCAGAGCAGGGCCACTGGCTCGGTGTGAGGGACCCAGAGCAGGGCCACTGGCTCGGTGAGAGGGACCCAGAGCAGGGTCACTGGCTCGGTGCGAGGGACCCAGAGCAGGGCCACTGGCTTGGTGCAAGGGACCCAGAGCAGGGCCACTGGCTCGATGAAGGGGACCCAGAGCAGGGCCACTGACTCGGAGCGAGGGACGAGGGACCCAGAGCAGGGCCACTGGCTCGTTGCGAGGGATGAGGGACCCAGAGCAGGGCCACTGGCTCACTGTGAGGGACCCAGAGCAGGGCCACTGGCTCGGAGCGAGGGACGAGGATCCCAGAACAGGACCACTGGCTCGGTGCGAGGGACCCAGAGCAGGGCCACTGGCTCGGAGCGAGGGACGAGGATCCCAGAACAGGACCACTGGCTCGGTGCGAGGGACCCAGAGCAGGGCCACTGGCTCGGTGTGAGGGACGAGGGACCCAGAGCAGGGCCACTGGCTCGGTGTGAGGGACGAGGGACCCAGAGCAGGGCCACTAGCTCGGTGCGAGGGACCCAGAGCAGGGCCACTGGCTCGGTGTGAGGGACGAGGGCCACTGGCTCAGTGAGAGGGACCCAGAGCAGGGCCACTGGCTCGGTGCGAGTTACCAGAGCAGGGCCACTAGCTCTGTGCGAGGGACCCAGAGCAGGGCCACTGGCTCTGAGCGAGGGACGAGGGTCCCAGAACAGGACCACTGGTTTGGTGCGAGGGACCCAGAGCAGGGCCACTGGCTCGGTGCGAGGGACCCAGAGCAGGGCCACTGGCTCGGTGTGAGGGACGAGGGACCCAGAGCAGGGCCACTGGCTCAGTGCAAGGGACCCAGAGCCCGGCCACTGGCTCGGTGCGAGTTACCAGAGCAGGGCCACTAGCTCAGTGCGAGGGACCCAGAGCAGGGCCACTGGCTCGGTGCGAGGGACCCAGAGCAGGGCCACTGGCTCGGTGCGAGGGACCCAGAGCAGGGCCACTGGCTAGGAGCGAGGGACGAGGGACCCAGAGCAGGGCCACTGGCTCGGTGCGAGGGACCCAGAGCAGGGCCACTGGCTCGGTGCGAGGGACGAGGGACCCAGAGCAGGGCCACTGCCTCGGTGCGAGTTACCAGAGCAGGGCCACTGGCTCGGTGTGAGGGACCCAGAGCAGGCCCACTGGCTCAGTGCGATGGACCCAGAGCCCGGCCACTGGCTCGGTGCGATGGACCCAGAGCCCGGCCACTGGCTCGGTGCGATGGACCCAGAGCAGGGCCTGCCGCAATTTTGGCCAGACGCCCAATCACTGTAGAGAGGATGAGGGTTTTGGCCATTATGTAACGTCAGTGGGAGAAGCAGGTTTTACAGCGAGTGTTCGAGCAGCTACTTTGGAATTCATTCAAGGTCCGGCCACTAAATACCTCAGGCTCGGGAACCGTGATGTGTGAATTCTGTGGACCTAAGTGGTTGTGTAATTATTATTGAAAGAAGCGATTGCTGTGTGCTTAATTTCTGTGGCAGTCATAAATGTTTTAGAGCCTGATTATTCTCGTCTGCAACGGCACTTCTCAAATCTTCCCAGAGTGGCTCAGTGCTGAATGTACAGAATGTTTACATAGATTGTATTATATTTATACACATTACATATATCTCCCTGCACTAATATTATTAAAAACTTGTTAGGATTATATATATCTATTTCAGTCATTTAAAAAAACTCCTGGTTAAACACAGGCAGGCAGTGTGTCTGCAAAATACGCAATTAAGATGGTGTAAAAATAACAGATGATCATGGATCTTAATTTAATTGTTTACCTAAATAGGGCGAATGGATTTCTGTTTATAGAAAGAAGTTCCCCTTTGGTTTCGATAATTCAGGAGTTGTGTTTAGCCTGAGTAAGATGGTCAGATGACAGTGAGTGAGATAGAGATAGGGGGTGATTTAGCACAGTGGGCTAAACAGCTGACTTGCAATGTAGAACAAGGCAGCGGCGCGGGCTCAATTCCTGTACCAGCCTCCCCGAACGGGTGCCAGAATGTGGCTACTAGGGGCTTTTTCACAGATGTTGATTGAAGCCCACTTGGGGCAATAAGCAGTTATTATTGTGTAATTAATGGATGGAGACAGGTCTGTAGTGAGCAGTTTAGCTTTTAGTCTTCCAAAGGCAGGAGAACTGGCAGCTCGTGGCTTAATGGGTCTCTCTCCTTTACTGGAAGCAACTCTCCACACAGAGGACAGGAAGTATCTCTGTGTTTGCCAACTTTATTTACAACTGCCGTTTGACCTGTGATGGGTTTTGCTTGATTGGAGATAAAGCAGGTTAAGTGTTTACTTTTATTGTTAAGAATTGTTTAACTGTTATTTGTAAGTTATTTCTTGTGATGTTAATGGAGTTGATCCTGTTTAAAGAATTCAGTTTGTTTTGATATAAAAGATGTTGATTGGTCAGTGGAATTACTCCTGGGGGTGAAGTAGCATTTTCTCACAGTTTACGAATTGCAATAATGTTGGGGTTTCTCGTCCGGTTTCCTGATATAAATTGGGGTTTTATCCGGTTCGGTAATACTACCAAAGGTTATTGTGAGCAGAGACCACCGGGGAGCAGCAAAGCTACTATTCCACACAGTTAGGCCTCACTTAATGTAACTTCAGCCCCCTTGGTCGGGGGCACAGTCACGTGGATATTGCATTCGCCAGCCCCACCTGGGCTATTCGGCACAAACAGGAACAATTCTCCGTTTGGAGGGGAAGTGCGGATGCCGGGACTGACTGACGGGGTTTCTACGATGACGATGAGGGTGCGACTGCTGGGCTGATTCAGGACATGTCAGCCCACCCGCCATGGGGAACTAGTGCGATTCCAGCAGACACCGGAGTCGATTCGCCGGGGACGGGGTTGGCACTGGGAGCGTGACAAGGTATTGCTGTGGGTATGCACCCGCTCCCCACACCCTCAGCTTCCAACCACCAAGATGCCACCGCAGAGAACGACGCCAGCGCTGGAGACACTGCTGGAAGACGTGGAGGAGAGGCGGCATTCCCACTTCCCGGGTGGGGTGGGGGCTGCCACCCGACAAGGTTAATCGCGGCGCGACGCAGATGGCAGAGGCTGTGGGCCCCACCGGCAGAACGCGGCAGCAGTGCTGGAAGAAGCGACCTAACCTTGGTGCCAAGTGCCCAGCACACAGCCCCCCCACCCTGAACACACAGCCCCCCCCACCCTGCACACAGCCCCCCCCACCCTGCACACAGCCCCCCCCACCCTGCACACAGCCCCCCCACCCTGCACACAGCCCCCCCACCCTGCACACACTCCCCCCCACACTGCACACACTCCCCCCCACAATGCACACAGCCCCACCCGCCCTGCACACAACCCCCCCACCCTGCACACACTCCCCCCCACCCTGAACACACAGACCCCCCACCCTGCACACAGCCCCCCCCACCCTGCACACAGCCCCCCCACCCTGCACACAGCCCCCCCACCCTGCACACACTCCCCCCCACACTGCACACACTCCCCCCCCACCCTGCACACACTCCCCCCCCACCCTGCACACACTCCCCCCCACCCTGCACACACTCCCCCCCACCCTGCACACACTCCCCCCCCACCCTGCACACACTGCCCCCCACACTGCACACACTCCCCCCCACCCTGCACACACTCCCCCCCACCCTGCACACACAGCCCCCCACCCTGCACACAGCCCCCCCGACCCTGCACACAGCCCCCCCACCCTGCACACACTCCCCCCCCACACTGCACACACTCCCCCCCCCCAACCTGCACACACTCCCCCCCACCCTGCACACAGCCCCCCACCCTGCACACACTCCCCCCCACCCTGCACACACTCCCCCCCCACCCTGCACACACTCCCCCCCACCCTGCACACACTCCCCCCCCCACCCTGCACACACGCCCCCCCACACTGCACACACTCCCCCCCACCCTGCACACACTCCCCCCCACCCTGCACACACTCCCCCCCCCACCCTGCACACACTCCCCCCCACCCTGCACACACTGCCCCCCACACTGCACACACTCCCCCCCACCCTGCACACACAGCCCTCCCCACCCTGCACACAGCCCCCCCACCCTGCACACAGCCCCCCCACCCTGCACACACTCCCCCCCACACTGCACACACTCCCCCCCACCCTGCACACAGCCCCCCACCCTGCACACACTCCCCCCCACCCTGCACACACTCCCCCCCACCCTGCACACACTCCCCCCCACCCTGCACACACAGCCCCCCCACCCTGCACACACAGCCCCCCCACCCTGCACACACAGCCCCCCCACCCAGCACACACAGCCCCCCAACCCTGCACACACAGCCCCCCAACCCTGCACACACAGCCCCCCCACCCTGCACACACAGCCCCCCACCCTGCACACACAGCCCCCCCACCCTGCACACACAGCCCCCCCACCCTGCAAACACATGCCCCCACCCTGCACACACAGCCCCCCCACCCTGCACACACAGCCCCCCCACCCTGCACACACAGCCCCCCCACCGAGCACACACAGCCCCCCCCACCCTGCACACACAGCCCCCCCACCCAGCACACACAGCCTCCCACCCAGCACACACAGCCTCCCACCCAGCACACACAGCCTCCCACCCAGCACACACAGCCCCCCACCCTGCACACACAGCCCCCCCACCCTGCACACACAGCCCCCCCACCCTGCACACACAGCCCCCCACCCTGCACACACAGCCCCCCCACCCTGCACACACAGCCCCCCCACCCTGCACACACATGCCCCCACCCTGCACACACAGCCCCCCCACCCTGCACACACAGCCCCCCCACCCTGCACACACAGCCCCCCCACCGAGCACACACAGCCCCCCCCACCCTGCACACACAGCCCCCCCACCCAGCACACACAGCCTCCCACCCAGCACACACTCCCCCCCCACCCAGCACACACAGCCCCCCCACCCTGCACACACAGCCCCCCCACCCTGCACACACAGCCCCCCACCCTGCACACACAGCCCCCCCACCCTGCACACATTCCCCCCACCCAGCACACACAGCCCCCCCACCCTGCATGCACTCCCCCCCACCCTGCACACACTCCCCCCCCCCACCCTGCACACAGAGCCCCCCACCCAGCACACACAGCCCCCCCACCCTGCACACACAGCCCCCCCACCCTGCACACACAGCCCCCCCACCCTGCACACACAGCCCCCCCACCCTGCACACACTCCCCCCACCCTGCACACACAGCCCCCCCCCACCCTGCACACACAGCCCCCCCACCCAGCACACACTCCCCCCACCCTGCACACAGCCCCCCCACCCTGCACACACAGCCCCCCCACCCTGCACACACAGCCCCCCCACCCAGCACAGAGAGCCCCCACCCTGCACACACAGCCCCCCACCCTGCACACACAGCCCCCCACCCTGCACACACAGCCACCCACCCTGCACACACAGCCCCCCCACCCTGCACACACAGCCCCCCCACCCTGCACACACATGCCCCCACTCTGCACACACTCCCCCCCACCCTGCACACACTCCCCCCCACCCTGCACACAGAGCCCCCCACCCAGCACACACAGCCCCCCCACCCTGCACACACAGCCCCCCCACGCTGCACACACTCCCCCCCCCCCACCCTGCGTACAGCCCACCCACCCTGCACACACAGCCCCCCCCACCCTGCACACACAGCCCCCCACCCAGCACACACAGCCCCCCCACCCAGCACACACAGCCCCCCACCCTGCACACACAGCCCCCCCACCCTGCACACACAGCCCCCCACCCTGCACACACAGCCCCCCACCTAGCACACACAGCCCCCCACCCTGCACACACATCCCCCCCCCCCCCCACCCAGCACACACAGCCCCCCCACCCAGCACACACAGCCCCCCCACCCAGCACACACAGAGCCCCCCAGCCTGAAAACAGAGCCCCCCCACCCTGCACACACTCCACCCCCACCTAGCACACACAGCCCCCCCACCCTGCACACACAGCCCCCACACCCTGAACACAGAGCCCCCCCCACACTGCACACACTCCCCCCCCACCCTGCACACACAGCCCCCCCACCCTGCACACACAGCCCCCCCACCCAGCACACAGCCCCCCCACCCAGCACACAGCCCCCCCACCCTGCACACACAGCCCCCCCACCCTGCACACACAGCCCCCCCCACCCTGCACACACTCCCCCCCCACCCTGCACACACAGCCCCCCCACCCAGCACACACAGAGCCCCCCACCCTGCACATACAGAGCCCCCCACCCTGAACACAGAGCCTCCCCACCCTGCACACACTCCCCCCCCACCCTGCACACACTCCCCCCCACCCTGCACACACTCCCCCCGCACCCTGCACACACAGCCCCCCCCCACCCTGCACACACTCCCCCCCCACCCTGCACACACTCCCCCCCCACCCTGCACACACTCCCCCCCACCCTGCACACACTCCCCCCCCCACCCAGTACACACTCCCCCCCACCCAGCTCACACTCCACCCCCACCCAGCACACAGAGCCCCCCACCCTGCACACGCAGCCCCCCCACCCAGCACACACAGCCCCCACCCTGCACACACAGCCCCCCAACCTGCACACACAGCCCCCCCCACCCTGCACACAGAGCCCCCCACCCTGCACACAATCCCCCCCATTCAGCACACACAGCCCCCCCCACCCAGCACACACAGCCCCCCCACCCAGCACACACAGCCCCCCCACCCAGCACACACAGCCCCCCCACCCAGCACACACAGCCCCCCCACCCTGCACACACAGCCCCCCCCACCCTGCACACAGAGCCCCCCACCCTGCACACACAGCCCACCCACCCAGCACACACAGCGCCCCCCCACCCTGCACACACAGACCCCACCCTGCACACACAGCCCCCCACCCAGCACACACAGCCCCCCCACCCAGCACACACAGCCCCCCCCACCCAGCACACACAGCCCCCCACCCTGCACACACAGCCCCCCCCACCCAGCACACACAGCCCCCCACCCTGCACACACAGCCCCCCACCCTGCACACACTCCCCCCACCCTGCACACACAGCCCCCCCACCCAGCACACACAGCCCCCCACCCAGCACACACTCCGCCCCCACCCTGCACACACAGCCCCCCACCCTGCACACACAGCCCCCCACCCTGCACACACAGCCCCCCACCCTGCACACACTCCCCCCACCCTGCACACACAGCCCCCCCACCCTGCACGCACTCCCCCCCACCCTGCACACACTCCCCCCCCCCCCCCCACCCTGCACACAGAGCCCCCCACCCAGCACACACAGCCCCCCCACCCTGCACACACAGCCCCCACTCTGCACACACAGCTCCCCACCCTGCACACACTCCCCCCCCACCCTGCACACACAGCCCCCCACCCTGCACACACAGCCCCCCCACCCTGCATACACAGCCCCCCACCCTGCACACACAGCCCCCCCACCCAGCACACACTCCCCCCACCCTGCACACACTCCCCCCCCACCCTGCACACACTCCCCCCCCACCCCTGCACACACAGCCCCCCCTCCCTGCACACACTCCCCCCCCACCCTGCACACACTCCCCCCCCACCCAGCACACACAGCCCCCCCACCCTGCACACACTCCCCCCCCACCCTGCGCACACTCCCCCCCCCACCCTGCACACACTCCCTCCCCCCACCCTGCACACACTCCCACCCCCTCCCTGCACACACTCCCCCCCCACCCTGCACACACTCCCCCCCACCCAGCACACACAGCCCCCCCACCCTGCACACACAGCCCCGCACCCTGCACACACAGCCCCCCACCCTGCACACACAGCCCCCCACCCTGCACACACTCCCCCCACCCTGCACACACTCCCCCACCCTGCACACACAGCCCCCCACCCTGCACACACTCCCCCCCCCCACCCCTGCACACACTCCCCCCCCTCCCTGCACACACAGCCCCCCCTCCCTGCACACACTCCCCCCCCCCACCCTGCACACACTCCCCCCCCCACCCAGCACACACAGCCCCCCCACCCTGCACACACAGCCCCCCACCCTGCACACACAGCCCCCCCACCCAGCACACACTCCCCCCACCCTGCACACACTCCCCCCACCCTGCACACACTCCCCCACCCTGCACACACAGCCCCCCCACCCAGCACACACAGCCCCCCACCCAGCACACACTCCGCCCCCACCCTGCACACACAGCCCCCCACCCAGCACACACTCCCCCCCACCCTGCACACACAGCCCCCCACCCTGCACACACTCCCCCCCCCCCACCCCTGCACACACTCCCCCCCACCCTGCACACACTCCCCCCCCACCCTGCACACACTCCCCCCCCCACCCAGTACACACTCCCCCCCACCCAGCTCACACTCCACCCCCACCCAGCACACAGAGCCCCCCACCCTGCACACGCAGCCCCCCCACCCAGCACACACAGCCCCCACCCTGCACACACAGCCCCCCAACCTGCACACACAGCCCCCCCCACCCTGCACACAGAGCCCCCCACCCTGCACACAATCCCCCCCCATTCAGCACACACAGCCCCCCCCACCCAGTACACACAGCCCCCCCACCCAGCACACACAGCCCCCCCACCCAGCACACACAGCCCCCCCACCCAGCACACACAGCCCCCCCACCCTGCACACACAGCCCCCCCCACCCTGCACACAGAGCCCCCCACCCTGCACACACAGCCCACCCACCCAGCACACACAGCGCCCCCCCACCCAGCACACACAGACCCCACCCTGCACACACATCCCCCCACCCAGCACACACAGAGCCCCCCACCCTGAAAACAGAGCCCCCCCCCACCCTGCACACACACCCCCCCCACCCTGCACACACACCCCCCCCACCCAGCACACACAGCCCCCCCACACTGCACACACTCCCCCCCCACCCTGCACACACAGCCCCCCCACCCTGCACACACAGCCCTCCCACCCAGCACAAAGCCCCCCCACCCTGCACACACAGCCCCCCCACCCTGCACACACTCACCCCCCAACCTGCACACACAGCCCCCCCACCCAGCACACACAGAGCCCCCCACCCTGCACATACAGAGCCCCCCACCCTGAACACAGAGCACCCCCCACCCTGCACACACTCCCCCCCCACCCTGCACACACTCCCCCCCCCCACCCTGCACACACTCCACCCCCACCCTGCACACACAGCCCCCCGCACCATGCACACACTCCCCCCCACCCTGCACACACTCCCCCCCCCCCCCCACCCAGCACACAGCCCCCCCACCCAGCACACACAGCCCCCCCACCCTGCACACACAGCCCCCCCACCCTGCACACAGAGCCCCCCACCCTGCACACACAGAGCCCCCCACCCAGCACACACAGCCCCGCCCACCCAGCACACACTCCCCCCCCACCCTGCACACACTCCCCCCCCCCCCCACCCTGCACACCTCCCCCCCCACCCAGCACACACAGCCCCCCACCCTGCACACACAGCCCCCCACCCCTGCACACACAGCCCCCCCACCCTGCACACACTCCCCCCACCCTGCACACACTCCCCCCCCCACCCTGCACACACAGCCCCCCACCCTGCACACACAGAGCCCCCCCACCCTGCACACACTCCCCCCCCCACCCAGCACACACAGCCCCCCCACCCTGCACACACAGCCCCCCACCCTGCACACACAGCCCCCCACTCTGCACACACAGCTCCCCACCCTGCACACACTCCCCCCCCACCCTGCACACACAGCCCCCCACCCTGCACACACAGCCCCCCCACCCAGCACACACTCCCCCCACCCTGCACACACTCCCCCCCCCCCACCCTGCACACACTCCCCCCCCACCCCTGCACACACAGCCCCCCCTCCCTGCACACACTCCCCCCCCCCCACCCTGCACACACTCCCCCCCCACCCAGCACACACAGCCCCCCCACCCTGCACACACAGCCCCCCCACCCTGCACACACAGCCCCCCACCCTGCACACACAGCCCCCCACCCAGCACACACAGCCCCCCCCACCCAGCACACACAGCCCCCCCAACCCAGCACACACAGCCCCCCACCCTGCACACACAGCCCCCCCCACCCAGCACACACAGCCCCCCACCCTGCACACACTCCCCCCACCCTGCACACACAGCCCCCCCACCCAGCACACACAGCCCCCCACCCAGCACACACTCCGCCCCCACCCTGCACACACAGCCCCCCACCCTGCACACACAGCCCCCCACCCTGCACACACAGCCCCCCACCCTGCACACACTCCCCCCACCCTGCACACACAGCCCCCCCACCCTGCACGCACTCCCCCCCACCCTGCACACATTCCCCCCCCCCCACCCTGCACACAGAGCCCCCCACCCAGCACACACAGCCCCCCCACCAGCACACACAGCCCCCCCACCCTGCACACACAGCCCCCCACTCTGCACACACAGCTCCCCACCCTGCACACACTCCCCCCCCACCCTGCACACACAGCCCCCCACCCTGCACACACAGCCCCCCCAACCTGCATACACAGCCCCCCACCCTGCACACACAGCCCCCCCACCCAGCACACACTCCCCCCACCCTGCACACACTCCCCCCCCACCCTGCACACACTCCCCCCCCCACCCCTGCACACACAGCCCCCCCTCCCTGCACACACTCCCCCCCCCCACCCTGCACACACTCCCCCCCCACCCAGCACACACAGCCCCCCCACCCTGCACACACAGCCCCCCACCCTGCACACACTCCCCCCCCACCCTGCGCACACTCCCCCCCCCACCCTGCACACACTCCCTCCCCCCACCCTGCACACACTCCCTCCCCCTCCCTGCACACACTCCCCCCCACCCAGCACACACAGCCCCCCCACCCTGCACACACAGCCCCCCACCCTGCACACACAGCCCCCCACCCTGCACACACAGCCCCCCACCCTGCACACACTCCCCCCACCCTGCACACACTCCCCCCACCCTGCACACACTCCCCCACCCTGCACACACAGCCCCCCCACCCAGCACACACAGCCCCCCACCCAGCACACACTCCGCCCCCACCCTGCACACACAGCCCCCCACCCAGCACACACTCCCCCCCCACCCTGCACACACAGCCCCCCACCCTGCACACACTCCCCCCCCCCCCCCCCACCCCTGCACACACTCCCCCCCCCTCCCTGCACACACAGCCCCCCCTCCCTGCACACACTCCCCCCCCCCACCCTGCACACACTCCCCCCCCACCCAGCACACACAGCCCCCCCACCCTGCACACACAGCCCCCCCACCCTGCACACACAGCCCCCCACCCTGCACACACAGCCCCCCCACCCAGCACACACTCCCCCCCACCCTGCACACACTCCCCCCACCCTGCACACACTCCCCCACCCTGCACACACAGCCCCCCCACCCAGCACACACAGCCCCCCCACCCAGCACACACTCCGCCCCCACCCTGCACACACAGCCCCCCACCCAGCACACACTCCCCCCCACCCTGCACACACAGCCCCCCACCCTGCACACACTCCCCCCCCCCCACCCCTGCACACACTCCCCCCCCCCTCCCTGCACACACAGCCCCCCCTCCCTGCACACACTCCCCCCCCCCACCCTGCACACACTCCCCCCCCCACCCAGCACACACAGCCCCCCCACCCTGCACACACAGCCCCCCACCCTGCACACACAGCCCCCCCACCCAGCACACACACCCCCACCCTGCACACACTCCCCCCCCCACCCTGCACACACTCCCCCCCCCACCCTGCACACACTCCCCCCCCCACCCAGCACACACAGCCCCCCCACCCAGCACACACAGCCCCCCCCACCCAGCACACACAGCCCCCCACCCAGCACACACAGCCCCCCCCACCCAGCACACACAGCCCCCCACCCAGCACACACAGCCCCCCCCCACCCAGCACACACAGCCCCCCACCCTGCACACACAGCCCCCCCCACCCAGCACACACAGCCCCCCACCCTGCACACACAGCCCCCCACCCTGCACACACAGCCCCCCCACCCTGCACACACAGCCCCCCCACCCAGCACACACAGCCCCCCACCCAGCACACACTCCGCCCCCACCCAGCACACACAGCCCCCCACCCTGCACACACAGCCCCCCACCCTGCACACACTCCCCCCACCCTGCACACACTCCCCCCACCCTGCACACACAGCCCCCCCACCCTGCACGCACTCCCCCCCACCCTGCACACACTCCCCCCCCCCCCCCACCCTGCACACACTCCCCCCACCCTGCACACACAGCCCCCCCCACCCAGCACACACAGCCCCCCACCCAGCACACACTCCCCCCCCCCCACCCTGCACACACTCCCTCCCCGTCCCTGCACACACTCCCCCCCCCACCCTGCACACACTCCCCCCCCACCCTGCACACACTCCCCCCCACCCAGCACACACAGCCCCCCCACCCTGCACACACAGCCCCCCACCCTGCACACACAGCCCCCCACCCTGCACACACTCCCCCCACCCTGCACACACTCCCCCCACCCTGCACACACAGCCCCCCCACCCAGCACACACAGCCCCCCACCCAGCACACACTCCGCCCCCACCCTGCACACACAGCCCCCCACCCAGCACACACAGCCCCCCACCCTGCACACACTCCCCCCCCACCCTGCACACACAGCCCCCCACCCTGCACACCACTCCCCCCCCACCCCTGCACACACAGCCCCCCCCTCCCTGCACACACAGCCCCCCACCCTGCACACATAGCCCCCCACCCTGCACACATAGCCCCCCACCCTGCACACATAGCCCCCCACCCTGCACACATAGCCCCCCACCCAGCACACACAGCCCCCCACCCTGCACACACTCCCCCCCACCCTGCACACACAGCCCCCCACCCTGCACACACTCCCCCCCCACCCCTGCACACACTCCCCCCCCACCCCTGCACACACAGCCCCCCCTCCCTGCACACACTCCCCCCCCCACCCTGCACACACTCCCCCCCCCCCACCCAGCACACACAGCCCCCCCACCCTGCACACACAGCCCCCCACCCTGCACACACTCCCCCCCCACCCAGCACACACTCCCCCCACCACCCAGCACACACAGCCCCCCCACCCTGCACACACAGCCCCCCACCCAGCACACACTCCGCCCCCCACCCTGCACACACAGCCCCCACCCAGCACACACAGCCCCCCACCCTGCACACACTCCCCCCCCCACCCTGCACACACAGCCCCCCACCCTGCACACACTCCCCCCCCACCCCTGCACACACAGCCCCCCCTCCCTGCACACACAGCCCCCCACCCTGCACACATAGCCCCCCACCCTGCACACAGAGCCCCCCACCCTGCACACATAGCCCCCCACCCAGCACACACAGCCCCCCACCCTGCACACACTCCCCCCCCACCCTGCACACACTCCCCCCCACCCCTGCACACACTCCCCCCCCACCCTGCACACACTCCCCCCCCCCACTCAGCACACACAGCCCCCCCACCCTGCACACACAGCCCCCCACCCTGCACACACTCCCCCCCCACCCAGCACACACTCCCCCCACCACCCTGCACACACAGCCCCCCCACCCAGCACACCACAGCCCCCCCCACCCAGCACACACAGCCCCCCACCCTGCACACATAGCCCCCCCCACCCAGCACACACAGCCCCCCACCCAGCACACACAGCCCCCCCACCCAGCACACACAGCCCCCCACCCAGCACACACAGCCCCCCCCCCACCCTGCACACACAGCCCCCCACCCTGCACACACAGCCCCCCCACCCAGCACACACAGCCCCCCACCCTGCACACACAGCCCCCCACCCTGCACACACTCCCCCCACCCTGCACACACAGCCCCCCCCACCCTGCACACACAGCCCCCCCACCCAGCACACACAGCCCCCCACCCAGCACAACACTCCCCCCACCCTGCACACACAGCCCCCCACCCAGCACACACAGCCCCCCACCCTGCACACACAGCCCCCCCCACCCAGCACACACAGCCCCCACCCTGCACACACAGCCCCCCACCCTGCACACACAGGCCACCAGCTGGGACTCCCAGTGCTGCCCGTGTCTGAGTGTCTCACATTGTCCATTATCTGTCCCCCTAGGAGGCGCCTCACACCCCAGGGGGCAGGAGAAGCCCGAAGCGTGTCCGTCGGACCTGCGGCCCCTTAATGTCGGGGAGCAGAGGGGCGGGACCTAGTCGGCAGGGAGGGAGAGTGGGCGTCGCCGAGGCAGACGTTGGCCAACTGAGTGAACCCCAAAGACGTGTACCCTCGCTCCCCCCTCGCTCCCCTGGCTCCCCCACCTCGCTCCCCCCACCTCACTCCCCCCTCGCTCCCCACCTCGCTCCCCCTCACTCCCCCCTCGCTCCCCCCCTCGCTCCCCCCACCTCGCTCCCCCTCGCTCCCCCCCTCGCTATCCCCCTCGCTCCCCCCACCTCGCTATCCCCCAACCACCTCGCTCCCTCCTCGCTCTCCCCCTCGCTCTCCCCCTCGCTCCCCCCCCTCGCTCCCCCCTCACCCCTCACTCCCACCCCTCGCTCCCCCCTCGCTCCCCCCACGCTCCCCCTCACCCCTCACTCCCACCCCTCGCTCTCCCCCTCGCTCTCCCTCGCTCCCCCTCGCTCTCGCACCCCCTCACCCCTCACTCCCCCCCTCGATCCCCTCGCTCCCCCTCGCTCCCCCCCTCGCTCCCCCCCTCGCTCCACCTCGCTCCCCCTCGCTCCCCCTCGCTCCACCTCGCTCCCCCTCGCTCCCCCCTCGCTCCCCCTCGCTCCCCCCTCGCTCCCCCACCTCGCTCCCCCACCTCGCTCCCCCCTCGCTCTCCCCCTCGCTATCCCCCTCGCTCCCCCCACCACGCTCCCCCACCTCGCTTCCACCCCCTCGCACTCCCCCTCGCTCCCCCCACCTCGCTCCCACCACCTCGCTCCTTTTCGCTCCCCCACCCCCTCGCTCTCCCCCTCGCTCCCCCTCGTTCCCCCACCTCGCTCCCCCCCCCTCGCTCCCCCCCCTTGCTCCCCCTCATTCTCCCTCTCGCTCCCCCACCGCCTCGCTCTCCCCCTCGCTCCCCCACCTCGCTCCCCAACCCCTCGCTCTCCCCCTCGCTCCCCCACCTCGCTGCACCCCTCGCTCCCCACCTCACTCTCCCTCTCGCTCCCCCACCACCTCACTCTCCCCCTCGCTCCCCCACTGCCTCGCTCTCCCCCTCGCTCCCCCACCTCGCTCCCCCACCCCCTCGCTCTTCCCCTCGCTCCCCCACCTCGCTCCCCCACCTCGCTCCCCCCTCGCTCCCCCCCTCGCTATCCCCCACCACCTCGCTCTCCCCCCCTCGCTCCCCCACCTCGCTGCACCCCTCGCTCCCCCCCTCGCTCCCCCACCTCACTCTCCCTCTCGCTCCCCCACCACATCACTCTCCCCCTCGCTCCCCCCCCACCTCGCTCCCCCCCCTCGCTCCCCCCTTGCTCCCCCTCATTCTCCCTCTCGCTCCCCCACCGCCTCGCTCTCCCCCTCGCTCCCCCACCTCGCTCCCCAACCCCTCGCTCTCCCCCTCGCTCCCCCCACCTCGCTCCCCCTCGCTCCCCCACCGCCTCGCTCTCCCCCCTCGCACCCCCCTCGCTCCCCTCGCTCTCCCCCTCGCTCCCCCTCGCTCTCCCCCTCGCTCCCCCCACCTCGCTCCCCCTCGCTCCCCCACCGCCTCGCTCTCCCCACTCGCACCTCCCTCGCTCCCCTCGCTCTCCCCCTCGCTCCCCCCTCGCTCCCCCTCGCTCCACCTCGCTCCCCCTCGCTCCCCCTCGCTCCCCCACCTCGCTCCCCCACCTCGCTCCCCCCCTCGCTCTCCCCCTCGCTATCCCCCTCGCTCCCCCCACCACGCTCCCCCACCTCGCTTCCACCCCCTCGCATTCACCTCGCTCCCCCCACCTCGCTCCCACCACCTCGCTCCTTTTCGCTCCCCCCACCCCCTCGCTCTCCCCCTCGCTCCCCCTCGTTCCCCCCACCTCACTCCCCCCTCGCTCCCCACCCCCTCGCTCTCTCCCTCGCTCCCCCCACCTTGCTCCCCCACCTCGCTCCCCCACCTCGCTCCCACCCCTTCGCTCTCCCACTCGCTCCCTCTCGCTCCCTCTCGCTCCCCCCACCTCGCTCCCCCACTTTGCTCCCCCACCTCGCTCCCACCACCTCGCTCCCCCTTCGCTCCCCCACCCCCTCGCTCTCCCCCTCGCTCCCCCTCGCTCCCCCTCGCTCCCCCCTCGCTCTCCCCCTCGCTCCCCCACCTCGCTCTCCCACTCGCTCCCTCTCGCTCCACCACTCCCCCACCTCGCTCCCCCACCTCGCTCCCCTACCTCGCTCCCCCTCGCTCCCCCACCTCACTCCCCCACCTCGCTCCCCCCCTCGCTCCCCCCCTGGCTATCCTCCACCACCTCGCTCCCCCTCGCTCCCCACCTCGCTCCCCCACCTCGCTCCCCCTCGCTCCCCCCCTCGCTATCCCCCACCACCTCGCTATCCCCCTCGCTCCCCCCCACCTCACTCTCCCTCTCGCTCCCCCACCATCTCACTCTCCCCCTCGCTCCCCCCCACCTCGCTCCCCCCCCCTCGCTCCCCCCCTTGCTCCCCCTCATTCTCCCTCTCGCTCCCCCACCTCGCTCCCCAACCCTCGCTCTCCCCCTCGCTCCCCCCACCTCGCTGCACCCCTCGCTCCCCCCCCTCGCTCCCCACCTCACTCTCCCTCTCGCTCCCCCACCACCTCACTCTCCCCCTCGCTCCCCCACTGCCTCGCTCTCCCCCTCGCTCCCCCACCTCGCTCCCCCACCCCCTCGCTCTTCCCCTCGCTCCCCCACCTCGCTCCCCCACCTCGCTCCCCCCCTCGCTCCCCCCCTCGCTATCCCCCACCACCTCGCTCTCCCCCTCGCTCCCCCCACCTCGCTGCACCCCTCGCTCCCCCCCCTCGCTCCCCCACCTCACTCTCCCTCTCGCTCCCCCACCACCTCACTCTCCCCCTCGCTCCCCCACTGCCTCGCTCTCCCCCTCGCTCCCCCACCTCGCTCCCCCACCCCCTCGCTCTTCCCCTCGCTCCCCCACCTCGCTCCCCCACCTCGCTCCCCCCTCGCTCCCCCCCTCGCTATCCCCCACCACCTCGCTCTCCCCCTCGCTCCCCCACCTGGCTCCCCCCACCCCCTCGCTCCCCCAACCTCGCTCCCCCAACCTCGCTCCCCCACCTCGCTCCCCCCTCGCTCCCCCCTCGCTATCCCCCACCACCTCGCTATCCCCCTCGCTCCCCCCATCTCGCTCCCCCCTCGCTATCCCCCACCGCCTCGCTCTCCCCCTCGCTCCCCCACCTCACTCTCCCACACCCTCGCTCTCCCCCCTCGCTCCCCCCACCTCGCTCCCCCACCTCGCTCCTCCCTCGCTCCCCCCTCGCTATCCCCCACCACCTCGCTATCCCCCTCGCTCCCCCCCATCTCGCTTCCCCCTCGCACCCCACCCCTCGTCCCCCCCTTGCTCTCCCCTTCGTTCCCCACCACCTCACTCTCCCCCTCGCTCCCCGCCCACCTCACTCTCCCCCTCGCTCCCCCCCACCTCGCTCCCCCCCCCTCGCTCCCCCCCTTGCTCCCCCTCATTCTCCCTCTCGCTCCCCCACCGCCTCGCTCTCCCCCTCGCTCCCCCACCTCGCTCCCCACCCCCTCGCTCTCCCCCTCGCTCCCCCACCTCGCTGCACCCCTCGCTCCCCCCCTCGCTCACCCACCTCACTCTCCCTCTCGCTCCCCCACTGCCTCGCTCTTCCCCTCGCTCCCCCCACCTCGCTCCCCCACCCCCTCGCTCTTCCCCTCGCTCCCCCCACCTCGCTCCCCCACCTCGCTCCCCCCTCGCTCCCCCCCTCGCTATCCCCCACTACCTCGCTCTCCCCCTCGCTCCCCACCTGGCACCCCCACCCCCTCGCTCTCCCCCTCGCTCCCCCAACCTCGCTCCCCCACCCAGCTCCCCCCTCGCTCCCCCCTCGCTATCCCCCACCCCCTCGCTCTCCCACCTCGCTCCCCCACCTCGCTCCCCCCCTCGCTATCCCCCATCCCTCGCTCTCCCCCTCGCTCCCCCACCTCACTCTCCCACCCCCTCGCTCTCCCCCTCGCTCCAACCACCTCGCTCCTCCCTCGCTCCCCCCTCGCTATCCCCCACCACCTCGCTATCCCCCTCGCTCCCCCTCGCTATCCCCCACCGCCTCGCTCTCCCCCTCGCTCCCCCCATCTCGCTTCCCCCTCGCACCCCCACCCCCTCGTCCCCCCCCTTGCTCTCCCCTTCGTTCCCCACCACCTCACTCTCCCCCTCGCTCCCGCCCACCTCACTCTCCCCCTCGCTCCCCGCCCACCTCACTCTCCCCCTCGCTCCCCCCCACCTCGCTCCCCCCCCCTCGCTCCCCCCCTTGCTCCCCCTCATTCTCCCTCTCGCTCCCCCACCGCCTCGCTCTCCCCCTCGCTCCCCCACCTCGCTCCCCACCCCCTCGCTCCCCCCCTTGCTCCCCCCTCGCTCTCCCCCTCGCTCCCCCCTCGCTCCCCCTCGCTCTCCCTCGCTCCCCCCCACCTCGCTCCCCCTCGCTCTCCCCTTTGCTCCCCCCACCTCGCTCCCCCTCGCTCCCCCTCGCTCCCCCCTCGCTATCCCCCACCACCTCGCTATCCCCCTCGCTCCCCCCACCTCACTCTCCCTCTCGCTCCCCCACCATCTCACTCTCCCCCTCGCTCCCCCCCCACCTCGCTCCCCCCCCTCGCTCCCCCCCTTGCTCCCCCTCATTCTCCCTCTCGCTCCCCCACCGCCTCGCTCTCCCCCTCGCTCCCCCACCTCGCTCCCCACCCCCTCGCTCTCCCCCTCGCTCCCCCCACCTCGCTGCACCCCTCGCTCCCCCCCTCGCTCCCCCCACCTCACTCTCCCTCTCGCTCCCCCACCACCTCACTCTCCCCCTCGCTCCCCCACTGCCTCGCTCCCCCACCTCGCTCCCCCACCTCGCTCCCCCACCCCCTCGCTCTTCCCCTCGCTCCCCCCACCTCGCTCCCCCACCTCGCTCCCCACTCGCTCCCCCCCCTCGCTATCCCCCACCACCTCGCTCTCCCCCTCGCTCCCCCACCTGGCTCCCCCACCCCCTCGCTCTCCCCCTCGCTCCCCCAACCTCGCTCCCCCACCTCGCTCCCCCCTCGCTATACCCCACCCCCCTCGCTCTCCCCCTCGCTCCCCCCACCTCGCTCCCCCACCTCGCTCCCCCCTCGCTCCCCCCTCGCTATCCCCCATCCCCTCGCTCCCCCACCTCACTCTCCCACCCCCTCGCTCTCCCCCTCGCTCCAACCACCTCGCTCCCCCACCTCGTTCCTCCCTCGCTCCCCCCTCGCTATCCCCCACCACCTCGCTATCCCCCTCGCTCCCCCCATCTCGCTCCCCCCTCGCTATCCCCCACCGCCTCGCTCTCCCCCTCGCACCCCCACCTCACTCTCCCACACCCTCGCTCTCCCCCTCGCTCCCCCCACCTCGCTCCCCCACCTCGCTCCCCCCTCGCTATCCCCCACCACCTCGCTATCCCCCTCGCTCCCCCCCATCTCGCTTCCCCCTCGCACCCCCACCCCCTCGTCCCCCCCTTGCTCTCCTCTTCGTTCCCCACCACCTCACTCTCCCCCTCGCTCCCGCCCACCTCACTCTCCCCCTCGCTCCCCCCCACCTCGCTACCCCCCCTCGCTCCCCCCCTTGCTCCCCCTCATTCTCCCCTCTCGCTCCCCCACCGCCTCGCTCTCCCCCCTCGCTCCCCCCACCTCGCTCCCCACCCCCCTCGCTCTCCCCCTCGCTCCCCCACCTCGCTGCACCCCTCGCTCCCCCCCTCGCTCCCCCACCTCACTCTCCCTCTCGCTCCCCCACCACCTCACTCTCCCCCTCGCTCCCCCCCTTGCTCCCCCCCTCGCTCTCCCCCTCGCTCCCCCACCTCACTCTCCCCCTCGCTCCCCCCCACCTCACTCTCCCCCTCGCTCCCCCCCTTGCTCCCCCCCTCGCTCTCCCTCTCGCTCCCCCACCACCTCACTCTCCCCCTCGCTCCCCCCCCTTGCTCCCCCCCTCGCTCTCCCCCTCGCTCCCCCACCTCACTCTCCCCCTCGCTCCCCCCACCTCACTCTCCCCCTCGCTCCCCCACCTCACTCTCCCCCTCGCTCCCCCCCACCTCACTCTCCCTCTCGCTCCCCCCCCCCCTCGCTCCCCCACCTCGCTCCCCCCACCTCACTCTCCCCCTCGCTCCCCCCTCGCTATCCCCCTTGCTCCCCCCACCTCGCTCCCCACTTCGCTCCCCCCTTGCTCCCCCCACCCCCTCGTCCCCCCAACTCGCTCCCCCCTCGCTCCCCCCCCTTGCTCCCCCCTCGCTCTCCCCCCTCGCTCCCCCTCGCTCCCCCCTCGCTCCCCCTCGCTCTCCCTCGCTCCCCCCCACCTCGCTCCCCCTCGCTCTCCCCTTCGCTCCCCCCACCTCGCTCCCCCTCGCTCCCCCCCCTCGCTATCCCCACCACCTCGCTCCCCCCCCTCGCTCCCCCCCTTGCTCCCCCTCATTCTCCCTCTCGCCCCCCACCGCCTCGCTCTCCCCCTCGCTCCCCCACCTCGCTCCCCACCCCCTCGCTCTCCCCCTCGCTCCCCCACCTCGCTGCACCCCTCGCTCCCCCCCTCGCTCCCCCACCTCACTCTCCCTCTCGCTCCCCCACCACCTCACTCTCCCCCTCGCTCCCCCACTGCCTCGCTCTCCCCCTCGCTCCCCCACCTCGCTCCCCCACCCCCTCGCTCTTCCCCTCGCTCCCCCCACCTCGCTCCCCCCCACCTCGCTCCCCCACCTCGCTCCCCCACCTCGCTCCCCCCCTCGCTCCCCCCCTCGCTATCCCCCACCACCTCGCTCTCCCCCTCGCTCCCCACCTGGCTCCCCCACCCCCTCGCTCTCCCCCTCGCTCTCCCCCTCGCTCCCCCAACCTCGCTCCCCCACCTCGCTCCCCCCTCGCTCCCCCCTCGCTATACCCCACCCCCTCGCTCTCCCCCTCGCTCCCCCCACCTCGCTCCCCCCACCTTGCTCCCCCCTCGCTCCCCCCCCTCGCTATCCCCCATCCCCTCGCTCCCCCACCTCACTCTCCCACCCCCTCGCTCTCCCCCTCGCTCCAACCACCTCGCTCCCCCACCTCGCTCCTCCTCGCTCCCCCCTCGCTATCCCCCACCACCTCGCTATCCCCCTCGCTCCCCCCATCTCGCTCCCCCCTCGCTATCCCCCACCGCCTCGCTCTCCCCCTCGCACCCCCACCTCACTCTCCCACACCCTCGCTCTCCCCCTCGCTCCCCCCACCTCGCTCCCCCACCTCGCTCCTCCCTCGCTCCCCCCCTCGCTATCCCCCACCACCTCGCTCTCCCCCTCGCTCCCCCACCTGGCACCCCCACCCCTCGCTCTCCCCCTCGCTCCCCCAACCTCGCTCCCCCACCTAGCTCCCCCCTCGCTATCCCCCACCCCCTCGCTCTCCCCCCTCGCTCCCCCCCACCTCGCTCCCCCACCTCGCTCCCCCCTCGCTCCCCCCCTCGCTATCCCCCATCCCCCTCGCTCTCCCCCTCGCTCCCCCACCTCACTCTCCCACCCCCTCGCTCTCCCCCTCGCTCCAACCACCTCGCTCCCCCACCTCGCTCCTCCCTCGCTCCCCCCTCGCTATCCCCCACCACCTCGCTATCCCCCTCGCTCCCCCATCTCGCTTCCCCCCTCGCACCCCCACCCCTTCGTTCCCCACACCTCACTCTCCCCCTCGCTCCCGCCCACCTCACTCTCCCTCTCGCTCCCCCCACCTCACTCCCCACCTCGCTCCCCCCTCGCTATCCCCCTCGCTCCCCCACCTTGCTCCCCACTTCGCTCCCCCCTTGCTCCCCCACCCCCTCGTCCCCCCAACTCGCTCCCCCCCTCGCTCCCCCCCCTTGCTCCCCCCCTCGCTCTCCCCCTCGCTCCCCCCACCTCACTCTCCCCCTCGCTCCCCCACCTCACTCTCCCCCTCGCTCCCCCCCACCTCACTCTCCCCCTCGCTCCCGCCCACCTCACTCTCCCTCTCGCTCCCCCCACCTCACTCCCCCACCTCGCTCCCCCCTCGCTATCCCCCTCGCTCCCCCCACCTTGCTCCCCACTTCGCTCCCCCCTTGCTCCCCCACCACCTCGTCCCCCCAACTCGCTCCCCCCCTCGCTCCCCCCCCTTGCTCCCCCCCTCGCTCCCCCCACCTCACTCTCCCCCTCGCTCCCCCCACCTCACTCTCCCCCTCGCTCCCCCCACTCACTCTCCCCCTCGCTCCCCCCACCTCACTCTCCCCCTTGCTCCCCCCCACCTCACTCTCCCTCTCCGCTCCCCCCCACCTCACTCTCCCCCTCGCTCCCCCACCTCGCTCCCCCCACCTCACTCTCCCCCCTCGCTCCCCCCTCGCTATCCCACTTGCTCCCCCCACCTCGCTCCCCACTTCGCTCCCCCCCTTGCTCCCCCACCCCCTCGTCCCCCCAACTCGCTCCCCCCTCGCTCTCCCCCCTCGCTCTCCCCCTCGCTCCCCCTCGCTCCCCCCACCTCGCTCCCCCTCGCTCTCCCCTTCGCTCCCCCCACCTCGCTCCCCCTCGCTCCCCCTCGCTCCCCCCACCTCGCTCCCCCTCGCTCCCCCACCGCCTCGCTCTCCCCCCTTGCTCCCCCCTCGCTCTCCCCCTCGCTCCCCCTCGTTCCCCCCTCGCTCCCCCCTCGCTCCCCCCTCGCTCCCCCACCTCGCTCCCCCTCGCTCTCCCCCTCGCTCCCCCACCTCGCTCCCCCTCGCTCTCCCCCTCGCTCCCCCTCGCTCCCCCACCTCGCTCCCCCACCTCGCTCCCCCCCCTCGTTATCCCCCTCGCTCCCCACCTCGCTCCCTCACCTCGCTCCCACCCCCTCGCTCTCCCCCTCGTTATCCCCCTCGCTCCCCCACCTCGCTCCCCCACCTCGCTCCCCCCTCACTATCCCCACCATCTCGCTCCCCCTCGCTCCCCCACCCCCTCGCTCTCCCCCTCGCTCCCCCACCTCGCTCCCCCCTCGCTCCCCCACCCCCTCGCTCTCCCCCTCGCTCCCCCTCGCTCCCCCCACCTCGCTCCCCCACCTCGCTCCCCCACCTCGCTCCCCCACCTCGCTCCCACCCCCTCGCTCCCCCACCTCGCTCCCCCTCGCTCCCCTCGCTCCCCCCTTCGCTCTCCCCCTCGCTCTCCCCCTCGCTCCCCCACCTCGCTCCCCCACCTCGCTCCCCCACCTCGCTCCCCCTCGCTCCCCCACCTCGCTCCCCCACCTCGCTCCCCCACCTCGCTGCCCCCTCGCTATCCCCCTCGCTCCCCCCACCTCGCTCCCCCCTCGCTATCCCCCACCACCTCGCTCCCCCTCGCTCCCCCACCTCGCTCCCCCACCTCGCTCCCCCACCTCGCTATCCCCCACCACCTCGCTATCCCCCTCGCTCCCCCACCTCACTCTCCCTCTCGCTCCCCCACCACCTCACTCTCCCCTCCCTCCACCCAATTCGCTCCCCCCCTCGCTCCCCCCCTTGCTCCCCCCCTCACTCTCCCCCTTGCTCCTCCCCTCACTCTCCCTCTCGCTCCCCCACCGCCTCGCTCTCCCCCTCGCTCCCGCACCTCGCTCCCCCACCGCCTCGCTCTCCCCCTCGCTCCCCCCATCTCGCTCCCCCCTCGCTCCCCCACCTCGCTCCCCCACCACCTCGCTCTCCCCCCTCGCTCCCCCACCCCCTCGCTCTCCCCCTCGCTCTCCCCCCTCGCTCCCCCATCTCGCTCCCCCCTCGCTCTCCCCTCGCTATCCCCCACCATCTCGCTCTCCCCCTCGCTCCCCCCACCTCGCTCCCCCACCTCGCTCCCCCCTCGCTCCCCCCCTCGCTATCCCCCACCCCCTCGCTCTCCCCCACGCTCCCCCACCTCGCTCCCCCCCTTGCTCCCCACCTTGCTATCCCCCACCCCCTCGCTCTCCCCCTCGCTCCCCCCACCTCGCTCCCCCACCTCGCTCCCCCCCTCGCTCCCCCCTCGCTATCCCCCAGCGCCTCGCTCTCCCCCTCGCTCTCCCCCTCGCTCCCCCCCCCACCTCGCTCCCCCCTCGCTCCCCCCAACTCACTCCCCCCAACTCGCTCCCCCCCTTGCTCCCCCTCACTCCCCCCCTTGCTCCCCCTCACTCTCCCTCTCGCTCCCCCACCACCTCACTCTCCCCCTCGCTCCCCCACCGCCTCGCTCTCCCCCTCGCTCCCCCCACCTCGCTCCCCCACCTCGCTCCCCCACCTCGCTCCCCCACCTCGCTCCCCCACCTCGCTCCCCCTCGCTCCCCCCTCACTATCCCCACCATCTCGCTCCCCCTCGCTCCCCCAACCCCTCGCTCTCCCCCTCGCTCCCCCACCTCGCTCCCCCCTCGCTCTCCCCCTCGCTCCCCCCACCTCGCTCCACCCACCTCGCTCCCCCACCTCGCTCCCCCACCTCGCTCCCCCACCTCGCTCCCACCCCCTCGCTCCCCCCACCTCGCTCCCACCACCTCGCTCCCCCTCGCTCCCCTCGCTCCCCCCTTCGCTCTCCCCCTCGCTCCCCCTCGCTCTCCCCCTCGCTCCCCCACCTCGCTCCCCCACCTCGCTCCCCACCTCGCTCCCCACCTCGCTCCCCCACCTCGCTCCCCCACCTCGCTCCCCCACCTCGCTCCCCCTCGCTCCCCCACCTCGCTGCCCCCTCGCTATCCCCCTCGCTCCCCCCACCTCGCTCCCCCCTCGCTATCCCCCCACCACCTCGCTCCCCCACCTCGCTCCCCCACCTCGCTCCCCCACCTCGCTCCCCCACCTCGCTCCCCCCCTCGCTATCCCCCACCACCTCGCTATCCCCCTCGCTCCCCCACCTCACTCTCCCTCTCGCTCCCCCACCACCTCACTCTCCCCCTCGCTCTCCCCCACCTCGCTCCCCCCTCCCTCCACCCAATTCGCTCCCCCCTCGCTCCCCCCCTTGCTCCCCCCCTCACTCTCCCCCTTGCTCCCCCCCCTCACTCTCCCTCTCGCTCCCCCACCGCCTCGCTCCCGCACCTCGCTCCCCCACCGCCTCGCTCTCCCCCTCGCTCCCCCACCTTGCTCCCCCACCCCCCTCGCTCTCCCCCTCGCTCTCCCCCCTCGCTCCCCCCATCTCGCTCCCCCACCTCGCTCCCCCACCGCCTCGCTCTCCCCCTCGCTCCCCCCACCTCGCTCCCCCCACCCCCTCGCTCTCCCCCTCGCTCCCCCCATCTCGCTCCCCCCACCTCGCTCCCCCACCCCCTCGCTCTCCCCATCTCGCTCCCCCCTCGCTCCCCCCTCGCTATCCCCCACCATCTCGCTCTCCCCCTCGCTCCCCCACCTCGCTCCCCCACCCCCTCGCTCTCCCCCTCGCTCTCCCCCACCTCGCTCCCCCACCTCGCTCCCCCCTCGCTATCCCCCACCCCCTCGCTCTCCCCCACGCTCCCCCACCTCGCTCCCCCCTTGCTCCCCCCCTTGCTATCCCCCACCCCCTCGCTCCCCCCACCTCGCTCCCCCACCTCGCTCCCCCTCGCTATCCCCCACCGCCTCGCTCTCCCCCTCGCTCCCCCACCTCACTCCCCCACCCACTCGCTCTCCCCCTCGCTCTCCCCCTCGCTCCCCCCCACCTCGCTCCCCCCTCGCTCCCCCAACTCGCTCCCCCCAACTCGCTCCCCCCCCTTGCTCCCCCTCACTCTCCCTCTCGCTCCCCCACCACCTCACTCTCCCCCCACCACCTCACTCTCCCCCTCGCTCCCCCACCGCCTCGCTCTCCCCCCTCGCTCCCCCCACCTCTGTCCCCCACCTCGCTCCCCCCTCGCTCCCCCCCCTCGCTATCCCCCACCACCTCGCTCTCCCCCCTCGCTCCCCCACCTCGCTCCCCCACCCCCTCGCTCTCCCCCCTCGCTCCCCCCCACCTCGCTCCCCCACCTCGCTCCCCCCTCGCTCCCCCCTCGCTATCCCCACCACCTCGCTCTCCCCCTCGCTCCCCCCCTCGCTATCCCCCACCCCCTCGCTCTCCCCCACGCTCCCCCACCTCGCTCCCCCCTTGCTCCCCCCCTTGCTATCCCCCACCCCCTCGCTCCCCCCACCTCGCTCCCCCACCTCGCTCCCCCCTCGCTATCCCCCACCGCCTCGCTCTCCCCCTCGCTCCCCCACCTCACTCCCCCACCCACTCGCTCTCCCCCTCGCTCTCCCCCTCGCTCCCCCCCACCTCGCTCCCCCCTCGCTCCCCCAACTCGCTCCCCCCAACTCGCTCCCCCCCTTGCTCCCCCTCACTCTCCCTCTCGCTCCCCCACCACCTCACTCTCCCCCACCACCTCACTCTCCCCCTCGCTCCCCCACCGCCTCGCTCTCCCCCTCGCTCCCCCCACCTCTGTCCCCCACCTCGCTCCCCCCTCGCTCCCCCCCTCGCTATCCCCCACCACCTCGCTCTCCCCCTCGCTCCCCCACCTCGCTCCCCCACCCCCTCGCTCTCCCCCTCGCTCCCCCCACCTCGCTCCCCCACCTCGCTCCCCCCTCGCTCCCCCCTCGCTATCCCCACCCGCTATCCCCACCCGCTATCCCCACCACCTCGCTCTCCCCCTCGCTCCCCCACCTCGCTTCCCCACCCCCTCGCTCTCCCCCACCTCGCTCCCCCACCTCGCTCCCCCACCTCGCTCCCCCCCTCTCTATCCCCCACCCCCTCGCTCTCCCCCTCGCTCCCCCAACCTCGCTCCCCCACCTCGCTCCCCCCTCGCTCCCCCCCTTGCTATCCCCCACCCCCTCGCTCTCCCCCTCGCTCCCCCCATCTCGCTCCCCCACCTCGCTCCCCCCTCGCTCCCCCCTCGCTATCCCCCACCACCTCGCTCTCCCCCTCGCTCCCCCACCTCACTCCCCCACCCCCTCGCTCTCCCCCTCGCTCCCCCACCTCGCTCCCCCACCTCGCTCCTCCCTCGCTCCCCCCTCGCTATCTCCCACCACCTCGCTATCCCCCTCACTCCCCCCATCTCGCTCCCCCCTCGCTCTCCCCCTCGCTCCCCCCCACCTCACTCTCCCCCTCGCTCCCCCACCTCGCTCCCCCCTCGCTATCCCCCTCGCTCCCCCCACCTCGCTCCCCACTTCGCTCCCCCCTTGCTCCCCCACCCCCTCGTCCCCCCAACTCGCTCACCCCCTCGCTCCCCCCCTTGCTCCCCCCTCGCTCTACCCCTTGCTCCCCCCTCGCTCTCCCCCTCGCTCCCCCCCACCTCACTCTCCCCCTCGCTCCCCCCCACCTCACTCTCCCTCTCGCTCCCCAACACCTCACTCTCCCTCTCGCTCCCCAACACCTCGCTCTCCCCTATTGACTACAGCTCCGCCTTCAACACCATAATCCCAGCCAAGCTCATATCAAAGCTCCAAAACCTAGGACTTGGCTCCCCACTCTGCAACTGGATCCTCGATTTTCTGACCAACAGACCACAATCAGTAAGAATGAACAACAACACCTCCTCCACAATAGTCCTCAACACCGGCGCCCCGCAAGGCTGCGTACTTAACCCCCTCCTCTATTCCCTGCACACACACGACTGCGTGGTAAAACTTGGTTCCAACTCCATCTACAAGTTTGCTGACTGTACGACTCTAGTGGGCCGGATCTCGAATAACGATGAGTCCGAATACAGGAGGGATATAGTCATGCAAGAGTGCCTTTAAGAACTGGATGTTTAAGCAATGTACCTCTAAAAAAACAGTGATGTCAGAGAGTGGGTGGAGCTCAGCTCAGATCAGCCATTTTGCAGTTTGGTTTTGCAGTTTAAAAAGTGCCTGGCTGCTTTTGCTGAGAGCAGTTTAAAAGTTTGAGACAGCAGCTTGAGACGTTCTGGTTTTGCTGTGATCTGCTTGAAGGGAGAAAGTCAGGTTTGAGAAAGCAGCTTGGGTTTCCAGAGAGCTGCAGTTAGTTTGAAAAGAGCTGGTGTGTGTCTGTGTTTGCAGTGAGCTGGATCTCTGCCATAAAAGACTATCTCTGGATCATTTGGGTGATTTAAACTCATAATAGTAAAGCCTTTAACCTGATGTGATTCTGTTTAAAGGTGTTAAGTCTCTTTGAAGTTTGAAGGAACATTTTGAGGAATTATTTACTGTTGCAATATTTTCTGAGTTATCTTTGAAGTAAGGGGTGTTAAGAGATCCAATGTTTATTTAAGATGTTAAGTTGAGTTAATGGAATAAACATTGTTTTGTGTTTAAAAACCCACGTGTCCATAATTGTAATCCCACACCTAGGGAACAAGCCGTGTGCTCGGAAAAGCAACAAATACATTAAAGGGGGAGGTTGGTTGAACTCCATGATACATTTTGGGGTTCTGAAAACGTCTCGCCCATAACAATATAGAGAACCTAGTGGAGTGGTGTAGCGACAACAATCTCTCCCTCAATGCCAGCAAAACTACAGAGCTGGTAATTGACTTCAGGAAGCAAAGTACTGTACACACCCCTGTCAGCATCAACGGGGCCGAGGTGGAGATGGTTAGCAGTTTCAAATTCCTAGGGGTGCACATCTCCAAAAATCTGTCCTGGTCCACCCACGTCGACGCTACCACCAAGAAAGCACAACAGCGCCTATACTTCCTCAGGAAACTAAGGAAATTCGGCATGTCCACATTAACCCTTACCAACTTTTACAGATGCACCATAGAAAGCATCCTATTGGGCTGCATCACAGCCTGGTATGGCAACTGCTCGGCCCAGGACCGCAAGAAACTTCAGAGAGTCGTGAACACCGCCCAGTCCATCACACGAACCTGCCTCCCATCCATTGACTCCGTCTACACCTCCCGCTGCCTGGGGAAAGCGGGCAGCATAATCAAAGATCCCTCCCACCCGGCTTACTCACTCTTCCAACTTCTTCCATCGGGCAGGAGATACAGAAGTCTGAGAACACGCACGAACAGACTCAAAAACAGCTTCTTCCCCACTGTCACCAGACTCCTAAATGACCCTCTTATGGACTGACCTCATTAACACTACACCCTGTATGCTTCATCCGATGCCAGTGCTTATGTAGTTACATTGTATATGTTGTGTTGCCCTATTATGTATTTTCTTTTATTCCCTTTTCTTCTCATGTATTTACTGATCATGTACTCGATGTCTGTTCGGAGTCTGCACGTCCTCCCCGTGTCTGCGTGGGTTTCCTCCGGGTGCTCCGGTTTCCTCCCACAGTCCAAAGACGGACAGGTTAGGTGGATTGGCCATGATAAATTGCCCTTAGTGTCCAAAAAAGGTGAGGTGGGGTTACTGGGATAGGGTCGAAGTGTGGGCTTGGGTGGGGTGCTCTTTCCAAGGGCCGGTGCAGACTCGATGGGCCGAATGGCCTCGTTCTCCACTGTAAATTCTATGATCCTGGTAAACTGCTAACTGCTCTGGGGACATGGGTTCAAATCCCAGCATGGCAACTGGAGGAGTTACATTTAATTACTAGATCTGGAATATGAGGTTAGTCTCAGTAACGGTGATCAGGAAACTATCGATTGTCATAAAAACCCATCTGGGTCACCAATGTCCTTTCGGGAAGGAAATCTGCCGTCCTTACCCGGCCTGGCCTACAGGTGACTCCAGACCCACAGCAATGTGGTTGACTCTTTACTGCGCCCCTCTGGAATGGCCGAGGAGGACACTCGGCTCAAGGGACAATTAGGGATGGGCAACAAAGGGTGACCTTCCCAGCGATACCCATAAGCCCCCCAAACGTTCCAACTTTACACAGAATGACAGAAAATGGTCCAAAAGGAATCGACTCTTTTCCTTTGTCAGTGATGGATTTCCTGCGAGTGTCTCAATGTGCTGGAAACAACCGTCACTGTGCCGGGACATACCTGTGCTGGGACATACCTGTGCCGGGACATACCTGTGCCGGGACATACCTGTGCCGGGACATACCTGTGCCGGGACATACCTGTGCCGGGACATACCTGTGCCGGGACATACCTGTGCTGGGACATACCTGTGCCGGGACATACCTGTGCCGGGACATACCTGTGCCGGGACATACCTGTGCCGGGGCATACCTGTGCCGGGACATACCTGTGCCGGGGGCATACCTGTGCCGGGACATACCTGTGCCGGGACATACTTGTGCCGGGGGCATACCTGTGCCGGGACATACCTGTGCCGGGGCATACCTGTGCCGGGACATACCTGTGCCGGGGCATACCTGTGCCGGGGGCATACCTGTGCCGGGGGCATACCTGTGCCGGGGGCATACCTGTGCCGGGACATACCTGTGCCGGGACATACCTGTGCCGGGGCATACCTGTGCCGGGACATACCTGTGCCGGGGCATACCTGTGCCGGGACATACCTGTGCCGGGGCATACCTGTGCCGGGGCATACCTGACCCATCGGCTGAGGGACGGATTTCAATCCATGGAATCGAGCTTCACAACACGGCTGAAGATCCTTCCTCCGTGGGGTCAGGAAGCTCACCTTGATACAGGAGTCCCCTCACCTTCGACCTCTGACCCTTAACGTGTGGCATCTCTTGGGCAAAGCTGGCCGCAGGGTGAGGGGGGGGTTACCTACCTACACTGCTCCTCGACGTCCTGGGGGTCAGGCTGTCAGTGATGGGCACCTGACCTGCTCCAAAGGTGGCCCCACGCTCGATGTAATCCATGGTGCTGTTTTCCTGCTGCTTGAGGATGTCTGTCAGAGCTCTGGAAGGGAAAGAGAGGAGGTTTGGCAGCATGCTCCCATTTGAAGAGATCTTTAACTTTGGCACCTTGTTCCGTTCCCCCCTGACGGATTCCCAAGGAAACATCCCCCCTGGAGTTCCACCCACTCCCGGTGAAACGGTCATGGAAAAGCCATTGGGAAGAGGAAGCCATCGCTAACCAACTAAACCCAACTCCAGGATCACACTGCGGGCAACGTGGGGGGAATTGCTTCACCCCTAGTCAATGAGTATAACTAGGATAACTAGCATAACTCTGATGACGTTAATGCAGTTTGGCACCCCAACCTCAGCTGTGGCCTTTCAATGAAGCCCACACCGTGGGGCCGGACCTGCAACTGCACCGTGGGGCCAGACCTGCATCTGCATCGTGGGGCCAGCCCTGGAGCTGCACCGTGGGGCCGGACCTGCAACTGCACCGTGGGGCCAGACCTGCATCTGCATCGTGGGGCCAGCCCTGGAGCTGCACCGTGGGGCCGGCCCTGCAGCTGCACCGTGGGGCCGGACCTGCAGCTGCACCGTGGAACCAGACCTGTAGCTGCACCGTGGGGCCGGACCTGCAACTGCACCATGGGGCCGAACCTGCAACTGCACCAAGGCCAGCCCTGGAGCTGCACCGTGGGGCCGGCCCTGGAGCTGCACCATGGGGCCGGACCTGCAACTGCACCGTGGGGCCAGACCTGCATCTGCACCGTGGGACCGGACCTGCAACTGCACCAAGGCCAGCCCTGGAGCTGCACCGTGGGGCCAGTGCTGCAGCTGCAACGTGGGGCCTGTGCTATTTCTATATTCCGGATGGTTGGCGTGGTGTTCACAAAGACCACAAAATAGCTTGAACTTGAACAAAGCTATAAATTTATTAACACTGCTCATTTGTATTTGACGCGTACTCCTAAACAATACACAGTGGATTATTAACATTTAAACTACACTCATCTTCAACTAATCTTTATTCTGATATAAACTATGATCTGCTCTTACTCACACTATCTGTACCTCTGACTCTATCTAGCTAACTCCTGTACACACAAGGAGCCAGACCGGGAGGCTGCATTGGGCTGTTGGTGAAAGAATTGCCCACTTCATATTCTAAGAACTGAATTTTGATGGAAAGTCTTGTCTGTTCTCGGTGCAGGAATGATTCCAGCATCAGCAGCGAGTTAGATTTACACTCCGGTGCCCGCAGCCCCCAGCTGCCTTTGGTTTTGCGGATTGCCTCTTCCAGCTGTGTGACTTTCCCAACACAACACAAAACACTCCAGCAACAACAAGGCCCCAATCTCTCCTCAAGCTGCTGCTCCAATGGCCACGAAATGGGGCTGACGACCAAAATACAGATCATGCGATGGTTCCACTGTGCAGCTCCATTGTGGGGCTCCGTGGTGCAGCTCCATTGTGGGGCTCCGTGGTGCAGCTCCATTGTGGGGCTCCGTGGTGCAGCTCCATTGTGGGGCTCCGTGGTGCAGCTCCATTGTGGGGCTCCGTGGTGCAGCTCCATTGTGGGGCTCCGTGGGGCAGCTCCATTGTGGGATCCACGGGGCAGCTCCATTGTGGGGCTCTGTGGTGCAGCTCCATTGTGGGGTCCACGGTGCAGCTCTGTTGTGGGGCTCCGTGGTGCAGCTCCATTGTGGGGTCCACAGTGCAGCTCCATTGTGGGGCTCCGTGGTGCAGCTCCATTGTGGGGTGCACGGTGCAGCTCCATTGCGGGGTGCACGGTGCAGCTCCATTGTGGGGCTCCGTGGTGCAGCTCTATTGTGGGGTGCACGGTGCAGCTCCATTGTGGGCTCCGTGGTGCAGCTCCATTGTGGGGTGCACGGTGCAGCTCCATTGTGGGGCTCTGTGGTGCAGTTCCATTGTGGGGTGCATGGTGCAGCTCCATTGTGGGGCTCCGTGGTGCAGCTTCATTGTGGGGTGCACGGTGCAGCTCCATTGTGGGGCTCCGTGGTGGGGCTCCGTGGTGCAGCTCTGTTGTGGGGCTCCGTGGTGCAGCTCTGTTGTGGGGCTCCGTGGTGCAGCTCTGTTGTGGGGCTCCGTGGTGCAGCTCTGTTGTGGGGCTCCGTGGTGCAGCTCTGTTGTGGGGCTCCGTGGTGCAGCTCTGTTGTGGGGCTCCGTGGTGCAGCTCTGTTGTGGGGCTCCGTGGTGCAGCTCTGTTGTGGGGCTCCGTGGTGCAGCTCTGTTGTGGGGCTCCGTGGTGCAGCTCTGTTGTGGGGCTCCGTGGTGCAGCTCTGTTGTGGGGCTCCGTGGTGCAGCTCCATTGTGGGGCTCCGTGGTGCAGCTCTGTTGTGGGGCTCCGTGGTGCAGCTCTGTTGTGGGGCTCCGTGGTGCAGCTCTGTTGTGGGGCTCCGTGGTGCAGCTCTGTTGTGGGGCTCCGTGGTGCAGTACAGAGATTGCAGAGAGTAGAGAGAATGTGAATTTTTGTTTCCCTTCAGTCCGGATGAAATGATCAATCGAACACCAAGTTACTTCAACAAACGTACGATTATTCACGGCAGGGACTTGAGCACTGTACATCAGAGAGTCTACAGTAGCAAGCCGAAATTAATACAGCAGACAGTTACTTATATATAATTAAATGACAATGTTTCCTTCCTAAGGATAGCCCCCTTAGAGGAGGCCTGAGAATTACAGCATTCTGTTGCTCTCAGCTAAAATATAGTTATCTGTAGAATTAGAAACGATTCCCAAGGCCGTGTTTTGGTACTGCAAACTGTCTAGCGCAAAAGCATAAGCGATATTGGTGAGTTCTCCCAGTGAGCCAGAGAAGACACAGCCAGAGTGAGACAGCAAAGAGTGAGTTTGGGAATTTGAATCAAGGTGGGAATTGGAAGCTGGGTGGGGAGGAAGTGTTTTTTTATCCCTGGTAAGTGACTGGTAAGTAGTGTTTCTGTTTTTCTGTTTCTTTTCATTGGTATATTTATTTATTTTTCTTTCTTGTTTTTTTTGTTGAAATTGAAATTGTTGAAGTTAACCGAAGGTTTAAGACATGGCAGGAGATCTCAGACCCGTGTCATGCTCCTCGTATGCGATGTGGGAGCTCAGGGACACGTCCACTGTCCCTGGCCCCTTCACGTGCAAGAAGTGTGTCCAGTTGCAGCTCCTGTTAGACCGCTTGACGGCTCTGGAGCTGCGGATGGACTCACTTTGGAGCATCCGCGATGCTGAGGACGTCGTGGATAGCACGTTTAGCGAGTTGGTCACACCGCAGGTGAAAGGTACTGAGGGAGAGAGTAAATGGGGACCAAAAGACAGAGCAAGAGTAGGAAGGCAGTGCAGGTGTCCTCTGCGGTCATCTCCCTGCAAAACAGATATACCGCTTTGGATACTGTTGAGGGAGATGGCTCATCAGGGGAAGGCAGCAGCAGCCAGGTTCATGGCACCGTGGCTGGCTCTGCTGCGCAGCTGGGCAGGAAGAAGAATGGCAGGGCGATAGTGATAGGGGACTCAATTGTAAGGGGAATAGACAGGCGGTTCTGCGGACGCAATCGAGACTCCAGGATGGTATGTTGCCTCCCTGGTGCAAGGGTCAAGGATGTCTCGGAGCGGCTGCAGGACATTCTGGGGGGGAGGGTGAACAGCCAGCTGTCGTGGTGCACATAGGCACCAACGATATAGGTAAAAAACGGGATAAGGTCCTACAAGCTGAATTTAGGGAGCTAGGAGTTAAACTAAAAAGTAGGACCTCAAAGGTAGTAATCTCAGGATTGCTACCAGTGCCACGAGCTAGTCAGAGTAGGAATGTCAGGATAGAGAGGATGAATACGTGGCTCGAGAGATGGTGCAAGAGGGAGGGATTCAAATTCCTGGGACATTGGAACCGGTTCTGGGGGAGGTGGGACCAGTACAAACCGGACGGTCTGCACCTGGGCAGGACTGGAACCGATGTCCTAGGGGGTGTTTGCTAGAGCTGTTGGGGAGTGTTTAAACTAATGTGGCAGGGGGATGGGAACCAATGCAGGAAGTTCGAAGGTAGTAAAACAGGGACAGAAATAAAAGGCAGTAAGGGGGAAAGTGTAAGGCAGAGGAGCCATAGTCAAAAATCAAAAAGGGCGACAGTACAAGGTACAGTGACTGAGGGGAGCTCAGTGAATAGGACCAGGAATACTAAAAGAAATAAAACGGGAAGTGAAAACATTAATGGTAAGCGACGCGGCAGGTTGTTACAGGAAGATATGGGTTCGACGACAAGGAAAATTAGGAGAAAGGTTAAGAGGAAATATAACTTAGGAGAGGTTACTGATCGAGGCATTGAGATTCAGAACAGAGGTAAAAAAGCCAACATAAGTGTACTTTACCTGAATGCTCGTAGTATTCGGAATAAGGTAAATGAGTTGATGGCGCAAATCATCGTGAATGGCTATGATTTAGTGGCCATTACTGAAACATGGTTAAAGGATGGTCATGACTGGGAGTTAAATATCCGAGGGTATCAAACCTTTCGGAAGGACAGAGTGGATGGTAAGGGAGGTGGTGTAGCTCTGTTATTTAAGGATGACATCCGGGCAACAGTAAGGGATGACATCGGTGCTATGGAGGATAAGGTTGAATCCATTTGGGTGGAAATCAGGAATAGTAAGGCGAAAAAGTCACTGATAGGAGTAGTCTATAGGCCACCAAATAGGAACATTATGGTGGGGCAGGCAATAAACAAAGAAATAACAGATCCATGTAGAAATGGTGCAGCAGTTATCATGGGGGATTTTAATCGACATGTCGATTGGTTTAACCAGGTCGGTCAAGGCAGCCTTGAGGAGGAGTTTATAGAATGTATCCGCGATAGTTTCCTAGAACAGTATGTAATGGAACCTACAAGGGAACAAGCGGTCCTCGATCTGGTCCTGTGTAATGAGACAGGATTGATTCAGGATCTCATAGTTAGGGATCCTCTCGGAAGGAGCGATCACAATATGGTGGAATTTAAAATACAGATGGAGGGCGAGAAGGTAAAATCAAGCACTAGAGTTTTGTGCTTAAACAAAGGAGATTACAATGGGATGAGAGAAGAACTAGCTAAGGTAGACTGGGAGCAAAGACTTTTTCACAGTGCTCAGCAAAGGTTTATACCAACAAAAAGGAAGGGCGGTAAAAAGAGAGAAAATCGACCGTGGATATCTAAGGAAATAAGGGAGAGTATCAAATTGAAGGAAAAAACATACAAAGTAGCAAAGCTTAGTGGGAGGCTAGAGGACTGGGAAATCTTTAGGGGGCAACAGAAAGCTACTAAAAAAGCTATAAAGAAGAGTCAGAAGAGTAGTGAGGCCGTGGAATGCCCTACCTGCTACAGTAGTGAACTCGCCAACATTGAGGGCATTTAAAAGTTTATTGGATAAACATATGGATGATAATGGCATAGTGTAGGTTAGATGGCTTTTGTTTCGGTGCAACATCGTGGGCCGAAGGGCCTGTACTGCGCTGTATTGTTCTATGTTCTATGTTCTAGATAGATTATGAGAGTAAACTTGCTCAGAATATAAAAACAGATAGTAAAAGTTTCTACAAATACATAAAACAAAAAAGAGTGGCTAAGGTAAATATTGGTCCTTTAGAGGATGAGAAGGGGGATTTAATAATGGGAGATGAGGAAATGGCTGAGGAACTGAACAGGTTTTTTGGGTCGGTCTTCACAGTGGAAGACACAAAATACATGCCAGTGACTGATGGAAATGAGACTATGACAGGTGAGGACCTTGAGAGGATTGTTATCACCAAGGAGGTAGTGATGGGCAAGCTAATGGGGCTAAAGGTAGACAAGTCTCCTGGACCTGATGGAATGCATCCCAGAGTGCTAAAAGAGATGGCTAGGGAAATTGCAAATGCACTAGTGATAATTTACCAAAATTCACTAGACTCTGGGGTGGTCCCGGTGGATTGGAAATTAGCAAACGTGACACCACTGTTTAAAAAAGGAGGTAGGCAGAAAGCGGGTAATTATAGGCCAGTGAGCTTAACTTCGGTAGTAGGGAAGATGCTGGAATCTATCATCAAGGAAGAAATAGCGAGGCATCTGGATGGAAATTGTCCCATTGGGCAGACGCAGCATGGGTTCATAAAGGGCAGGTCGTGCCTAACTAATTTAGTGGAATTTTTTGAGGACATTAACAGTGCGGTAGATAACGGGGAGCCAATGGATGTGGTATATCTGGATTTCCAGAAAGCCTTTGACAAGGTGCCACACAAAAGGTTGCTGCATAAGATAAAGATGCATGGCATTAAGGGGAAAGTAGTAGCATGGATAGAGGATTGGTTAATTAATAGAAAGCAAAGAGTGGGGATTAATGGGTGTTTCTCTGGTTGGCAATCAGTAGCTAGTGGTGTCCCTCAGGGATCAGTGTTGGGCCCACAACTGTTCACAATTTACATAGATGATTTGGAGTTGAGGACCAAGGGCAATGTGTCCAGGTTTGCAGACGACACTAAGATAAGTGGGAAAGCAAAAAGTGCAGAGGATACTGGAAGTCTGCAGAGGGATTTGGATAGGCTAAGTGAATGGGCTAGGGTCTGGCAGATGGAATACAATGTTGACAAATGTGAGGTTATCCATTTTGGTAGGAATAACAGCAAAAGGGATTATTATGTAAATGCTAAAATATTAAAACATGCTGCTGTGCAGAGAGACCTGGGTGTGCTAGTGCATGAGTCTCAAAAAGTTGGTTTTCAGGTGCAACAGGTGATTAAGAAGGCAAATGGAATTTTGTCCTTCATTGCTAGAGGGATCGAGTTTAAGACTCGGGAGGTTATGCTGCTATTGTATAAGGTGTTAGTGAGGCCACACCTGGAGTATTGTGTTCAGTTTTGGTCTCCTTATTTGAGAAAGGACGTACTGGCACTGGAGGGTGTGCAGAGGAGATTCACTAGGTTAATCCCAGAGCTAAAGGGGTTGGATTACGAGGAGAATTTGAGTAGACTGGGACTGTACTCGTTGGAATTTAGAAGGATGAGGGGGGATCTTATAGAAACATATAAGATGATGAAGGGAATAGATAGGATAGATGCGGGCAGGTTGTTTCCACTGGCGGGTGAAAGCAGAACTAGGGGGCATAGCCTCAAAATAAGGGGAAGTAGATTTAGGACTGAGTTTAGGAGGAACTTCTTCACCCAAAGGGTTGTGAATCTCTGGAAATCCTTGCCCAGTGAAGCAGTAGAGGCTCCTTCATTAAATGTTTTAAAGATAAAGATAGATAGTTTTTTGAAGAATAAAGGGATTAAGGGTTATGGTGTTCGGGCTGGAAAGTGGAGCTGAGTCCACAAAAGATCAGCCATGATCTCATTGAATGGTGGAGCAGGCTCGAGGGGCCAGATGGCCGACTCCTGCTCCTAGTTCTTCTCACAAAATGCCTTGAAATCCCATTAGACTAAAAACTCTGTTTGACATTCTATAGCTTGAGCCATATTCTCAGGAGCACGGAGAGCACGGAGAGCACGGAGAGAGCAGAGAGCGCGGAGAGCGCGGAGAGCACGGAGAGAGATGGGAGAGCGGAGAGAGCGGAGAGCACGGAGAGAGATGGGAGAGCGGAGAGAGCGGAGAGCACGGAGAGCACGGAGAGCGCGGAGAGCGCGGAGAGCGCGGAGAGAGCGGAGAGAGCGGAGAGCGCGGAGAGAGCGGAGAGCGCGGAGAGAGATGGGAGAGCGGAGAGAGCGGAGAGCACGGAGAGAGATGGGAGAGCGGAGAGAGCGGAGAGCACGGAGAGCACGGAGAGCGCGGAGAGAGCGGAGAGAGCGGAGAGAGCGGAGAGCGCGGAGAGAGCGGAGAGCGCGGAGAGCACGGAGAGCACGGAGAGAGATGAGAGAGCGGAGAGAGCGGAGAGCGCGGAGAGAGCGAAGAGAGCGGAGAGAGCGGAGAGCGCGGAGAGAGCGGGGAGAGCGCCGAGAGAGTGGAGAGAGCGGAAAGAACGGAGAGAGCGGAGAGAACGGAGAGGAGGGCGACGGAATATCCGAGGAGGGCGACGGAATATCCGAGAAGGAGGGCGACGGAATGCCCGAGAAGGAGGGCGACGGAATTCTCGAGAAGGAGGGCGACGGAATATCCGAGAAGGAGGGCGACGGAATACCCGAGAAGGAGGGCGACGGAATACCCGAGAAGGAGGGCGACGGAATGCCCGAGAAGGAGGGCGACGGAATATCCGAGGAGGGCGACGGAATATCCGAGAAGGAGAGTGACGGAATATCCGAGGAGGGCGACGGAATACCCGAGAAGGAGGGCGACGGAATACCCGAGAAGGAGGGCGACGGAATACCCGAGAAGGAGGGCGACGGAATACCCGAGAAGGAGGGCGACGGAATTCTCGAGAAGGAGGGCGACGGAATATCCGAGGAGGGCGACGGAATATCCGAGAAGGAGAGTGACGGAATACCCGAGAAGGAGAGAGACGGAATACCCGAGAAGGAGGGCGACAGAATACCCGAGAAGGAGGGCGACGGAATACCCAAGAAGGAGGGCGACAGAATACTCGAGAAGGAGAGTGACTGAAGACCCGAGAAGGAGAGCGTTGGAATACCCGAGCAGGAGGGCGACGGAATACCCGAGAAGGATAGCGACGGAATACCCCAGAAGGAGGGCGACGGAATACCCGAGCAGTAGGGCGACGGAATACCCAAGATGGAGAGCGACGGAATACCCGAGAAGGAGCGCGACGGAATACCCGAGCAAGAGGGCGACGGAATACCCGAGCAAGAGGGCGACGGAATACCCGAGCAGTAGGGCGTCGGAATACCCGGGAAGGAGGGCGAGGGAATACCCCAGAAGGAGGGCGACGGAATACCCGAGCAGTAGAGCGACGGAATACCCAAGAAGGAGAGCGACGGAATACCCGAGAAGGAGAGCGACGGAATACCCGAGCATGAGGGCGACGGAATACCCGAGAAGGAGGGCGACGGAATACCCGAGAAAGAGAGCGACGGAATACCCGAGAAGGAGGGCGATGGAATATTCGAGAAGGAGAGCGACGGAATACTCGAGAAGGAGGGCGACAGAATACTCGAGAAGGAGGGCGACAGAATACCCGAGAAGGAGGGCGAGGGAATACCCCAGAAGGAGGGCGACGGAATACCCCAGAAGGAGGGCGACGGAATACTCGAGAAGGAGGGCGAGGGAATACCCCAGAAGGAGGGCGACGGAATACCCGAGCAGTAGAGCGACGGAATACCCAAGAAGGAGAGCGACGGAATACCCGAGAAGGAAGGCGACGGAATACCCGAGACGGAGAGCGACGGAATACCCGAGAAGGAGGCCGACGGAATACCCCAGAAGGAGGGCGACGGAATACCCGAGCATGAGGGCGACGGAATACCCGAGCATGAGGGCGACGGAATACCCGAGAAGGAGGGCGACGGAATACCCGAGAAGTAGGGCGAAGGAATACCCGAGAAGGAGAGCGACGGAATACCCGAGAAGGAGAGCGACGGAATACCCGAGAAGGAGGGCGACGGAATACCCGAGCATGAGGGCGATGGAATACCCGAGAAGGACAGCGACGGAATACCCGAGCATGAGGGCGATGGAATACCCGAGAAGGAGCGCAACGGAATACCCGAGAAGGAGGGCGACGGAATACCCGAGCATGAGGGCGATGGAATACCCGAGAAGGAGGGCAACGGAATACCCGAGAAGGAGCGCGACGGAATACCCGAGCAGTAGGGCGACGGAATACCCAAGAAAGAGAGCGACGGAATACCCGAGCATGAGGGCGATGGAATACCCGAGCATGAGGGCGACGGAATACCCGAACAGTAGTGCGACGGAATACCCGAGAAGGAGGGCGACGGAATACCCCAGAAGGAGGGCGACGGAATACCCGAGCAGTAGGGCGATGGAATACCCGAGAAGGAGCGCAACGGAATACCCGAGAAGGAGCGCGACGGAATACCCGAGCATGAGGGCGATGGAACACCCGAGCATGAGGGCGACGGAATACCCGGGAAGGAGGGCGACGGAATACCCGGGAAGGAGGGCGACGGAATACCCGGGAAGGAGGGCGACGGAACAGCCGAGAGGGAGGGCGGCGAAATACCCGAGAAGGAGGGCGACGGAATACCCGAGAAGGAGAGGGACGGAATAACCGAGATGGAGGGCGACGGAATACCCGAGAAGGAGGGCGACGGAATATCCGAGAAGGAGGGCGACGGAATACCCGAGAAGGAGGGCGACGGAATACCCGAGAAGGAGGGCGACGGAATTCTCGAGAAGGAGGGCGACGGAATATCCGAGGAGGGCGACGGAATATCCGAGAAGGAGGGCAACGGAATATCCGAGAAGGAGAGCGACGGAATACCCGAGAAGGAGAGAGACGGAACACCCGAGAAGGAGAGCGACGGAATACCAGCGAAGGAGGGCGACGGAATACCCGAGAAGGAGGGCGACAGAATACCCGAGAAGGAGGGCGACGGAATACCCAAGAAGGAGGGCGACGGAATTCCCGAGAAGGAGGGCGACGGAATACTCGAGAAGGAGGGCGACAGAATACTCGAGAAGGAGAGCGACGGAATACCCGAGCAGGAGGGCGACGGAATACCCCAAGAAGGACGGCGACGGAATACTCGAGAAGGAGGGCGACAGAATACTCGAGAAGGAGAGCGACGGAATACCCGAGCAGGAGGGCGACGGAATACTCGAGAAGGAGGGCGACAGAATACTCGAGAAGGAGGGCGACGGAATACTCGAGAAGGAGGGCGACGGAATACCCGAGAAGGAGGGCGACGGAATACTCGAGAAGGAGGGCGACAGAATACTCGAGAAGGAGAGCGACGGAATACCCGAGCAGGAGGGCGACGGAATACCCGAGAAGGATAGCGACGGAAAACCCGAGAAGGAGGGCGACGGAATACCCGAGAAGGAGAGCGACGGAATACCCGAGAAGGAGCGCGACGGAATACCCGAGCATGAGGGCGACGGAATACCCGAGCATGAGGGCGACGGAATACCCGAGCAGTAGGGCGTCGGAATACCCGAGAAGGAGGGCGAGGGAATACCCCAGAAGGAGGGCGACGGAATACCCGAGCAGTAGAGCGACGGAATACCCAAGAAGGAGAGCGACGGAATACCCGAGCATGAGGGCGACGGAATACCCGAGAAGGAGGGCGACGGAATACCCGAGAAAGAGAGCGACGGAATACCCGAGAAGGAGGGCGATGGAATATTCGAGAAGGAGAGCGACGGAATACTCGAGAAGGAGGGCGACAGAATACTCGAGAAGGAGGGCGACAGAATACCCGAGAAGGAGGGCGAGGGAATACCCCAGAAGGAGGGCGAGGGAATACCCCAGAAGGAGGGCGACGGAATACCCGAGCAGTAGAGCGACGGAATACCCAAGAAGGAGAGCGACGGAATACCCGAGAAGGAAGGCGACGGAATACCCGAGAAGGAGGGCGACGGAATACCCGAGCAGTAGGGCGACGGAATACCCAAGAAGGAGAGCGACGGAATACCCGAGCATGAGGGCGATGGAATACCCGAGCATGAGGGCGACGGAATACCCGAGAAGGAGAGCGACGGAATACCCGAGAAGGAGGGCGACGGAATACCCGAGAAGGAGCGCGACGGAATACCCGAGCATGAGGGCGATGGAATACCCGAGAAGGACAGCGACGGAATACCCGAGCATGAGGGCGATGGAATACCCGAGAAGGAGCGCAACGGAATACCCGAGAAGGAGGGCAACGGAATACCCGAGAAGGAGCGCGACGGAATACCCGAGAAGGAGGGCAACGGAATACCCGAGAAGGAGCGCGACGGAATACCCGAGCAGTAGGGCGACGGAATACCCAAGAAGGAGAGCGACGGAATACCCGAGCATGAGGGCGATGGAATACCCGAGCATGAGGGCGATGGAATACCCGAGAAGGAGGGCGACGGAATACCCAAGAAGGAGAGCGACGGAATACCCGAGCATGAGGGCGATGGAATACCCGAGAAGGAGGGCGACGGAATACCCCAGAAGGAGGGCGATGGAACACCCGAGCATGAGGGCGACGGAAAACCCGAGAATGAGAGCGACGGAATACCCGAGAAGGAGAGGGACGGGATACCCGAGAAGGAGTGCAACGGAATACCCGAGAAGGAGCGCGACGGAATACGCGAGAAGGAGAGCGACGGAATACCCGAGAAGGAGAGCGACGGAATACCCGAGAGTGAGAGCGACGGAATACCCGAGAATGAGAGCGACGGGATACCCGAGAAGGAGAGCGACGGAATACCCGAGAATGAGAGCGACGGGATACCCGAGAAGGAGTGCCACGGAATACCCGAGAAGGAGAGAGACGGAATACCCGACAAGGGGGGGCGACGGAATACGCGAGAAGGCGGGCGACGGAATACCCGAGAAGGATGGCGACGGAATACCCGAGAAGGAGAGCGACGGAATACCCGAGGAGAGCGACGGAATACCCGAGGAGAGCGACGGAATACCCGAGAAGGAGAGCGACGGAATACCCGAGAAGGAGAGCGACGGAATACCCGAGAAGGATGGCGACGGAATACCCGAGAAGGAGAGCGACGGAATACCCGAGAAGGAGGGAGACGGAATATCCGAGAAGGAGAGCGACGGAATACCCGAGAAGGAGAGCGACGGAATACCCGAGAAGGAGGGAGACGGAATATCCGAGAAGGAGAGCAACGGAATACCCGAGAAGGCGAGCGACGGAATACCCGAGAAGGAGAGAGACGGAATGCCCGAGCAGGAGAGCGACGGAATACCCGAGAAGGAGGGCGACGGAATACCCGAGAAGGAGGGAGACGGAATATCCGAGAAGGAGAGCGACGGAATACCCGAGAAGGAGGGCGACGGAATACCCGAGAAGGAGGGCGATGGAATACCCGAGAAGGAGGGCGATGGAATTCCCGAGATGGAGGGCGACGGAATACCCGAGAAGGAGAGAGACGGAATACCCGAGAAGGAGGGCGAAGGAATACCCGTGAAGGAGAGCGACAGAATACCCGAGGGGAGCGACGGAATACCCGAGAAGGAGAGCGACGGAATACCCGAGAAGGAGAGCGACGGAATACCCGAGAAGGAGAGCGACGGAATACCCGAGAAGGATGGCGACAGAATACCCGAGAAGGAGAGCGACGGAATACCCGAGAAGGAGGGCGACGGAATACCCGAGAAGGAGAGAGACGGAATATCCGAGAAGGAGAGCGACGGAATACCCGAGAAGGCGAGCGACGGAATACCCGAGAAGGAGAGAGACGGAATGCCCGAGCAGGAGAGCGACGGAATATCCGAGGAGGGCGACGGAATACCCGAGAAGGAGGGCGACGGAATACCCGAGAACGAGGGCGACGGAATACCAGAGAAGGAGGGCGACGGAATAAATGAGAAGGAGAGCGACGGAATACCCGAGAAGGAGGGCGACGGAATACCCGAGAAGGAGGGAGACGGAATATCCGAGAAGGAGGGCGACGGAATACCCGAGAAGGAGGGCGACTGAATACCCGAGAAGGAGGGCGACGGAATACCCGAGATGGAGGGCGACGGAATACCCGAGAAGGAGAGAGACGGAATACCCGAGAAGGAGGGCGAAGGAATACCCGTGAAGGAGAGCGACAGAATACCCGAGGAGAGCGACGGAATACCCGAGAAGGAGAGCGACGGAATACCCGAGAAGGAGAGCGACGGAATACCCGAGAAGGATGGCGACAGAATACCCGAGAAAGAGAGCGACGGAATACCCGAGAAGGAGGGCGACAGAATATCCGAGAAGGAGAGAGACGGAATATCCGAGAAGGAGAGCGACGGATTACCCGAGAAGGCGAGCGACGGAATACCCTAGAAGGAGAGAGACGGAATGCCAGAGCAGGAGAGCGACGGAATACCCGAGAAGGAGGGCGACGGAATACCCGAGAACGAGGGCGACGGAATACCCGAGAACGAGGGCGACGGAATACGCGAGAAGGCGGGCGACGGAATACCCGAGAAGGATGGCGACGGAATACCCGAGAAGGAGAGCGACGGAATACTCGAGAAGGAGAGTGACGGAATACCCGAGAAGGAGGGCGACGCAATACCCGAGAAGGATGGCGACGGAATACCCGAGAAGGGGAGCGACGGAATACCCGAGAAGGAGGGCGACGGAATACCCGAGAAGGAGAGAGACGGAATATCCGAGAAGGAGAGCGACGGAATACCCGAGAAGGCGAGCGACGGAATACTCGAGAAGGAGAGAGACGGAATGCCCGAGCAGGAGAGCGACGGAATATCCGAGGACAGCGACGGAATACCCGAGAAGGAGGGCGACGGAATACCCGAGAACGAGGGCGACGGAATACCAGAGAAGGAGGGCGACGGAATAAATGAGAAGGAGAGCGACGGAATACCCGAGAAGGAGGGCGACGGAATACCCGAGAAGGAGGGAGACGGAATATCCGAGAAGGAGAGCGACGGAATACCCGAAAAGGAGGGCGACGGAATACCCGAGAAGGAGGCCGATGGAATACCCGAGAAGGAGGGCGATGGAATACCCGAGATGGAGGGCGACGGAATACCCGAGAAGGAGAGAGACGGAATACCCGAGAAGGAGGGCGGAGGAATACCCGTGAAGGAGAGCGACAGAATACCCGAGGAGAGCGACGGAATACCCGAGAAGGAGAGCGACGGAATACCCGAGAAGGAGAGCGACGGAATACCCGAGAAGGATGGCGACAGAATACCCGAGAAAGAGAGCGACGGAATACCCGAGAATGAGGGCGACAGAATACCTGAGAAGGAGAGAGACGGAATATCCGAGAAGGAGAGCGACGGATTACCCGAGAAGGCGAGCGACGGAATACCCTAGAAGGAGAGAGACGGAATGCCCGAGCAGGAGAGCGACGGAATATCCGAGGAGGGCGACGGAATACCCGAGAAGGAGGGCGACGGAATACCCGAGAACGAGGGCGACGGAATACCAGAGAAGGAGGGCGACGGAATAACCGAGCAGGAGAGCGACAGAATACCCGAGAAAGAGAGAGACGGAATACACGAGAAGGAGAGCGACGGAATACCCAGGAGAGCGACGGAATACCCGAGAAGGAGAGGGACGGGATACCCAAGAAGGAGTGCAACGGAATACCCGAGAAGGAGCGCGACGGAATACGCGAGAAGGAGAGCGACGGAATACCCGAGAAGGAGAGCGACGGAATATCCGAGGACAGCGACGGAATACCCGAGAAGGAGGGCGACGGAATACCCGAGAACGAGGGCGACGGAATACCAGAGAAGGAGGGCGACGGAATAAATGAGAAGGAGAGCGACGGAATACCCGAGAAGGAGGGCGACGGAATACCCGAGAAGGAGGGAGACGGAATATCCGAGAAGGAGAGCGACGGAATACCCGAGAAGGAGGGCGACGGAATACCCGAGAAGGAGGGCGATGGAATACCCGAGAAGGAGGGCGATGGAATACCCGAGATGGAGGGCGACGGAATACCCGAGAAGGAGAGAGACGGAATACCCGAGAAGGAGGGCGAAGGAATACCCGTGAAGGAGAGCGACAGAATACCCGAGGAGAGCGACGGAATACCCGAGAAGGAGAGCGACGGAATACCCGAGAAGGAGAGCGACGGAATACCCGAGAAGGATGGCGACAGAATACCCGAGAAAGAGAGCGACGGAATACCCGAGAATGAGGGCGACAGAATACCTGAGAAGGAGAGAGACGGAATATCCGAGAAGGAGAGCGACGGATTACCCGAGAAGGCGAGCGACGGAATACCCGAGAAGGAGAGAGACGGAATGCCCGAGCAGGAGAGCGACGGAATATCCGAGGAGGGCGACGGAATACCCGAGAAGGAGGGCGACGGAATACCCGAGAACGAGGGCGACGGAATACCAGAGAAGGAGGGCGACGGAATAACCGAGCAGGAGAGCGACAGAATACCCGAGAAAGAGAGAGACGGAATACACGAGAAGGAGAGCGACGGAATACCCAGGAGAGCGACGGAATACCCGAGAAGGAGAGGGACGGGATACCCAAGAAGGAGTGCAACGGAATACCCGAGAAGGAGCGCGACGGAATACGCGAGAAGGAGAGCGACGGAATACCCGAGAAGGAGAGCGACGGAATACCCGAGAATGAGAGCGACGGGATACCCGAGAAGGAGTGCCACGGAATACCCGAGAAGGAGAGAGACGGAATACCCGACAAGGGGGGGCGACGGAATACGCGAGAAGGCGGGCGACGGAATACCCGAGAAGGATGGCGACGGAATACCCGAGGAAGGAGAGCGACGGAATACCCGAGGAGAGCGACGGAATACCCGAGGAGAGCGACGGAATACCCGAGGAGAGCGACGGAATACCCGAGGAGAGCGACGGAATACCCGAGAAGGAGAGCGACAGAATACTCGAGAAGGAGAGCGACGGAATACCCGAGAAGGAGAGCGACGGAATACCCGAGAAGGATGGCGACGGAATACCCGAGAAGGAGAGCGACGGAATACCCGAGAAGGAGAGAGACGGAATATCCGAGAAGGAGAGCGACGGAATACCCGAGAAGGCGAGCGACGGAATACCCGAGAAGGAGAGAGACGGAATGCCCGAGCAGGAGAGCGACGGAATACCCGAGAAGGAGGGCGACGGAATACCCGAGAAGGAGAGAGACGGAATATCCGAGAAGGAGAGAGACGGAATATCCGAGAAGGAGAGCGACGGAATACCCGAGAAGGCGAGCGACGGAATACCCGAGAAGGAGAGAGACGGAATGCCCGAGCAGGAGAGCGACGGAATATCCGAGGAGGGCGACGGAATACCCGAGAAGGAGGGCGACGGAATACCCGAGAACGAGGGCGACGGAATACCAGAGAAGGAGGGCGACGGAATAACCGAGCAGGAGAGCGACAGAATACCCGAGAAGGAGCGCGACGGAATACCCGAGAAGGAGAGCGACGGAATACCCGAGAAGGAGAGCGACGGAATACCCGAGAAGGATGGCGACGGAATACCCGAGAAGGAGAGCGACGGAATACCCGAGAAGGAGGGCGACGGAATACCCGAGAAGGAGAGAGACGGAATATCCGAGAAGGAGAGCGACGGAATACCCGAGAAGGCGAGCGACGGAATACTCGAGAAGGAGAGAGACGGAATGCCCGAGCAGGAGAGCGACGGAATATCCGAGGACGGCGACGGAATACCCGAGAAGGAGGGCGACGGAATACCCGAGAACGAGGGCGACGGAATACCAGAGAAGGAGGGCGACGGAATAAATGAGAAGGAGAGCGACGGAATACCCGAGAAGGAGGGCGACGGAATACCCGAGAAGGAGGGAGACGGAATATCCGAGAAGGAGAGCGACGGAATACCCGAGAAGGAGGGCGACGGAATACCCGAGAAGGAGGGCGACGGAATACCCGAGAAGGAGGGCGACGGAATACCCGAGATGGAGGGCGACGGAATACCCGAGAAGGAGAGAGACGGAATACCCGAGAAGGAGGGCGAAGGAATACCCGTGAAGGAGAGCGACAGAATGCCCGAGGAGAGCGACGGAATACCCGAGAAGGAGAGCGACGGAATACCCGAGAAGGAGAGCGACGGAATACCCGAGAAGGATGGCGACAGAATACCCGAGAAAGAGAGCGACGGAATACCCGAGAAGGAGGGCGACAGAATATCCGAGAAGGAGAGAGACGGAATATCCGAGAAGGAGAGCGACGGATTACCCGAGAAGGCGAGCGACGGAATACCCTAGAAGGAGAGAGACGGAATGCCCGAGCAGGAGAGCGACGGAATACCCGAGAAGGAGGGCGACGGAATACCCGAGAAGGAGGGCGACGGAATACCCGAGAACGAGGGCGACGGAATACCAGAGAAGGAGGGCGACGGAATAACCGAGCAGGAGAGCGACAGAATACCCGAGAAGGAGCGCGACGGAATACCCGAGAAGGAGAGCGACGGAATACCCGAGAAGGAGAGCGACGGAATACCCGAGAAGGATGGCGACGGAATACCCGAGAAGGAGAGCGACGGAATACCCGAGAAGGAGGGCGACGGAATACCCGAGAAGGAGAGAGACGGAATATCCGAGAAGGAGAGCGACGGAATACCCGAGAAGGCGAGCGACGGAATACTCGAGAAGGAGAGAGACGGAATGCCCGAGCAGGAGAGCGACGGAATATCCGAGGACGGCGACGGAATACCCGAGAAGGAGGGCGACGGAATACCCGAGAACGAGGGCGACGGAATACCAGAGAAGGAGGGCGACGGAATAAATGAGAAGGAGAGCGACGGAATACCCGAGAAGGAGGGCGACGGAATACCCGAGAAGGAGGGAGACGGAATATCCGAGAAGGAGAGCGACGGAATACCCGAGAAGGAGGGCGACGGAATACCCGAGAAGGAGGGCGACGGAATACCCGAGAAGGAGGGCGACGGAATACCCGAGATGGAGGGCGACGGAATACCCGAGAAGGAGAGAGACGGAATACCCGAGAAGGAGGGCGAAGGAATACCCGTGAAGGAGAGCGACAGAATGCCCGAGGAGAGCGACGGAATACCCGAGAAGGAGAGCGACGGAATACCCGAGAAGGAGAGCGACGGAATACCCGAGAAGGATGGCGACAGAATACCCGAGAAAGAGAGCGACGGAATACCCGAGAAGGAGGGCGACAGAATATCCGAGAAGGAGAGAGACGGAATATCCGAGAAGGAGAGCGACGGATTACCCGAGAAGGCGAGCGACGGAATACCCTAGAAGGAGAGAGACGGAATGCCCGAGCAGGAGAGCGACGGAATACCCGAGAAGAAGGGCGACGGAATACCCGAGAAGGAGGGCGACGGAATACCCGAGAACGAGGGCGACGGTATACGCGAGAAGGCGGGCGACGGAATACCCGAGAAGGATGGCGACGGAATACCCGAGAAGGAGAGCGACGGAATACTCGAGAAGGAGAGCGACGGAATACCCGAGAAGGAGGGCGACGGAATACCCGAGAAGGATGGCGACGGAAAGCCGAGAAGGAGAGCGACGGAATACCCGAGAAGGAGGGCGACGGAATACCCGAGAAGGAGAGAGACGGAATATCCGAGTAGGAGAGCGACGGAATACCCGAGAAGGCGAGCGACGGAATACTCGAGAAGGAGAGAGACGGAATGCCCGAGAAGGAGAGCGACGGAATATCCGAGGACAGCGACGGAATACCCGAGAAGGAGGGCGACGGAATACCCGAGAACGAGGGCGACGGAATACCAGAGAAGGAGGGCGACGGAATAAATGAGAAGGAGAGCGACGGAATACCCGAGAAGGAGGGCGACGGAATACCCGAGAAGGAGGGAGACGGAATATCCGAGAAGGAGAGCGACGGAATACCCGAGAAGGAGGGCGACGGAATACCCGAGAAGGAGGGCGATGGAATACCCGAGAAGGAGGGCGATGGAATACCCGAGATGGAGGGCGACGGAATACCCGAGAAGGAGAGAGACGGAATACCCGAGAAGGAGGGCGAAGGAATACCCGTGAAGGAGAGCGACAGAATACCCGAGGAGAGCGACGGAATACCCGAGAAGGAGAGCGACGGAATACCCGAGAAGGAGAGCGACGGAATACCCGAGAAGGATGGCGACAGAATACCCGAGAAAGAGAGCGACGGAATACCCGAGAATGAGGGCGACAGAATACCTGAGAAGGAGAGAGACGGATTACCCGAGAAGGCGAGCGACGGAATACCCTAGAAGGAGAGAGACGGAATGCCCGAGCAGGAGAGCGACGGAATATCCGAGGAGGGCGACGGAATACCCGAGAAGGAGGGCGACGGAATACCCGAGGACAAGGGCGACGGAATACCAGAGAAGGAGGGGGACGGAATAACCGAGCAGGAGAGCGACAGAATACCCGAGAAGGAGCGCGACGGAATACCCGAGAAGGAGAGCGACGGAATACCCGAGAAGGAGGGCAACGGAATACCCGAGAAGGAGCGCGACGAAATTCCCGAGATGGAGGGCAACGGAATAAATGAGAAGGAGGGCGAAGGAATACCCGTGAAGGAGAGCGACAGAATACCCGAGGAGAGCGACGGAATACCCGAAAAGGAGAGCGACGGAATACCCGAGAAGGAGGGCGACGGAATACCCGAGCAGTAGGGCGACGGAATACCCGAGAAGGAGGGCGAGGGAATACCCCAGAAGGAGGGCGACGGAATACCCGAGAAGGAGGGCGAGGGAATACCCCAGAAGGAGGGCGACGGAATACCCAAGAAGGAAAGCGACGGAATACCCGAGAAGGAGCGCGACGGAATACCCGAGCATGAGGGCGATGGAATACCCGAGAAGGAGGGCGACGGAATGCCCGAGATGGGAAGCGACGGAATACCCGAGAAGGAGTGCGACGGCATACCCGAGAAGGAGGGTGACGGAATACCTGAGAAGGAGGGCGACGGAATACCCGAGAAGGAGCGCGACGGAATACCCGAGAAGCAGCGCGACGGAATACCCGAGAAGGAGGGCGACGGAATACCCGTGAAGGAGGGCGACGGAATACCCGAGAAGGGAAGCGACGGAATACCCGAGAAGGAGTGCGACGGCATACCCGAGAAGGAGCGCGACGGAATACCCGAGAAGGGAAGCGACGGAATACCCGAGAAGGAGTGCGACGGAATACCCGAGAAGGAGAGAGACGGAATACCCGAGAAGCAGGGTGACGGAATACCCGAGAAGGAGGGCGACGGAATACCCGAGAAGGAGGGCGACGGAATACCCGAGAAGGGAAGCGACGGAATACCCGAGAAGGAGTGCGACGGCATACCCGAGAAGGAGGGCGACGGAATACCCGAGAAGGAGGGCGACGGAATACCCGAGAAGGAGCGCGACGGAATACCCGAGAAGCAGCGCGACGGAATACCCGAGAAGGAGGGCGACGGAATACCCGTGAAGGAGGGCGACGGAATACCCGAGAAGGAGCGCGACGGAATACCCGAGAAGGAAGGCGACGGAATACCCGAGAAGGAGGGCGACGGAATACCCGGGAAGGAGGGCGACGGAATACCCGAGAAGGAGGGCGACGGAATACCCGAGAAGGAGGGCGACGGAATACCCGAGAAGGAGGGCGACGGAATACCCGGGAAGGTGAGCGACGGAATACCCGAGAAGGAGGGCGACGGAATACCCGGGAAGGAGAGCGACGGAATACCCGAGAAGGAGGGCGATGGAATACCCGAGCATGAGGGCGATGGAATACCCGAGCATGAGGGCGACGGAATACCCGAGATGGAGGGCGACGGAATACCCGAGAAGGAGAGAGACGGAATACCCGAGAAGGAGAGAGACGGAATACCCGAGAAGGAGAGAGACGGAATACCGGAGAAGGAGAGCGACGGAATACCCGAGAAGGAGAGCGACGGAATACCCGAGAAGGAGAGCGACGGAATACCCGAGAAGGAGAGCGACGGAATACCCGAGAAGGAGGGCGACGGAATACCCGAGAAGGAGAGAGACGGAATGCCCGAGCAGGAGAGCGACGGAATATCCGAGAAGGCGAGCGACGGAATACCTGAGAAGGAGAGAGACGGAATGCCCGAGCAGGAGAGCGACGGAATATCCGAGAAGGAGGGCGACGGAATACCCGAGAACGAGGGCGACGGAATACCCGAGAAGGAGAGGGACGGAATACCCGAGAAGGAGGGAGACGGAATACCCGAGAAGGAGCGCGACGAAATTCCCGAGATGGAGGGCAACGGAATAAATGAGAAGGAGAGCGACGGAATGCCCGAGAAGGTGGGTGACGGAATACCCGAGACGGAATACCCGAGAAGGAGGGCGACGGAATACCCGAGAAGGAGGGCAACGGAATACTCGAGAAGGAGGGCGACGGAATACCCGAGAAAGAGAGAGACGGAATACACGAGAAGGAGAGCGACGGAATACCCATGAGAACGTCGGAATACCCGAGAAGGAGAGGGACCGGATACCCGAGAAGGAGCGCGACGGAATACGCGAGAAGGAGAGCGACGGAATACCCGAGAAGGAGAGTGACGGAATACCCGAGAATGAGAGCGACGGGATACCCGAGAAGGAGTGCCACGGAATACCCGAGCAGGAGACAGACGGAATACCCGAGAAGGAGGGCGACGGAATACGCGAGAAGGCGGGCGACGGAATACCCGAGAAGGATGGCGACGGAATACCCGAGAAGGAGAGCGACGGAATACCCGAGGAGAGCGACGGAATACCCGAGAAGGAGAGCGACGGAATACTCGAGAAGGAGAGCGACGGAATACCCGAGAAGGAGAGCGACGGAATACCCGAGAAGGATGGCGACTGAATACCCGAGAAGGAGAGCGACGGAATACCCGAGAAGGAGGGCGACGGAATACCCGAGAAGGAGAGAGACGGAATATCCGAGAAGGAGAGCGACGGAATACCCGAGAAGGCGAGCGACGGAATACCCGAGAAGGAGAGAGACGGAATGCCCGAGCAGGAGAGCGACGGAATATCCGAGGAGGGCGACGGAATACCCGAGAAGGAGGGCGACGGAATACCCGAGAACGAGGGCGACGGAATACCAGAGAAGGAGGGCGACGGAATAAATTAGAAGGAGAGCGACGGAATACCCGAGAAGGAGGGCGACGGAATACCCGAGAAGGAGGGAGACGGAATATCCGAGAAGGAGAGCGACGGAATACCCGAGAAGGAGGGCGATGGAATACCCGAGAAGGAGGGCGATGGAATACCCGAGATGGAGGGCGACGGAATACCCGAGAAGGAGAGAGACGGAATACCCGAGAAGGAGGGCGAAGGAATACCAGTGAAGGAGAGCGACAGAATATCCGAGAAGGAGAGAGACGGAATATCCGAGAAGGAGAGCGACGGAATACCCGAGAAGGCGAGCGACGGAATACCCGAGAAGGAGAGAGACGGAATGCCCGAGCAGGAGAGCGACGGAATATCCGAGGAGGGCGACGGAATACCCGAGAAGGAGGGCGACGGAATACCCGAGAACGAGGGCGACGGAATACCAGAGAAGGAGGGCGACGGAATAACCGAGCAGGAGAGCGACAGAATACCCGAGAAGGAGCGCGACGGAATACCCGAGAAGGAGAGCGACGGAATACCCGAGAAGGAGAGCGACGGAATACCCGAGAAGGATGGCGACGGAATACCCGAGAAGGAGAGCGACGGAATACCCGAGAAGGAGGGCGACGGAATACCCGAGAAGGAGAGAGACGGAATATCCGAGAAGGAGAGCGACGGAATACCCGAGAAGGCGAGCGACGGAATACTCGAGAAGGAGAGAGACGGAATGCCCGAGCAGGAGAGCGACGGAATATCCGAGGACGGCGACGGAATACCCGAGAAGGAGGGCGACGGAATACCCGAGAACGAGGGCGACGGAATACCAGAGAAGGAGGGCGACGGAATAAATGAGAAGGAGAGCGACGGAATACCCGAGAAGGAGGGCGACGGAATACCCGAGAAGGAGGGAGACGGAATATCCGAGAAGGAGAGCGACGGAATACCCGAGAAGGAGGGCGACGGAATACCCGAGAAGGAGGGCGACGGAATACCCGAGAAGGAGGGCGACGGAATACCCGAGATGGAGGGCGACGGAATACCCGAGAAGGAGAGAGACGGAATACCCGAGAAGGAGGGCGAAGGAATACCCGTGAAGGAGAGCGACAGAATACCCGAGGAGAGCGACGGAATACCCGAGAAGGAGAGCGACGGAATACCCGAGAAGGAGAGCGACGGAATACCCGAGAAGGATGGCGACAGAATACCCGAGAAAGAGAGCGACGGAATACCCGAGAAGGAGGGCGACAGAATATCCGAGAAGGAGAGAGACGGAATATCCGAGAAGGAGAGCGACGGATTACCCGAGAAGGCGAGCGACGGAATACCCTAGAAGGAGAGAGACGGAATGCCCGAGCAGGAGAGCGACGGAATACCCGAGAAGGAGGGCGACGGAATACCCGAGAAGGAGGGCGACGGAATACCCGAGAACGAGGGCGACGGAATACGGAAGAAGGCGGGCGACGGAATACCCGAGAAGGATGGCGACGGAATACCCGAGAAGGAGAGCGACGGAATACTCGAGAAGGAGAGCGACGGAATACCCGAGAAGGAGGGCGACGGAATACCCGAGAAGGATGGCGACGGAATACCCGAGAAGGAGAGCGACGGAATACCCGAGAAGGAGGGCGACGGAATACCCGAGAAGGAGAGAGACGGAATATCCGAGAAAGAGAGCGACGGAATACCCGAGAAGGCGAGCGACGGAATACTCGAGAAGGAGAGAGACGGAATGCCCGAGCAGGAGAGCGACGGAATATCCGAGGACAGCGACGGAATACCCGAGAAGGAGGGCGACGGAATACCCGAGAAGGAGGGAGACGGAATATCCGAGAAGGAGAGCGACGGAATACCCGAGAAGGAGGGCGACGGAATACCCGAGAAGGAGGGCGATGGAATACCCGAGAAGGAGGGCGATGGAATACCCGAGATGGAGGGCGACGGAATACCCGAGAAGGAGAGAGACGGAATACCCGAGAAGGAGGGTGAAGGAATACCCGTGAAGGAGAGCGACAGAATACCCGAGGAGAGCGACGGAATACCCGAGAAGGAGAGCGACGGAATACCCGAGAAGGAGAGCGACGGAATACCCGAGAAGGATGGCGACAGAATACCCGAGAAAGAGAGCGACGGAATACCCGAGAATGAGGGCGACAGAATACCTGAGAAGGAGAGAGACGGAATATCCGAGAAGGAGAGCGACGGACTACCCGAGAAGGCGAGCGACGGAATACCCTAGAAGGAGAGAGACGGAATGCCCGAGCAGGAGAGCGACGGAATATCCGAGGAGGGCGACGGAATACCCGAGAAGGAGGGCGACGGAATACCCGAGAACAAGGGCGACGGAATACCAGAGAAGGAGGGCGACGGAATAACCGAGCAGGAGAGCGACAGAATACCCGAGAAGGAGCGCGACGGAATACCAGAGAAGGAGAGCGACGGAATACCCGAGAAGGAGGGCAACGGAATACCCGAGAAGGAGCGCGACGAAATTCCCGAGATGGAGGGCAACGGAATAAATGAGAAGGAGGGCGAAGGAATACCCGTGAAGGAGAGCGACAGAATACCCGAGGAGAGCGACGGAATACCCGAGAAGGAGAGCGACGGAATACCCGAGAAGGAGGGCGACGGAATACCCGAGCAGTAGGGCGACGGAATACCCGAGAAGGAGGGCGAGGGAATACCCCAGAAGGAGGGCGATGGAATACCCGAGAAGGGAAGCGACGGAATACCCGAGAAGGAGTGCGACGGAATACCCGAGAAGGAGGGCGACGGAATACCCGAGAAGGAGGGCGACGGAATACCCGGGAAGGAGGGCGACGGAATACCCGAGAAGGAGTGCGACGGCATACCCGAGAAGGAGTGCGACGGCATACCCGAGAAGGAGGGCGACGGAATACCCGAGAAGGGAAGCGACGGAATACCCGAGAAGGAGGGCGACGGAATACCCGAGAAGGAGCGCGACGGAATACCCGAGAAGCAGCGCGACGGAATACCCGAGAAGGAGGGCGACGGAATACCCGAGAAGGAGGGCGACGGAATACCCGGGAAGGAGGGCGACGGAATACCCGAGAAGGAGCGCGCCGGAATACCCGAGAAGGAAGGCGACGGAATACCCGAGAAGGAGGGCGACGGAATACCCGGGAAGGAGGGCGACGGAATACCCGAGAAGGAGGGCGACGGAATACCCGGGAAGGAGGGCGACGGAATACCCGGGAAGGAGGGCGACGGAATACCCGAGAAGGAGGGCGACGGAATACCCGAGAAGGAGGGCGACGGAATACCCGGGAAGGAGAGCGACGGAATACCCGAGAAGGAGGGCGACGGAATACCCGGGAAGGAGAGCGACGGAATACCCGAGAAGGAGGGCGATGGAATACCCGAGCATGAGGGCGACGGAATACCCGAGATGGAGGGCGACGGAATACCCGAGAAGGAGAGAGACGGAATACCCGAGAAGGAGAGAGACGGAATACCCGAGAAGGAGAGAGACGGAATACCGGAGAAGGAGAGCGACGGAATACCGGAGAAGGAGAGCGACGGAATACCCGAGAAGGAGAGCGACGGAATACCCGAGAAGGAGAGCGACGGAATACCCGAGAAGGAGAGCGACGGAATACCCGAGAAGGAGAGCGACGGAATACCCGAGAAGGAGGGCGACAGAATACCCGAGAAGGAGAGAGACGGAATGCCCGAGCAGGAGAGCGACGGAATATCCGAGAAGGCGAGCGACGGAATACCTGAGAAGGAGAGAGACGGAATGCCCGAGCAGGAGAGCGACGGAATATCCGAGAAGGAGGGCGACGGAATACCCGAGAACGAGGGCGACGGAATACCCGAGAAGGAGAGGGACGGAATACCCGAGAAGGAGGGAGACGGAATACCCGAGAAGGAGCGCGACGAAATTCCCGAGATGGAGGGCAACGGAATAAATGAGAAGGAGAGCGACGGAATGCCCGAGAAGGTGGGTGACGGAATACCCGAGACGGAATACCCGAGAAGGAGGGCGACGGAATACCCGAGAAGGAGGGCAACGGAATACTCGAGAAGGAGGGCGACGGAATACCCGAGAAAGAGAGAGACGGAATACACGAGAAGGAGAGCGACGGAATACCCATGAGAACGTCGGAATACCCGAGAAGGAGAGGGACCGGATACCAGAGAAGGAGCGCGACGGAATACGCGAGAAGGAGAGCGACGGAATACCCGAGAAGGAGAGCGACGGAATACCCGAGAATGAGAGCGACGGGATACCCGAGAAGGAGTGCCACGGAATACCCGAGCAGGAGACAGACGGAATACCCGAGAAGGAGGGCGACGGAATACGCGAGAAGGCGGGCGACGGAATACCCGAGAAGGATGGCGACGGAATACCCGAGAAGGAGAGCGACGGAATACCCGAGGAGAGCGACGGAATACCCGAGAAGGAGAGCGACGGAATACTCGAGAAGGAGAGCGACGGACTACCCGAGAAGGAGAGCGACGGAATACCCGAGAAGGATGGCGACGGAATACCCGAGAAGGAGAGCGACGGAATACCCGAGAAGGAGGGCGACGGAATACCCGAGAAGGAGAGAGACGGAATATCCGAGAAGGAGAGCGACGGAATACCCGAGAAGGCGAGCGACGGAATACCCGAGAAGGAGAGAGACGGAATGCCCGAGCAGGAGAGCGACGGAATATCCGAGGAGGGCGACGGAATACCCGAGAAGGAGGGCGACGGAATACCCGAGAACGAGGGCGACGGAATACCAGAGGAGGGCGACGGAATAAATTAGAAGGAGAGCGACGGAATACCCGAGAAGGAGGGCGACGGAATACCCGAGAAGGAGGGAGACGGAATATCCGAGAAGGAGAGCGACGGAATACCCGAGAAGGAGGGCGATGGAATACCCAAGAAGGAGGGCGATGGAATACCCGAGATGGAGGGCGACGGAATACCCGAGAAGGAGGGCGAAGGAATACCAGTGAAGGAGAGCGACAGAATACCCGAGGAGAGCGACGGAATACCCGAGAAGGAGAGCGACGGAATACCCGAGAAGGAGAGCGACGGAATACCCGAGAAGGAGAGCGACGGAATACCCGAGAAGGATGGCGACAGAATACCGGAGAAGGAGAGCGACGGAATACCCGAGAAGGAGGGCGACGGAATACCCGAGAAGGAGAGAGACGGAATATCCGAGAAGGAGAGCGACGGAATACCCGAGAAGGCGAGCGACGGAATACCAGAGAAGGAGGGCGATGGAATAACCGAGCAGGAGAGCGACAGAATACCCGAGAAGGAGCGCGACGGAATACCCGAGAAGGAGAGCGACGGAATACCCGAGAAGGAGGGCAACGGACTACCCGAGAAGGAGGGCGACGGAATACCCGAGAAGGAGCGCGACGAAATTCCCGAGATGGAGGGCAACGGAATAAATGAGAAGGAGGGCGACGGAATACCCGAGAAGGAGAGCGACGGAATACCCGAGAAGGAGGGCGACGGAATACCGAGAAGGAGAGCGACGGAATACCCGAGAAGGAGGGCGACGGAATACCCGAGAAGGAGGGAGACGGAATATCCGAGAAGGAGGGAGACGGAATATCCGAGAAGGAGAGTGACGGAATACCCGAGAAGGAGGGCGACGGAATACCCGAGAAGGAGGGCGATGGAATACCCGAGAAGGAGGGCGATGGAATACCCGAGATGGAGGGCGACGGAATACCCGAGAAGGAGAGAGACGGAATACGCGAGAAGGCGGGCGACGGAATACCCGAGAAGGATGGCGACGGAATACCCGAGAAGGAGAGCGACGGAATACCCGAGGAGAGCGACGGAATACCCGAGAAGGAGAGCGACGGAATACTCGAGAAGGAGAGCGACGGAATACCCGAGAAGGAGAGCGACGGAATACCCGAGAAGGATGGCGACGGAATACCCGAGAAGGAGAGCGACGGAATACCCGAGAAGGAGGGCGACGGAATACCCGAGAAGGAGAGAGACGGAATATCCGAGAAGGAGAGCGACGGAATATCCGAGGAGGGCGACGGAATACCCGAGAAGGAGTGTGACGGAATAACCGAGAACGAGGGTGACGGAATACCAGAGAAGGAGGGCGACGGAATAAATGAGAAGGAGAGCGACGGAATACCCGAGAAGGAGGGCGACGGAATACCCGAGAAGGAGGGAGACGGAATATCCGAGAAGGAGAGCGACGGAATATCCGAGAAGGAGGGCGATGGAATACCAGAGATGGAGGGCGACGGAATACCCGAGGAGAGAGCCGGAATATCCGAGGAGAGCGACGGAATATCCGAGGAGAGCAACGGAATACCCGAGAAGGAGAGCGACAGAATACCCGAGAAGGAGCGCGACGGAATACCCGAGATGGAGGGCGACGGAATACCCGAGAAGGAGAGAGACGGAATACCCGAGAAGGAGAGCGATGGAATACCCGAGAAGGATGGCGACAGAATACCCGAGAAGGAGAGCGACGGAATACCCGAGAAAGAGGGCGACGGAATACCCGAGAAGGATGGCGACAGAATACCCGAGAAGGAGAGCGACGGAATACCCGAGAAGGAGGGCGACGGAATACCCGAGAAGGCGAGCGACGGAATACCCGAGAAGGAGAGAGACGGAATGCCCGAGCAGGAGAGCGACGGAATATCCGAGGAGGGCGACGGAATACCCGAGAAGGAGGGCGACGGAATACCCGAGAACGAGGGCGACGGAATACCCGAGAAGGCGAGCGACGGAATACCCGAGAAGGAGAGAGACGGAATGCCCGAGCAGGAGAGCGACGGAATATCCGAGGAGGGCGATGGAATACCCGAGAAGGAGGGCGACGGAATACCCGAGAAGGAGGGCGACGGAATACCCGAGAAGTAGGGCGAAGGAATACCCGAGAAGGAGAGCTACGGAATACCCGAGAAGGAGAGCGACGGAATACCCGAGAAGGAGGGCGACGGAATACCCGAGCATGAGGGCGATGGAATACCCGAGAAGGACAGCGACGGAATACCCGAGCATGAGGGCGATGGAATACCCGAGAAGGAGCGCAACGGAATACCCGAGAAGGAGGGCGACGGAATACCCGAGCATGAGGGCGATGGAATACCCGAGAAGGAGGGCAACGGAATACCCGAGAAGGAGCGCGACGGAATACCCGAGCAGTAGGGCGACGGAATACCCAAGAAAGAGAGCGACGGAATACCCGAGCATGAGGGCGATGGAATACCCGAGCATGAGGGCGACGGAATACCCGAACAGTAGTGCGACGGAATACCCGAGAAGGAGGGCGACGGAATACCCCAGAAGGAGGGCGACGGAATACCCGAGCAGTAGGGCGATGGAATACCCGAGAAGGAGCGCAACGGAATACCCGAGAAGGAGCGCGACGGAATACCCGAGCATGAGGGCGATGGAACACCCGAGCATGAGGGCGACGGAATACCCGGGAAGGAGGGCGACGGAATACCCGGGAAGGAGGGCGACGGAATACCCGGGAAGGAGGGCGACGGAACAGCCGAGAGGGAGGGCGGCGAAATACCCGAGAAGGAGGGCGACGGAATACCCGAGAAGGAGAGGGACGGAATAACCGAGATGGAGGGCGACGGAATACCCGAGAAGGAGGGCGACGGAATATCCGAGAAGGAGGGCGACGGAATACCCGAGAAGGAGGGCGACGGAATGCCCGAGAAGGAGGGCGACGGAATTCTCGAGAAGGAGGGCGACGGAATATCCGAGGAGGGCGACGGAATATCCGAGAAGGAGAGCGACGGAATACCCGAGAAGGAGAGAGACGGAACACCCGAGAAGGAGAGCGACGGAATACCAGCGAAGGAGGGCGACGGAATACCCGAGAAGGAGGGCGACGGAATACCAGCGAAGGAGGGCGACGGAATACCCAAGAAGGAGGGCGACGGAATTCCCGAGAAGGAGGGCGACGGAATACTCGAGAAGGAGGGCGACAGAATACTCGAGAAGGAGAGCGACGGAATACCCGAGCAGGAGGGCGACGGAATACTCCAAGAAGGACGGCGACGGAATACTCGAGAAGGAGGGCGACAGAATACTCGAGAAGGAGAGCGACGGAATACCCGAGCAGGAGGGCGACGGAATACTCGAGAAGGAGGGCGACAGAATACTCGAGAAGGAGGGCGACGGAATACTCGAGAAGGAGGGCGACGGAATACCCGAGAAGGAGGGCGACGGAATACTCGAGAAGGAGGGCGACAGAATACTCGAGAAGGAGAGCGACGGAATACCCGAGCAGGAGGGCGACGGAATACCCGAGAAGGATAGCGACGGAAAACCCGAGAAGGAGGGCGACGGAATACCCGAGAAGGAGAGCGACGGAATACCCGAGAAGGAGCGCGACGGAATACCCGAGCATGAGGGCGACGGAATACCCGAGCATGAGGGCGACGGAATACCCGAGCAGTAGGGCGTCGGAATACCCGAGAAGGAGGGCGAGGGAATACCCCAGAAGGAGGGCGACGGAATACCCGAGCAGTAGAGCGACGGAATACCCAAGAAGGAGAGCGACGGAATACCCGAGCATGAGGGCGACGGAATACCCGAGAAGGAGGGCGACGGAATACCCGAGAAAGAGAGCGACGGAATACCCGAGAAGGAGGGCGATGGAATATTCGAGAAGGAGAGCGACGGAATACTCGAGAAGGAGGGCGACAGAATACTCGAGAAGGAGGGCGACAGAATACCCGAGAAGGAGGGCGAGGGAATACCCCAGAAGGAGGGCGAGGGAATACCCCAGAAGGAGGGCGACGGAATACCCGAGCAGTAGAGCGACGGAATACCCAAGAAGGAGAGCGACGGAATACCCGAGAAGGAAGGCGACGGAATACCCGAGAAGGAGGGCGACGGAATACCCGAGCAGTAGGGCGACGGAATACCCAAGAAGGAGAGCGACGGAATACCCGAGCATGAGGGCGATGGAATACCCGAGCATGAGGGCGACGGAATACCCGAGAAGGAGAGCGACGGAATACCCGAGAAGGAGGGCGACGGAATACCCGAGAAGGAGCGCGACGGAATACCCGAGCATGAGGGCGATGGAATACCCGAGAAGGACAGCGACGGAATACCCGAGCATGAGGGCGATGGAATACCCGAGAAGGAGCGCAACGGAATACCCGAGAAGGAGGGCAACGGAATACCCGAGAAGGAGCGCGACGGAATACCCGAGAAGGAGGGCAACGGAATACCCGAGAAGGAGCGCGACGGAATACCCGAGCAGTAGGGCGACGGAATACCCAAGAAGGAGAGCGACGGAATACCCGAGCATGAGGGCGATGGAATACCCGAGCATGAGGGCGACGGAATACCCGAACAGTAGTGCGACGGAATACCCGAGAAGGAGGGCGACGGAATACCCCAGAAGGAGGGCGACGGAATACCCGAGCAGTAGGGCGATGGAATACCCGAGAAGGAGCGCAACGGAATACCTGAGAAGGAGCGCGACGGAATACCCGAGCATGAGGGCGATGGAACACCCGAGCATGAGGGCGACGGAATACCCGGGAAGGAGGGCGACGGAATACCCGGGAAGGAGGGCGACGGAATACCCGAGGAGTGCGACGGAACAGCCGAGAGGGAGGGCGGCGAAATACCCGAGAAGGAGGGCGACGGAATACCCGAGAAGGAGAGGGACGGAATAACCGAGATGGAGGGCGACGGAATACCCGAGAAGGAGAGAGCCGGAATATCCGAGGAGAGAGACGGAATACCCGAGAAGGAGGGCGACGGAATACCCGAGAAGGAGAGCGACAGAATACCCGAGAAGGAGAGAGACGGAATATCCGAGGAGAACGACGGAATACCCGAGAAGGAGGGCGACGGAACATCCGAGAAGGAGAGCGACGGAATAACCAAGCAGTAGGGCGACGGAATACCCGAGAAGGAGAGCGACGGAATACCCGAGAAGGAGGGCGACGGAATACCCGAGAAGGAGGGCGACGGAATACCCGAGAAGGAGGGCGACGGAATACCCAAGAAGGTGGGAGACGGAATACCCGAGAAAGAGAGAGACGGAATACGCGAGAAGGAGAGCGACGGAATACCCGAAAAGGAGAGCGACGGAAAACCCGAGAAGGAGAGCGACGGAAAACGCGAGAAGGAGAGCGACGGAATACCCGAGAAGGAGGGCGATGGAATACCCGAGCAGTAGGGCGACGGAATACCCAAGAAGGAGGGCGACGGAATACCCAAGAAGGAGAGCGATGGAATACCCGAGAAGGAGGGCGACGGAATACCCGAGAAGGAAGGCGACGGAATACCAGAGAAGGATAGCGACGGAATACCCGAGCATGAGGGCGACGGAATACCCGAGAAGGAGGGCGACGGAATACGCAAGAAGGGGGCGACAAAATAACCGAGAAAGAGGGCGACGGAATACCCGAGAGGGAGGGCGGCGAAATACCCGAGAAGGAGGGCGACGGAATACCCGAGAAGGAGAGGGACGGAATACCCGAGAGGGAGGGCAACGGAACATCCGAGAAGGAGAGCTTCGGAATACCTAGAGAAGGAGAGCGACGGAATACCCGAGAAGGAGGGCGACGGAATAACCGAGAAGGAGAGGGACGGAATAACCGAGAAGGAGGGCGACGGAATACCCGAGAAGGAGAGGGACGGAATACCCGAGAGGGAGGGCAACGGAATACACGAGAAGGAGGTCGACGGAATACCCGAGACGGAGAGCGAAGGAATACCCGAGAAGGAGGGCGACGGAATACCCGAGGAGAGCGACGGAATACCTGAGAAGGAGAGCGACGGAATATCCGAGGAGAACGACGGAATATCCGAGAAGGAATGCGACGGAATACCTGAGAAGGAGGGCGACGGAATACCCGAGAAGGAGAGCGACGGAATACCCGAGAAGGAGAGAGACGGAATACCCGAGAAGGAGGGCGACGGAATACCCGAGAAGGAGGGCGACTGAATACCCGAGAAGGAGGGCGACGGAATACCCGAGAAAGAGAGAGACGGAATACACGAGAAGGAGAGCGACGGAATACCCGAGAAAGAGAGAGACGGAATACACGAGAAGGAGAGCGACGGAATACCCAGGAGAGCGACGGAATACCCGAGAAGGAGAGCGACGGAATACCCGAGAAGGAGAGCGTCGGAATACCCGAGAAGGAGGGCGACGGAATACCCGAGAAGGAGAGCGACGGAATACCCGAGAAGGAGGGCGACGGAATACCCGAGAAGGAGGGCGACGGAATACCCGAGAAGGAGGGCGACGGAATACACGAGAAGGAGAGCGACGGAATACCCAGGAGAGCGACGGAATACCCGAGAAGGAGAGGGACGGGATACCCGAGAAGGAGTGCAACGGAATACCCGAGAAGGAGCGCGACGGAATACGCGAGAAGGAGAGCGACGGAATACCCGAGAAGGAGAGCGACGGAATACCCGAGAATGAGAGCGACGGGATACCCGAGAAGGAGTGCCACGGAATACCAGAGAAGGAGAGAGACGGAATACCCGACAAGGGGGGGCGACGGAATACGCGAGAAGGCGGGCGACGGAATACCCGAGAAGGATGGCGACGGAATACCCGAGAAGGAGAGCGACGGAATACCCGAGGAGAGCGACGGAATACCCGAGGAGAGCGACGGAATACCCGAGGAGAGCGACGGAATACCCGAGAAGGAGAGCGACAGAATACTCGAGAAGGAGAGCGACGGAATACCCGAGAAGGAGAGCGACGGAATACCCGAGAAGGATGGCGACGGAATACCCGAGAAGGAGAGCGACGGAATACCCGAGAAGGAGGGAGACGGAATATCCGAGAAGGAGAGCGACGGAATACCCGAGAAGGCGAGCGACGGAATACCCGAGAAGGAGAGAGACGGAATGCCCGAGCAGGAGAGCGACGGAATACCCGAGAAGGAGGGCGACGGAATACCCGAGAAGGAGGGAGACGGAATATCCGAGAAGGAGAGCGACGGAATACCCGAGAAGGAGGGCGACGGAATACCCGAGAAGGAGGGCGATGGAATACCCGAGAAGGAGGGCGATGGAATTCCCGAGATGGAGGGCGACGGAATACCCGAGAAGGAGAGAGACGGAATACCCGAGAAGGAGGGCGAAGGAATACCCGTGAAGGAGAGCGACAGAATGCCCGAGGGGAGCGACGGAATACCCGAGAAGGAGAGCGACGGAATACCCGAGAAGGAGAGCGACGGAATACCCGAGAAGGAGAGCGACGGAATACCCGAGAAGGATGGCGACAGAATACCCGAGAAGGAGAGCGACGGAATACCCGAGAAGGAGGGCGACGGAATACCCGAGAAGGAGAGAGACGGAATATCCGAGAAGGAGAGCGACGGAATACCCGAGAAGGCGAGCGACGGAATACCCGAGAAGGAGAGAGACGGAATGCCCGAGCAGGAGAGCGACGGAATATCCGAGGAGGGCGACGGAATACCCGAGAAGGAGGGCGACGGAATAGCCGAGAACGAGGGCGACGGAATACCAGAGAAGGAGGGCGACGGAATAAATGAGAAGGAGAGCGACGGAATACCCGAGAAGGAGGGCGACGGAATACCCGAGAAGGAGGGAGACGGAATATCCGAGAAGGAGGGCGACGGAATACCCGAGAAGGAGGGCGACTGAATACCCGAGAAGGAGGGCGACGGAATACCCGAGATGGAGGGCGACGGAATACCCGAGAAGGAGAGAGACGGAATACCCGAGAAGGAGGGCGAAGGAATACCCGTGAAGGAGAGCGACAGAATACCCGAGGAGAGCGACGGAATACCCGAGAAGGAGAGCGACGGAATACCCGAGAAGGAGAGCGACGGAATACCCGAGAAGGATGGCGACAGAATACCCGAGAAAGAGAGCGACGGAATACCCGAGAAGGAGGGCGACAGAATATCCGAGAAGGAGAGTGACGGAATACCCGAGAAGGAGGGCGACGGAATACCCGAGAAGGATGGCGACGGAATACCCGAGAAGGGGAGCGACGGAATACCCGAGAAGGAGGGCGACGGAATACCCGAGAAGGAGAGAGACGGAATATCCGAGAAGGAGAGCGACGGAATACCCGAGAAGGCGAGCGACGGAATACTCGAGAAGGAGAGAGACGGAATGCCCGAGCAGGAGAGCGACGGAATATCCGAGGACAGCGACGGAATACCCGAGAAGGAGGGCGACGGAATACCCGAGAACGAGGGCGACGGAATACCAGAGAAGGAGGGCGACGGAATAAATGAGAAGGAGAGCGACGGAATACCCGAGAAGGAGGGCGACGGAATACCCGAGAAGGAGGGAGACGGAATATCCGAGAAGGAGAGCGACGGAATACCCGAGAAGGAGGGCGACGGAATACCCGAGAAGGAGGGCGATGGAATACCCGAGAAGGAGGGCGATGGAATACCCGAGATGGAGGGCGACGGAATACCCGAGAAGGAGAGAGACGGAATACCCGAGAAGGAGGGCGAAGGAATACCCGTGAAGGAGAGCGACAGAATACCCGAGGAGAGCGACGGAATACCCGAGAAGGAGAGCGACGGAATACCCGAGAAGGAGAGCGACGGAATACCCGAGAAGGATGGCGACAGAATACCCGAGAAAGAGAGCGACGGAATACCCGAGAATGAGGGCGACAGAATACCTGAGAAGGAGAGAGACGGAATATCCGAGAAGGAGAGCGACGGATTACCCGAGAAGGCGAGCGACGGAATACCCTAGAAGGAGAGAGACGGAATGCCCGAGCAGGAGAGCGACGGAATATCCGAGGAGGGCGACGGAATACCCGAGAAGGAGGGCGACGGAATACCCGAGAACGAGGGCGACGGAATACCAGAGAAGGAGGGCGACGGAATAACCGAGCAGGAGAGCGACAGAATACCCGAGAAAGAGAGAGACGGAATACACGAGAAGGAGAGCGACGGAATACCCAGGAGAGCGACGGAATACCCGAGAAGGAGAGGGACGGGATACCCGAGAAGGAGTGCAACGGAATACCCGAGAAGGAGCGCGACGGAATACGCGAGAAGGAGAGCGACGGAATACCCGAGAAGGAGAGCGACGGAATACCCGAGAATGAGAGCGACGGGATACCCGAGAAGGAGTGCCACGGAATACCCGAGAAGGAGAGAGACGGAATACCCGACAAGGGGGGGCGACGGAATACGCGAGAAGGCGGGCGACGGAATACCCGAGAAGGATGGCGACGGAATACCCGAGAAGGAGAGCGACGGAATACCCGAGGAGAGCGACGGAATACCCGAGGAGAGCGACGGAATACCCGAGGAGAGCGACGGAATACCCGAGAAGGAGAGCGACAGAATACTCGAGAAGGAGAGCGACGGAATACCCGAGAAGGAGAGCGACGGAATACCCGAGAAGGATGGCGACGGAATACCCGAGAAGGAGAGCGACGGAATACCCGAGAAGGAGGGAGACGGAATATCCGAGAAGGAGAGCGACGGAATACCCGAGAAGGCGAGCGACGGAATACCCGAGAAGGAGAGAGACGGAATGCCCGAGCAGGAGAGCGACGGAATACCCGAGAAGGAGGGCGACGGAATACCCGAGAAGGAGGGAGACGGAATATCCGAGAAGGAGAGCGACGGAATACCCGAGAAGGAGGGCGACGGAATACCCGAGAAGGAGGGCGATGGAATACCCGAGAAGGAGGGCGATGGAATTCCCGAGATGGAGGGCGACGGAATACCCGAGAAGGAGAGAGACGGAATACCCGAGAAGGAGGGCGAAGGAATACCCGTGAAGGAGAGCGACAGAATACCCGAGGGGAGCGACGGAATACCCGAGAAGGAGAGCGACGGAATACCCGAGAAGGAGAGCGACGGAATACCCGAGAAGGAGAGCGACGGAATACCTGAGAAGGATGGCGACAGAATACCCGAGAAGGAGAGCGACGGAATACCCGAGAAGGAGGGCGACGGAATACCCGAGAAGGAGAGAGACGGAATATCCGAGAAGGAGAGCGACGGAATACCCGAGAAGGCGAGCGACGGAATACCCGAGAAGGAGAGAGACGGAATGCCCGAGCAGGAGAGCGACGGAATATCCGAGGAGGGCGACGGAATACCCGAGAAGGAGGGCGACGGAATACCCGAGAACGAGGGCGACGGAATACCAGAGAAGGAGGGCGACGGAATAAATGAGAAGGAGAGCGACGGAATACCCGAGAAGGAGGGCGACGGAATACCCGAGAAGGAGGGAGACGGAATATCCGAGAAGGAGGGCGACGGAATACCCGAGAAGGAGGGCGACTGAATACCCGAGAAGGAGGGCGACGGAATACCCGAGATGGAGGGCGACGGAATACCCGAGAAGGAGAGAGACGGAATACCCGAGAAGGAGGGCGAAGGAATACCCGTGAAGGAGAGCGACAGAATACCCGAGGAGAGCGACGGAATACCCGAGAAGGAGAGCGACGGAATACCCGAGAAGGATGGCGACAGAATACCCGAGAAAGAGAGCGACGGAATACCCGAGAAGGAGGGCGACAGAATATCCGAGAAGGAGAGAGACGGAATATCCGAGAAGGAGAGCGACGGATTACCCGAGAAGGCGAGCGACGGAATACCCTAGAAGGAGAGAGACGGAATGCCCGAGCAGGAGAGCGACGGAATACCCGAGAAGGAGGGCGACGGAATACCCGAGAACGAGGGCGACGGAATACCCGAGAACGAGGGCGACGGAATACGCGAGAAGGCGGGCGACGGAATACCCGAGAAGGATGGCGACGGAATACCCGAGAAGGAGAGCGACGGAATACTCGAGAAGGAGAGTGACGGAATACCCGAGAAGGAGGGCGACGGAATACCCGAGAAGGATGGCGACGGAATACCCGAGAAGGGGAGCGACGGAATACCCGAGAAGGAGGGCGACGGAATACCCGAGAAGGAGAGAGACGGAATATCCGAGAAGGAGAGCGACGGAATACCCGAGAAGGCGAGCGACGGAATACTCGAGAAGGAGAGAGACGGAATGCCCGAGCAGGAGAGCGACGGAATACCCAGGAGAGCGACGGAATACCCGAGAAGGAGAGGGACGGGATACCCAAGAAGGAGTGCAACGGAATACCCGAGAAGGAGCGCGACGGAATACGCGAGAAGGAGAGCGACGGAATACCCGAGAAGGAGAGCGACGGAATATCCGAGGACAGCGACGGAATACCCGAGAAGGAGGGCGACGGAATACCCGAAAACGAGGGCGACGGAATACCAGAGAAGGAGGGCGACGGAATAAATGAAAATGAGAGCGACGGAATACCCGAGAAGGAGGGCGACGGAATACCCGAGAAGGAGGGAGACGGAATATCCGAGAAGGAGAGCGACGGAATACCCGAGAAGGAGGGCGACGGAATACCCGAGAAGGAGGGCGATGGAATACCCGAGAAGGAGGGCGATGGAATACCCGAGATGGAGGGCGACGGAATACCCGAGAAGGAGAGAGACGGAATACCCGAGAAGGAGGGCGAAGGAATACCCGTGAAGGAGAGCGACAGAATACCCGAGGAGAGCGACGGAATACCCGAGAAGGAGAGCGACGGAATACCCGAGAAGGAGAGCGACGGAATACCCGAGAAGGATGGCGACAGAATACCCGAGAAAGAGAGCGACGGAATACCCGAGAATGAGGGCGACAGAATACCTGAGAAGGAGAGAGACGGAACATCCGAGAAGGAGAGCGACGGATTACCCGAGAAGGCGAGCGACGGAATACCCTAGAAGGAGAGAGACGGAATGCCCGAGCAGGAGAGCGACGGAATATCCGAGGAGGGCGACGGAATACCCGAGAAGGAGGGCGACGGAATACCCGAGAACGAGGGCGACGGAATACCAGAGAAGGAGGGCGACGGAATAACCGAGCAGGAGAGCGACAGAATACCCGAGAAAGAGAGAGACGGAATACACGAGAAGGAGAGCGACGGAATACCCAGGAGAGCGACGGAATACACGAGAAGGAGAGGGACGGGATACCCAAGAAGGAGTGCAACGGAATACCCGAGAAGGAGCGCGACGGAATACGCGAGAAGGAGAGCGACGGAATACCCGAGAAGGAGAGCGGCGGAATACCCGAGAATGAGAGCGACGGGATACCCGAGAAGGAGTGCCACGGAATACCCGAAAAGGAGAGAGACGGAATACCCGACAAGGGGGGGCGACGGAATACGCGAGAAGGCGGGCGACGGAATACCCGAGAAGGATGGCGACGGAATACCCGAGAAGGAGAGCGACGGAATACCCGAGGAGAGCGACGGAATACCCGAGGAGAGCGACGGAATACCCGAGGAGAGCGACGGAATACCCGAGGAGAGCGACGGAATACCCGAGAAGGAGAGCGACAGAATACTCGAGAAGGAGAGCGACGGAATACCCGAGAAGGAGAGCGACGGAATACCCGAGAAGGATGGCGACGGAATACCCGAGAAGGAGAGCGACGGAATACCCGAGAAGGAGAGAGACGGAATATCCGAGAAGGAGAGCGACGGAATACCCGAGAAGGCGAGCGACGGAATACCCGAGAAGGAGAGAGACGGAATGCCCGAGCAGGAGAGCGACGGAATACCCGAGAAGGAGGGCGACGGAATACCCGAGAAGGAGAGAGACGGAATATCCGAGAAGGAGAGAGACGGAATATCCGAGAAGGAGAGCGACGGAATACCCGAGAAGGCGAGCGACGGAATACCCGAGAAGGAGAGAGACGGAATGCCCGAGCAGGAGAGCGACGGAATATCCGAGGAGGGCGACGGAATACCCGAGAAGGAGGGCGACGGAATACCCGAGAACGAGGGCGACGGAATACCAGAGAAGGAGGGCGACGGAATAACCGAGCAGGAGAGCGACAGAATACCCGAGAAGGAGCGCGACGGAATACCCGAGAAGGAGAGCGACGGAATACCCGAGAAGGAGAGCGACGGAATACCCGAGAAGGATGGCGACGGAATACCCGAGAAGGAGAGCGACGGAATACCCGAGAAGGAGGGCGACGGAATACCCGAGAAGGAGAGAGACGGAATATCCGAGAAGGAGAGCGACGGAATACCCGAGAAGGCGAGCGACGGAATACTCGAGAAGGAGAGAGACGGAATGCCCGAGCAGGAGAGCGACGGAATATCCGAGGACTGCGACGGAATACCCGAGAAGGAGGGCGACGGAATACCCGAGAACGAGGGCGACGGAATACCAGAGAAGGAGGGCGACGGAATAAATGAGAAGGAGAGCGACGGAATACCCGAGAAGGAGGGCGACGGAATACCCGAGAAGGAGGGAGACGGAATATCCGAGAAGGAGAGCGACGGAATACCCGAGAAGGAGGGCGACGGAATACCCGAGAAGGAGGGCGACGGAATACCCGAGAAGGAGGGCGACGGAATACCCGAGATGGAGGGCGACGGAATACCCGAGAAGGAGAGAGACGGAATACCCGAGAAGGAGGGCGAAGGAATACCCGTGAAGGAGAGCGACAGAATACCCGAGGAGAGCGACGGAATACCCGAGAAGGAGAGCGACGGAATACCCGAGAAGGAGAGCGACGGAATACCCGAGAAGGATGGCGACAGAATACCCGAGAAAGAGAGCGACGGAATACCCGAGAAGGAGGGCGACAGAATATCCGAGAAGGAGAGAGACGGAATATCCGAGAAGGAGAGCGACGGATTACCCGAGAAGGCGAGTGACGGAATACCCTAGAAGGAGAGAGACGGAATGCCCGAGCAGGAGAGCGACGGAATACCCGAGAAGGAGGGCGACGGAATACCCGAGAAGGAGGGCGACGGAATACCCGAGAACGAGGGCGACGGAATACGCGAGAAGGCGGGCGACGGAATACCCGAGAAGGATGGCGACGGAATACCCGAGAAGGAGAGCGACGGAATACTCGAGAAGGAGAGCGACGGAATACCCGAGAAGGAGGGCGACGGAATACCCGAGAAGGATGGCGACGGAATACCCGAGAAGGAGAGCGACGGAATACCCGAGAAGGAGGGCGACGGAATACCCGAGAAGGAGAGAGACGGAATATCCGAGAAGGAGAGCGACGGAATACCCGAGAAGGCGAGCGACGGAATACTCGAGAAGGAGAGAGACGGAATGCCCGAGAAGGAGAGCGACGGAATATCCGAGGACAGCGACGGAATACCCGAGAAGGAGGGCGACGGAATACCCGAGAACGAGGGCGACGGAATACCAGAGAAGGAGGGCGACGGAATAAATGATAAGGAGAGCGACGGAATACCCGAGAAGGAGGGCGACGGAATACCCGAGAAGGAGGGAGACGGAATATCCGAGAAGGAGAGCGACGGAATACCCGAGAAGGAGGGCGACGGAATACCCGAGAAGGAGGGCGATGGAATACCCGAGAAGGAGGGCGATGGAATACCCGAGATGGAGGGCGACGGAATACCCGAGAAGGAGAGAGACGGAATACCCGAGAAGGAGGGCGAAGGAATACCCGTGAAGGAGAGCGACAGAATACCCGAGGAGAGCGACGGAATACCCGAGAAGGAGAGCGACGGAATACCCGAGAAGGAGAGCGACGGAATACCCGAGAAGGATGGCGACAGAATACCCGAGAAAGAGAGCGACGGAATACCCGAGAATGAGGGCGACAGAATACCTGAGAAGGAGAGAGACGGAATATCCGAGAAGGAGAGCGACGGATTACCCGAGAAGGCGAGCGACGGAATACCCTAGAAGGAGAGAGACGGAATGCCCGAGCAGGAGAGCGACGGAATATCCGAGGAGGGCGACGGAATACCCGAGAAGGAGGGCGACGGAATACCCGAGGACAAGGGCGACGGAATACCAGAGAAGGAGGGGGATGGAATAACCGAGCAGGAGAGCGACAGAATACCCGAGAAGGAGCGCGACGGAATACCCGAGAAGGAGAGCGACGGAATACCCGAGAAGGAGGGCAACGGAATACCCGAGAAGGAGCGCGACGAAATTCCCGAGATGGAGGGCAACGGAATAAATGAGAAGGAGGGCGAAGGAATACCCGTGAAGGAGAGCGACAGAATACCCGAGGAGAGCGACGGAATACCCGAAAAGGAGAGCGACGGAATACCCGAGAAGGAGGGCGACGGAATACCCGAGCAGTAGGGCGACGGAATACCCGAGAAAGAGGGCGAGGGAATACCCCAGAAGGAGGGCGACGGAATACCCGAGAAGGAGGGCGAGGGAATACCCCAGAAGGAGGGCGACGGAATACCCGAGCAGTACGGCGACGGAATACCCAAGAAGGAAAGCGACGGAATACCCGAGAAGGAGCGCGACGGAATACCCGAGCATGAGGGCGATGGAATACCCGAGAAGGAGGGCGACGGAATGCCCGAGAAAGAGAGCGACGGAATGCCCGAGAAAGAGAGCGACGGAATACCCGAGAAGGAGGGCGACGGAATACCCGAGAAGGAGGGCGACGGAATACCCGAGAAGGGAAGCGACGGAATACCCGAGAAGGAGTGCGACGGCATACCCGAGAAGGAGGGCGACGGAATACCCGAGAAGGAGGGCGACGGAATACCCGAGAAGGAGCGCGACGGAATACCCGAGAAGCAGCGCGACGGAATACCCGAGAAGGAGGGCGACGGAATACACGTGAAGGAGGGCGACGGAATACCCGAGAAGGGAAGCGACGGAATACCCGAGAAGGAGTGCGACGGCATACCCGAGAAGGAGCGCGACGGAATACCCGAGAAGGGAAGCGACGGAATACCCGAGAAGGAGTGCGACGGAATACCCGAGAAGGAGAGAGACGGAATACCCGAGAAGCAGGGTGACGGAATACCCGAGAAGGAGGGCGACGGAATACCCGAGAAGGAGGGCGACGGAATACCCGAGAAGGGAAGCGACGGAATACCCGAGAAGGAGTGCGACGGCATACCCGAGAAGGAGGGCGACGGAATACCCGAGAAGGAGGGCGACGGAATACCCGAGAAGGAGCGCGACGGAATACCCGAGAAGCAGCGCGTCGGAATACCCGAGAAGGAGGGCGACGGAATACCCGTGAAGGAGGGCGACGGAATACCCGAGAAGGAGCGCGACGGAATACCCGAGAAGGAAGGCGACGGAATACCCGAGAAGGAGGGCGACGGAATACCCGGGAAGGAGGGCGACGGAATACCCGAGAAGGAGGGCGACGGAATACCCGAGAAGGAGGGCGACGGAATACCCGAGAAGGAGGGCGACGGAATACCCGGGAAGGTGAGCGACGGAATACCCGAGAAGGAGGGCGACGGAATACCCGGGAAGGAGAGCGACGGAATACCCGAGAAGGAGGGCGATGGAATACCCGAGCATGAGGGCGATGGAATACCCGAGCATGAGGGCGACGGAATACCCGAGATGGAGGGCGACGGAATACCCGAGAAGGAGAGAGACGGAATACCCGAGGAGAGAGACGGAATACCCGAGAAGGAGAGAGACGGAATACCGGAGAAGGAGAGCGACGGAATACCCGAGAAGGAGAGCGACGGAATACCCGAGAAGGAGAGCGACGGAATACCCGAGAAGGAGAGCGACGGAATACCCGAGAAGGAGGGCGACGGAATACCCGAGAAGGAGAGAGACGGAATGCCCGAGCAGGAGAGCGACGGAATATCCGAGAAGGCGAGCGACGGAATACCTGAGAAGGAGAGAGACGGAATGCCCGAGCAGGAGAGTGACGGAATATCCGAGAAGGAGGGCGACGGAATACCCGAGAACGAGGGCGACGGAATACCCGAGAAGGAGAGGGACGGAATACCCGAGAAGGAGGGAGACGGAATACCCGAGAAGGAGCGCGACGAAATTCCCGAGATGGAGGGCAACGGAATAAATGAGAAGGAGAGCGACGGAATGCCCGAGAAGGTGGGTGACGGAATACCCGAGACGGAATACCCGAGAAGGAGGGCGACGGAATACCCGAGAAGGAGGGCAACGGAATACTCGAGAAGGAGGGCGACGGAATACCCGAGAAAGAGAGAGACGGAATACACGAGAAGGAGAGCGACTGAATACCCATGAGAACGTCGGAATACCCGAGAAGGAGAGGGACCGGATACCCGAGAAGGAGCGCGACGGAATACGCGAGAAGGAGAGCGACGGAATACCCGAGAAGGAGAGCGACGGAATACCCGAGAATGAGAGCGACGGGATACCCGAGAAGGAGTGCCACGGAATACCCGAGCAGGAGACAGACGGAATACCCGAGAAGGAGGGCGACGGAATACGCGAGAAGGCGGGCGACGGAATACCCGAGAAGGATGGCGACGGAATACCCGAGAAGGAGAGCGACGGAATACCCGAGGAGAGCGACGGAATACCCGAGAAGGAGAGCGACGGAATACTCGAGAAGGAGAGCGACGGAATACCCGAGAAGGAGAGCGACGGAATACCCGAGAAGGATGGCGACGGAATACCCGAGAAGGAGAGCGACGGAATACCCGAGAAGGAGGGCGACGGAATACCCGAGAAGGAGAGAGACGGAATATCCGAGAAGGAGAGCGACGGAATACCCGAGAAGGCGAGCGACGGAATACCCGAGAAGGAGAGAGACGGAATGCCCGAGCAGGAGAGCGACGGAATATCCGAGGAGGGCGACGGAATACCCGAGAAGGAGGGCGACGGAATACCCGAGAACGAGGGCGACGGAATACCAGAGAAGGAGGGCGACGGAATAAATTAGAAGGAGAGCGACGGAATACCCGAGAAGGAGGGCGACGGAATACCCGAGAAGGAGGGAGACGGAATATCCGAGAAGGAGAGCGACGGAATACCCGAGAAGGAGGGCGATGGAATACCCGAGAAGGAGGGCGATGGAATACCCGAGATGGAGGGCGACGGAATACCCGAGAAGGAGAGAGACGGAATACCCGAGAAGGAGGGCGAAGGAATACCAGTGAAGGAGAGCGACAGAATATCCGAGAAGGAGAGAGACGGAATATCCGAGAAGGAGAGCGACGGAATACCCGAGAAGGCGAGCGACGGAATACCCGAGAAGGAGAGAGACGGAATGCCCGAGCAGGAGAGCGACGGAATATCCGAGGAGGGCGACGGAATACCCGAGAAGGAGGGCGACGGAATACCCGAGAACGAGGGCGACGGAATACCAGAGAAGGAGGGCGACGGAATAACCGAGCAGGAGAGCGACAGAATACCCGAGAAGGAGCGCGACGGAATACCCGAGAAGGAGAGCGACGGAATACCCGAGAAGGAGAGCGACGGAATACCCGAGAAGGATGGCGACGGAATACCCGAGAAGGAGAGCGACGGAATACCCGAGAAGGAGGGCGACGGAATACCCGAGAAGGAGAGAGACGGAATATCCGAGAAGGAGAGCGACGGAATACCCGAGAAGGCGAGCGACGGAATACTCGAGAAGGAGAGAGACGGAATGCCCGAGCAGGAGAGCGACGGAATATCCGAGGACGGCGACGGAATACCCGAGAAGGAGGGCGACGGAATACCCGAGAACGAGGGCGACGGAATACCAGAGAAGGAGGGCGACGGAATAAATGAGAAGGAGAGCGACGGAATACCCGAGAAGGAGGGCGACGGAATACCCGAGAAGGAGGGAGACGGAATATCCGAGAAGGAGAGCGACGGAATACCCGAGAAGGAGGGCGACGGAATACCCGAGAAGGAGGGCGACGGAATACCCGAGAAGGAGGGCGACGGAATACCCGAGATGGAGGGCGCCGGAATACCCGAGAAGGAGAGAGACGGAATACCCGAGAAGGAGGGCGACGGAATACCCGAGAAGGAGGGCGACGGAATACCCGAGAAGGAGGGCGACGGAATACCCGAGAACGAGGGCGACGGAATACGCGAGAAGGCGGGCGACGGAATACCCGAGAAGGATGGCGACGGAATACCCGAGAAGGAGAGCGACGGAATACTCGAGAAGGAGAGCGACGGAATACCCGAGAAGGAGGGCGACGGAATACCCGAGAAGGATGGCGACAGAATACCCGAGAAAGAGAGCGACGGAATACCCGAGAATGAGGGCGACGGAATACCTGAGAAGGAGAGAGACGGAATATCCGAGAAGGAGAGCGACGGATTACCCGAGAAGGCGAGCGACGGAATACCCTAGAAGGAGAGAGACGGAATGCCCGAGCAGGAGAGCGACGGAATATCCGAGGAGGCCGACGGAATACCCGAGAAGGAGGGCGACGGAATACCCGAGAACAAGGGCGACGGAATACCAGAGAAGGAGGGCGACGGAATAACCGAGCAGGAGAGCGACAGAATACCCGAGAAGGAGCGCGACGGAATACCCGAGAAGGAGAGCGACGGAATACCCGAGAAGGAGGGCAACGGAATACCCGAGAAGGAGCGCGACGAAATTCCCGAGATGGAGGGCAACGGAATAAATGAGAAGGAGGGCGAAGGAATACCCGTGAAGGAGAGCGACAGAATACCCGAGGAGAGCGACGGAATACCCGAGAAGGAGAGCGACGGAATACCCGAGAAGGAGAGCGACGGAATACCCGAGAAGGATGGCGACAGAATACCCGAGAAAGAGAGCGACGGAATACCCGAGAATGAGGGCGACAGAATATCTGAGAAGGAGAGAGACGGAACATCCGAGAAGGAGAGCGACGGATTACCCGAGAAGGCGAGCGACGGAATACCCTAGAAGGAGAGAGACGGAATGCCCGAGCAGGAGAGCGACGGAATATCCGAGGAGGGCGACGGAATACCCGAGAAGGAGGGCGACGGAATACCCAGAACGAGGGCGACGGAATACCAGAGAAGGAGGGCGACGGAATAACCGAGCAGGAGAGCGACAGAATACCCGAGAAAGAGAGAGACGGAATACACGAGAAGGAGAGCGACGGAATACCCAGGAGAGCGACGGAATACACGAGAAGGAGAGGGACGGGATACCCAAGAAGGAGTGCAACGGAATACCCGAGAAGGAGCGCGACGGAATACGCGAGAAGGAGAGCGACGGAATACCCGAGAAGGAGAGCGGCGGAATACCCGAGAATGAGAGCGACGGGATACCCGAGAAGGAGTGCCACGGAATACCCGAAAAGGAGAGAGACGGAATACCCGACAAGGGGGGGCGACGGAATACGCGAGAAGGCGGGCGACGGAATACCCGAGAAGGATGGCGACGGAATACCCGAGAAGGAGAGCGACGGAATACCCGAGGAGAGCGACGGAATACCCGAGGAGAGCGACGGAATACCCGAGGAGAGCGACGGAATACCCGAGGAGAGCGACGGAATACCCGAGAAGGAGAGCGACAGAATACTCGAGAAGGAGAGCGACGGAATACCCGAGAAGGAGAGCGACGGAATACCCGAGAAGGATGGCGACGGAATACCCGAGAAGGAGAGCGACGGAATACCCGAGAAGGAGAGAGACGGAATATCCGAGAAGGAGAGCGACGGAATACCCGAGAAGGCGAGCGACGGAATACCCGAGAAGGAGAGAGACGGAATGCCCGAGCAGGAGAGCGACGGAATACCCGAGAAGGAGGGCGACGGAATACCCGAGAAGGAGAGAGACGGAATATCCGAGAAGGAGAGAGACGGAATATCCGAGAAGGAGAGCGACGGAATACCCGAGAAGGCGAGCGACGGAATACCCGAGAAGGAGAGAGACGGAATGCCCGAGCAGGAGAGCGACGGAATATCCGAGGAGGGCGACGGAATACCCGAGAAGGAGGGCGACGGAATACCCGAGAACGAGGGCGACGGAATACCAGAGAAGGAGGGCGACGGAATAACCGAGCAGGAGAGCGACGGAATACCCGAGAAGGATGGCGACAGAATACCCGAGAAAGAGAGCGACGGAATACCCGAGAAGGAGGGCGACAGAATATCCGAGAAGGAGAGAGACGGAATATCCGAGAAGGAGAGCGACGGATTACCCGAGAAGGCGAGTGACGGAATACCCTAGAAGGAGAGAGACGGAATGCCCGAGCAGGAGAGCGACGGAATACCCGAGAAGGAGGGCGACGGAATACCCGAGAAGGAGGGCGACGGAATACCCGAGAACGAGGGCGACGGAATACGCGAGAAGGCGGGCGACGGAATACCCGAGAAGGATGGCGACGGAATACCCGAGAAGGAGAGCGACGGAATACTCGAGAAGGAGAGCGACGGAATACCCGAGAAGGAGGGCGACGGAATACCCGAGAAGGATGGCGACGGAATACCCGAGAAGGAGAGCGACGGAATACCCGAGAAGGAGGGCGACGGAATACCCGAGAAGGAGAGAGACGGAATATCCGAGAAGGAGAGCGACGGAATACCCGAGAAGGCGAGCGACGGAATACTCGAGAAGGAGAGAGACGGAATGCCCGAGAAGGAGAGCGACGGAATATCCGAGGACAGCGACGGAATACCCGAGAAGGAGGGCGACGGAATACCCGAGAACGAGGGCGACGGAATACCAGAGAAGGAGGGCGACGGAATAAATGATAAGGAGAGCGACGGAATACCCGAGAAGGAGGGCGACGGAATACCCGAGAAGGAGGGAGACGGAATATCCGAGAAGGAGAGCGACGGAATACCCGAGAAGGAGGGCGACGGAATACCCGAGAAGGAGGGCGATGGAATACCCGAGAAGGAGGGCGATGGAATACCCGAGATGGAGGGCGACGGAATACCCGAGAAGGAGAGAGACGGAATACCCGAGAAGGAGGGCGAAGGAATACCCGTGAAGGAGAGCGACAGAATACCCGAGGAGAGCGACGGAATACCCGAGAAGGAGAGCGACGGAATACCCGAGAAGGAGAGCGACGGAATACCCGAGAAGGATGGCGACAGAATACCCGAGAAAGAGAGCGACGGAATACCCGAGAATGAGGGCGACAGAATACCTGAGAAGGAGAGAGACGGAATATCCGAGAAGGAGAGCGACGGATTACCCGAGAAGGCGAGCGACGGAATACCCTAGAAGGAGAGAGACGGAATGCCCGAGCAGGAGAGCGACGGAATATCCGAGGAGGGCGACGGAATACCCGAGAAGGAGGGCGACGGAATACCCGAGGACAAGGGCGACGGAATACCAGAGAAGGAGGGGGATGGAATAACCGAGCAGGAGAGCGACAGAATACCCGAGAAGGAGCGCGACGGAATACCCGAGAAGGAGAGCGACGGAATACCCGAGAAGGAGGGCAACGGAATACCCGAGAAGGAGCGCGACGAAATTCCCGAGATGGAGGGCAACGGAATAAATGAGAAGGAGGGCGAAGGAATACCCGTGAAGGAGAGCGACAGAATACCCGAGGAGAGCGACGGAATACCCGAAAAGGAGAGCGACGGAATACCCGAGAAGGAGGGCGACGGAATACCCGAGCAGTAGGGCGACGGAATACCCGAGAAGGAGGGCGAGGGAATACCCCAGAAGGAGGGCGACGGAATACCCGAGAAGGAGGGCGAGGGAATACCCCAGAAGGAGGGCGACGGAATACCCGAGCAGTACGGCGACGGAATACCCAAGAAGGAAAGCGACGGAATACCCGAGAAGGAGCGCGACGGAATACCCGAGCATGAGGGCGATGGAATACCCGAGAAGGAGGGCGACGGAATGCCCGAGAAAGAGAGCGACGGAATGCCCGAGAAAGAGAGCGACGGAATACCCGAGAAGGAGGGCGACGGAATACCCGAGAAGGAGGGCGACGGAATACCCGAGAAGGGAAGCGACGGAATACCCGAGAAGGAGTGCGACGGCATACCCGAGAAGGAGGGCGACGGAATACCCGAGAAGGAGGGCGACGGAATACCCGAGAAGGAGCGCGACGGAATACCCGAGAAGCAGCGCGACGGAATACCCGAGAAGGAGGGCGACGGAATACACGTGAAGGAGGGCGACGGAATACCCGAGAAGGGAAGCGACGGAATACCCGAGAAGGAGTGCGACGGCATACCCGAGAAGGAGCGCGACGGAATACCCGAGAAGGGAAGCGACGGAATACCCGAGAAGGAGTGCGACGGAATACCCGAGAAGGAGAGAGACGGAATACCCGAGAAGCAGGGTGACGGAATACCCGAGAAGGAGGGCGACGGAATACCCGAGAAGGAGGGCGACGGAATACCCGAGAAGGGAAGCGACGGAATACCCGAGAAGGAGTGCGACGGCATACCCGAGAAGGAGGGCGACGGAATACCCGAGAAGGAGGGCGACGGAATACCCGAGAAGGAGCGCGACGGAATACCCGAGAAGCAGCGCGTCGGAATACCCGAGAAGGAGGGCGACGGAATACCCGTGAAGGAGGGCGACGGAATACCCGAGAAGGAGCGCGACGGAATACCCGAGAAGGAAGGCGACGGAATACCCGAGAAGGAGGGCGACGGAATACCCGGGAAGGAGGGCGACGGAATACCCGAGAAGGAGGGCGACGGAATACCCGAGAAGGAGGGCGACGGAATACCCGAGAAGGAGGGCGACGGAATACCCGGGAAGGTGAGCGACGGAATACCCGAGAAGGAGGGCGACGGAATACCCGGGAAGGAGAGCGACGGAATACCCGAGAAGGAGGGCGATGGAATACCCGAGCATGAGGGCGATGGAATACCCGAGCATGAGGGCGACGGAATACCCGAGATGGAGGGCGACGGAATACCCGAGAAGGAGAGAGACGGAATACCCGAGAAGGAGAGAGACGGAATACCCGAGAAGGAGAGAGACGGAATACCGGAGAAGGAGAGCGACGGAATACCCGAGAAGGAGAGCGACGGAATACCCGAGAAGGAGAGCGACGGAATACCCGAGAAGGAGAGCGACGGAATACCCGAGAAGGAGGGCGACGGAATACCCGAGAAGGAGAGAGACGGAATGCCCGAGCAGGAGAGCGACGGAATATCCGAGAAGGCGAGCGACGGAATACCTGAGAAGGAGAGAGACGGAATGCCCGAGCAGGAGAGCGACGGAATATCCGAGAAGGAGGGCGACGGAATACCCGAGAACGAGGGCGACGGAATACCCGAGAAGGAGAGGGACGGAATACCCGAGAAGGAGGGAGACGGAATACCCGAGAAGGAGCGCGACGAAATTCCCGAGATGGAGGGCAACGGAATAAATGAGAAGGAGAGCGACGGAATGCCCGAGAAGGTGGGTGACGGAATACCCGTGACGGAATACCCGAGAAGGAGGGCGACGGAATACCCGAGAAGGAGGGCAACGGAATACTCGAGAAGGAGGGCGACGGAATACCCGAGAAAGAGAGAGACGGAATACACGAGAAGGAGAGCGACTGAATACCCATGAGAACGTCGGAATACCCGAGAAGGAGAGGGACCGGATACCCGAGAAGGAGCGCGACGGAATACGCGAGAAGGAGAGCGACGGAATACCCGAGAAGGAGAGCGACGGAATACCCGAGAATGAGAGCGACGGGATACCCGAGAAGGAGTGCCACGGAATACCCGAGCAGGAGACAGACGGAATACCCGAGAAGGAGGGCGACGGAATACGCGAGAAGGCGGGCGACGGAATACCCGAGAAGGATGGCGACGGAATACCCGAGAAGGAGAGCGACGGAATACCCGAGGAGAGCGACGGAATACCCGAGAAGGAGAGCGACGGAATACTCGAGAAGGAGAGCGACGGAATACCCGAGAAGGAGGGCGACGGAATACCCGAGAAGGATGGCGACGGAATACCCGAGAAGGGGAGCGACGGAATACCCGAGAAGGAGGGCGACGGAATACCCGAGAAGGAGAGAGACGGAATATCCGAGAAGGAGAGCGACGGAATACCCGAGAAGGCGAGCGACGGAATACTCGAGAAGGAGAGAGACGGAATGCCCGAGCAGGAGAGCGACGGAATATCCGAGGACAGCGACGGAATACCCGAGAAGGAGGGCGACGGAATACCCGAGAACGAGGGCGACGGAATACCAGAGAAGGAGGGCGACGGAATAAATGAGAAGGAGAGCGACGGAATACCCGAGAAGGAGGGCGACGGAATACCCGAGAAGGAGGGAGACGGAATATCCGAGAAGGAGAGCGACGGAATACCCGAGAAGGAGGGCGACGGAATACCCGAGAAGGAGGGCGATGGAATACCCGAGAAGGAGGGCGATGGAATACCCGAGATGGAGGGCGACGGAATACCCGAGAAGGAGAGAGACGGAATACCCGAGAAGGAGGGCGAAGGAATACCCGTGAAGGAGAGCGACAGAATACCCGAGGAGAGCGACGGAATACCCGAGAAGGAGAGCGACGGAATACCCGAGAAGGAGAGCGACGGAATACCCGAGAAGGATGGCGACAGAATACCCGAGAAAGAGAGCGACGGAATACCCGAGAATGAGGGCGACAGAATACCTGAGAAGGAGAGAGACGGAATATCCGAGAAGGAGAGCGACGGATTACCCGAGAAGGCGAGCGACGGAATACCCTAGAAGGAGAGAGACGGAATGCCCGAGCAGGAGAGCGACGGAATATCCGAGGAGGGCGACGGAATACCCGAGAAGGAGGGCGACGGAATACCCGAGAACGAGGGCGACGGAATACCAGAGAAGGAGGGCGACGGAATAACCGAGCAGGAGAGCGACAGAATACCCGAGAAAGAGAGAGACGGAATACACGAGAAGGAGAGCGACGGAATACCCAGGAGAGCGACGGAATACCCGAGAAGGAGAGGGACGGGATACCCAAGAAGGAGTGCAACGGAATACCCGAGAAGGAGCGCGACGGAATACGCGAGAAGGAGAGCGACGGAATACCCGAGAAGGAGAGCGACGGAATATCCGAGGACAGCGACGGAATACCCGAGAAGGAGGGCGACGGAATACCCGAAAACGAGGGCGACGGAATACCAGAGAAGGAGGGCGACGGAATAAATGAAAATGAGAGCGACGGAATACCCGAGAAGGAGGGCGACGGAATACCCGAGAAGGAGGGAGACGGAATATCCGAGAAGGAGAGCGACGGAATACCCGAGAAGGAGGGCGACGGAATACCCGAGAAGGAGGGCGATGGAATACCCGAGAAGGAGGGCAATGGAATACCCGAGATGGAGGGCGACGGAATACCCGAGAAGGAGAGAGACGGAATACCCGAGAAGGAGGGCGAAGGAATACCCGTGAAGGAGAGCGACAGAATACCCGAGGAGAGCGACGGAATACCCGAGAAGGAGAGCGACGGAATACCCGAGAAGGAGAGCGACGGAATACCCGAGAAGGATGGCGACAGAATACCCGAGAAAGAGAGCGACGGAATACCCGAGAATGAGGGCGACAGAATACCTGAGAAGGAGAGAGACGGAACATCCGAGAAGGAGAGCGACGGATTACCCGAGAAGGCGAGCGACGGAATACCCTAGAAGGAGAGAGACGGAATGCCCGAGCAGGAGAGCGACGGAATATCCGAGGAGGGCGACGGAATACCCGAGAAGGAGGGCGACGGAATACCCGAGAACGAGGGCGACGGAATACCAGAGAAGGAGGGCGACGGAATAACCGAGCAGGAGAGCGACAGAATACCCGAGAAAGAGAGAGACGGAATACACGAGAAGGAGAGCGACGGAATACCCAGGAGAGCGACGGAATACACGAGAAGGAGAGGGACGGGATACCCAAGAAGGAGTGCAACGGAATACCCGAGAAGGAGCGCGACGGAATACGCGAGAAGGAGAGCGACGGAATACCCGAGAAGGAGAGCGGCGGAATACCCGAGAATGAGAGCGACGGGATACCCGAGAAGGAGTGCCACGGAATACCCGAAAAGGAGAGAGACGGAATACCCGACAAGGGGGGGCGACGGAATACGCGAGAAGGCGGGCGACGGAATACCCGAGAAGGATGGCGACGGAATACCCGAGAAGGAGAGCGACGGAATACCCGAGGAGAGCGACGGAATACCCGAGGAGAGCGACGGAATACCCGAGGAGAGCGACGGAATACCCGAGGAGAGCGACGGAATACCCGAGAAGGAGAGCGACAGAATACTCGAGAAGGAGAGCGACGGAATACCCGAGAAGGAGAGCGACGGAATACCCGAGAAGGATGGCGACGGAATACCCGAGAAGGAGAGCGACGGAATACCCGAGAAGGAGAGAGACGGAATATCCGAGAAGGAGAGCGACGGAATACCCGAGAAGGCGAGCGACGGAATACCCGAGAAGGAGAGAGACGGAATGCCCGAGCAGGAGAGCGACGGAATACCCGAGAAGGAGGGCGACGGAATACCCGAGAAGGAGAGAGACGGAATATCCGCGAAGGAGAGAGACGGAATATCCGAGAAGGAGAGCGACGGAATACCCGAGAAGGCGAGCGACGGAATACCCGAGAAGGAGAGAGACGGAATGCCCGAGCAGGAGAGCGACGGAATATCCGAGGAGGGCGACGGAATACCCGAGAAGGAGGGCGACGGAATACCCGAGAACGAGGGCGACGGAATACCAGAGAAGGAGGGCGACGGAATAACCGAGCAGGAGAGCGACAGAATACCCGAGAAGGAGCGCGACGGAATACCCGAGAAGGAGAGCGACGGAATACCCGAGAAGGAGAGCGACGGAATACCCGAGAAGGATGGCGACGGAATACCCGAGAAGGAGAGCGACGGAATACCCGAGAAGGAGGGCGACGGAATACCCGAGAAGGAGAGAGACGGAATATCCGAGAAGGAGAGCGACGGAATACCCGAGAAGGCGAGCGACGGAATACTCGAGAAGGAGAGAGACGGAATGCCCGAGCAGGAGAGCGACGGAATATCCGAGGACTGCGACGGAATACCCGAGAAGGAGGGCGACGGAATACCCGAGAACGAGGGCGACGGAATACCAGAGAAGGAGGGCGACGGAATAAATGAGAAGGAGAGCGACGGAATACCCGAGAAGGAGGGCGACGGAATACCCGAGAAGGAGGGAGACGGAATATCCGAGAAGGAGAGCGACGGAATACCCGAGAAGGAGGGCGACGGAATACCCGAGAAGGAGGGCGACGGAATACCCGAGAAGGAGGGCGACGGAATACCCGAGATGGAGGGCGACGGAATACCCGAGAAGGAGAGAGACGGAATACCCGAGAAGGAGGGCGAAGGAATACCCGTGAAGGAGAGCGACAGAATACCCGAGGAGAGCGACGGAATACCCGAGAAGGAGAGCGACGGAATACCCGAGAAGGAGAGCGACGGAATACCCGAGAAGGATGGCGACAGAATACCCGAGAAAGAGAGCGACGGAATACCCGAGAAGGAGGGCGACAGAATATCCGAGAAGGAGAGAGACGGAATATCCGAGAAGGAGAGCGACGGATTACCCGAGAAGGCGAGTGACGGAATACCCTAGAAGGAGAGAGACGGAATGCCCGAGCAGGAGAGCGACGGAATACCCGAGAAGGAGGGCGACGGAATACCCGAGAAGGAGGGCGACGGAATACCCAAGAACGAGGGCGACGGAATACGCGAGAAGGCGGGCGACGGAATACCCGAGAAGGATGGCGACGGAATACCCGAGAAGGAGAGCGACGGAATACTCGAGAAGGAGAGCGACGGAATACCCGAGAAGGAGGGCGACGGAATACCCGAGAAGGATGGCGACGGAATACCCGAGAAGGAGAGCAACGGAATACCCGAGAAGGAGGGCGACGGAATACCCGAGAAGGAGAGAGACGGAATATCCGAGAAGGAGAGCGACGGAATACCCGAGAAGGCGAGCGACGGAATACTCGAGAAGGAGAGAGACGGAATGCCCGAGAAGGAGAGCGACGGAATATCCGAGGACAGCGACGGAATACCCGAGAAGGAGGGCGACGGAATACCCGAGAACGAGGGCGACGGAATACCAGAGAAGGAGGGCGACGGAATAAATGATAAGGAGAGCGACGGAATACCCGAGAAGGAGGGCGACGGAATACCCGAGAAGGAGGGAGACGGAATATCCGAGAAGGAGAGCGACGGAATACCCGAGAAGGAGGGCGACGGAATACCCGAGAAGGAGGGCGATGGAATACCCGAGAAGGAGGGCGATGGAATACCCGAGATGGAGGGCGACGGAATACCCGAGAAGGAGAGAGACGGAATACCCGAGAAGGAGGGCGAAGGAATACCCGTGAAGGAGAGCGACAGAATACCCGAGGAGAGCGACGGAATACCCGAGAAGGAGAGCGACGGAATACCCGAGAAGGAGAGCGACGGAATACCCGAGAAGGATGGCGACAGAATACCCGAGAAAGAGAGCGACGGAATACCCGAGAATGAGGGCGACAGAATACCTGAGAAGGAGAGAGACGGAATATCCGAGAAGGAGAGCGACGGATTACCCGAGAAGGCGAGCGACGGAATACCCTAGAAGGAGAGAGACGGAATGCCCGAGCAGGAGAGCGACGGAATATCCGAGGAGGGCGACGGAATACCCGAGAAGGAGGGCGACGGAATACCCGAGGACAAGGGCGACGGAATACCAGAGAAGGAGGGGGATGGAATAACCGAGCAGGAGAGCGACAGAATACCCGAGAAGGAGCGCGACGGAATACCCGAGAAGGAGAGCGACGGAATACCCGAGAAGGAGGGCAACGGAATACCCGAGAAGGAGCGCGACGAAATTCCCGAGATGGAGGGCAACGGAATAAATGAGAAGGAGGGCGAAGGAATACCCGTGAAGGAGAGCGACAGAATACCCGAGGAGAGCGACGGAATACCCGAAAAGGAGAGCGACGGAATACCCGAGAAGGAGGGCGACGGAATACCCGAGCAGTAGGGCGACGGAATACCCGAGAAGGAGGGCGAGGGAATACCCCAGAAGGAGGGCGACGGAATACCCGAGAAGGAGGGCGAGGGAATACCCCAGAAGGAGGGCGACGGAATACCCGAGCAGTACGGCGACGGAATACCCAAGAAGGAAAGCGACGGAATACCCGAGAAGGAGCGCGACGGAATACCCGAGCATGAGGGCGATGGAATACCCGAGAAGGAGGGCGACGGAATGCCCGAGAAAGAGAGCGACGGAATGCCCGAGAAAGAGAGCGACGGAATACCCGAGAAGGAGGGCGACGGAATACCCGAGAAGGAGGGCGACGGAATACCCGAGAAGGGAAGCGACGGAATACCCGAGAAGGAGTGCGACGGCATACCCGAGAAGGAGGGCGACGGAATACCCGAGAAGGAGGGCGACGGAATACCCGAGAAGGAGCGCGACGGAATACCCGAGAAGCAGCGCGACGGAATACCCGAGAAGGAGGGCGACGGAATACACGTGAAGGAGGGCGACGGAATACCCGAGAAGGGAAGCGACGGAATACCCGAGAAGGAGTGCGACGGCATACCCGAGAAGGAGCGCGACGGAATACCCGAGAAGGGAAGCGACGGAATACCCGAGAAGGAGTGCGACGGAATACCCGAGAAGGAGAGAGACGGAATACCCGAGAAGCAGGGTGACGGAATACCCGAGAAGGAGGGCGACGGAATACCCGAGAAGGAGGGCGACGGAATACCCGAGAAGGGAAGCGACGGAATACCCGAGAAGGAGTGCGACGGCATACCCGAGAAGGAGGGCGACGGAATACCCGAGAAGGAGGGCGACGGAATACCCGAGAAGGAGCGCGACGGAATACCCGAGAAGCAGCGCGTCGGAATACCCGAGAAGGAGGGCGACGGAATACCCGTGAAGGAGGGCGACGGAATACCCGAGAAGGAGCGCGACGGAATACCCGAGAAGGAAGGCGACGGAATACCCGAGAAGGAGGGCGACGGAATACCCGGGAAGGAGGGCGACGGAATACCCGAGAAGGAGGGCGACGGAATACCCGAGAAGGAGGGCGACGGAATACCCGTGAAGGAGGGCGACGGAATACCCGGGAAGGTGAGCGACGGAATACCCGAGAAGGAGGGCGACGGAATACCCGGGAAGGAGAGCGACGGAATACCCGAGAAGGAGGGCGATGGAATACCCGAGCATGAGGGCGATGGAATACCCGAGCATGAGGGCGACGGAATACCCGAGATGGAGGGCGACGGAATACCCGAGAAGGAGAGAGACGGAATACCCGAGAAGGAGAGAGACGGAATACCCGAGAAGGAGAGAGACGGAATACCGGAGAAGGAGAGCGACGGAATACCCGAGAAGGAGAGCGACGGAATACCCGAGAAGGAGAGCGACGGAATACCCGAGAAGGAGAGCGACGGAATACCCGAGAAGGAGGGCGACGGAATACCCGAGAAGGAGAGAGACGGAATGCCCGAGCAGGAGAGCGACGGAATATCCGAGAAGGCGAGCGACGGAATACCTGAGAAGGAGAGAGACGGAATGCCCGAGCAGGAGAGCGACGGAATATCCGAGAAGGAGGGCGACGGAATACCCGAGAACGAGGGCGACGGAATACCCGAGAAGGAGAGGGACGGAATACCCGAGAAGGAGGGAGACGGAATACCCGAGAAGGAGCGCGACGAAATTCCCGAGATGGAGGGCAACGGAATAAATGAGAAGGAGAGCGACGGAATGCCCGAGAAGGTGGGTGACGGAATACCCGAGACGGAATACCCGAGAAGGAGGGCGACGGAATACCCGAGAAGGAGGGCAACGGAATACTCGAGAAGGAGGGCGACGGAATACCCGAGAAAGAGAGAGACGGAATACACGAGAAGGAGAGCGACTGAATACCCATGAGAACGTCGGAATACCCGAGAAGGAGAGGGACCGGATACCCGAGAAGGAGCGCGACGGAATACGCGAGAAGGAGAGCGACGGAATACCCGAGAAGGAGAGCGACGGAATACCCGAGAATGAGAGCGACGGGATACCCGAGAAGGAGTGCCACGGAATACCCGAGCAGGAGACAGACGGAATACCCGAGAAGGAGGGCGACGGAATACGCGAGAAGGCGGGCGACGGAATACCCGAGAAGGATGGCGACGGAACACCCGAGAAGGAGAGCGACGGAATACCCGAGGAGAGCGACGGAATACCCGAGAAGGAGAGCGACGGAATACTCGAGAAGGAGAGCGACGGAATACCCGAGAAGGAGAGCGACGGAATACCCGAGAAGGATGGCGACGGAATACCCGAGAAGGAGAGCGACGGAATACCCGAGAAGGAGGGCGACGGAATACCCGAGAAGGAGAGAGACGGAATATCCGAGAAGGAGAGCGACGGAATACCCGAGAAGGCGAGCGACGGAATACCCGAGAAGGAGAGAGACGGAATGCCCGAGCAGGAGAGCGACGGAATATCCGAGGAGGGCGACGGAATACCCGAGAAGGAGGGCGACGGAATACCCGAGAACGAGGGCGACGGAATACCAGAGAAGGAGGGCGACGGAATAAATTAGAAGGAGAGCGACGGAATACCCGAGAAGGAGGGCGACGGAATACCCGAGAAGGAGGGAGACGGAATATCCGAGAAGGAGAGCGACGGAATACCCGAGAAGGAGGGCGATGGAATACCCGAGAAGGAGGGCGATGGAATACCCGAGATGGAGGGCGACGGAATACCCGAGAAGGAGAGAGACGGAATACCCGAGAAGGAGGGCGAAGGAATACCAGTGAAGGAGAGCGACAGAATATCCGAGAAGGAGAGAGACGGAATATCCGAGAAGGAGAGCGACGGAATACCCGAGAAGGCGAGCGACGGAATACCCGAGAAGGAGAGAGACGGAATGCCCGAGCAGGAGAGCGACGGAATATCCGAGGAGGGCGACGGAATACCCGAGAAGGAGGGCGACGGAATACCCGAGAACGAGGGCGACGGAATACCAGAGAAGGAGGGCGACGGAATAACCGAGCAGGAGAGCGACAGAATACCCGAGAAGGAGCGCGACGGAATACCCGAGAAGGAGAGCGACGGAATACCCGAGAAGGAGAGCGACGGAATACCCGAGAAGGATGGCGACGGAATACCCGAGAAGGAGAGCGACGGAATACCCGAGAAGGAGGGCGACGGAATACCCGAGAAGGAGAGAGACGGAATATCCGAGAAGGAGAGCGACGGAATACCCGAGAAGGCGAGCGACGGAATACTCGAGAAGGAGAGAGACGGAATGCCCGAGCAGGAGAGCGACGGAATATCCGAGGACGGCGACGGAATACCCGAGAAGGAGGGCGACGGAATACCCGAGAACGAGGGCGACGGAATACCAGAGAAGGAGGGCGACGGAATAAATGAGAAGGAGAGCGACGGAATACCCGAGAAGGAGGGCGACGGAATACCCGAGAAGGAGGGAGACGGAATATCCGAGAAGGAGAGCGACGGAATACCCGAGAAGGAGGGCGACGGAATACCCGAGAAGGAGGGCGACGGAATACCCGAGAAGGAGGGCGACGGAATACCCGAGATGGAGGGCGCCGGAATACCCGAGAAGGAGAGAGACGGAATACCCGAGAAGGAGGGCGACGGAATACCCGAGAAGGAGGGCGACGGAATACCCGAGAAGGAGGGCGACGGAATACCCGAGAACGAGGGCGACGGAATACGCGAGAAGGCGGGCGACGGAATACCCGAGAAGGATGGCGACGGAATACCCGAGAAGGAGAGCGACGGAATACTCGAGAAGGAGAGCGACGGAATACCCGAGAAGGAGGGCGACGGAATACCCGAGAAGGATGGCGACAGAATACCCGAGAAAGAGAGCGACGGAATACCCGAGAATGAGGGCGACGGAATACCTGAGAAGGAGAGAGACGGAATATCCGAGAAGGAGAGCGACGGATTACCCGAGAAGGCGAGCGACGGAATACCCTAGAAGGAGAGAGACGGAATGCCCGAGCAGGAGAGCGACGGAATATCCGAGGAGGCCGACGGAATACCCGAGAAGGAGGGCGACGGAATACCCGAGAACAAGGGCGACGGAATACCAGAGAAGGAGGGCGACGGAATAACCGAGCAGGAGAGCGACAGAATACCCGAGAAGGAGCGCGACGGAATACCCGAGAAGGAGAGCGACGGAATACCCGAGAAGGAGGGCAACGGAATACCCGAGAAGGAGCGCGACGAAATTCCCGAGATGGAGGGCAACGGAATAAATGAGAAGGAGGGCGAAGGAATACCCGTGAAGGAGAGCGACAGAATACCCGAGGAGAGCGACGGAATACCCGAGAAGGAGAGCGACGGAATACCCGAGAAGGAGGGCGACGGAATACCCGAGCAGTAGGGCGACGGAATACCCGAGAAGGAGGGCGAGGGAATACCCCAGAAGGAGGGCGATGGAATACCCGAGAAGGAGGGCGACGGAATACCCGAGCAGTACGGCGACGGAATACCCAAGAAGGAAAGCGACGGAATACCCGAGAAGGAGCGCGACGGAATACCCGAGCATGAGGGCGATGGAATACCCGAGAAGGAGGGCGACGGAATGCCCGAGAAAGAGAGCGACGGAATACCCGAGAAGGAGGGCGACGGAATACCCGAGAAGGAGGGTGACGGAATACCCGAGAAGGAGGGCGACGGAATACCCGAGAAGGAGGGCGACGGAATACCCGAGAAGGGAAGCGACGGAATACCCGAGAAGGAGTGCGACGGCATACCCGAGAAGGAGGGCGACGGAATACCCGAGAAGGAGCGCGACGGAATACCCGAGAAGCAGCGCGACGGAATACCCGAGAAGGAGGGCGACGGAATACCCGAGAAGGAGGGCGACGGAATACCCGGGAAGGAGGGCGACGGAATACCCGAGAAGGAGCGCGACGGAATACCCGAGAAGGAAGGCGACGGAATACCCGAGAAGGAGGGCGACGGAATACCCGGGAAGGAGGGCGACGGAATACCCGAGAAGGAGGGCGACGGAATACCCGGGAAGGAGGGCGACGGAATACCCGAGAAGGAGGGCGACGGAATACCCGAGAAGGAGGGCGACGGAATACCCGGGAAGGAGAGCGACGGAATACCCGAGAAGGAGGGCGACGGAATACCCGGGAAGGAGAGCGACGGAATACCCGAGAAGGAGGGCGATGGAATACCCGAGCATGAGGGCGACGGAATACCCGACATGGAGGGCGACGGAATACCCGAGAAGGAGAGAGACGGAATACCCGAGAAGGAGAGAGACGGAATACCCGAGAAGGAGAGAGACGGAATACCGGAGAAGGAGAGCGACGGAATACCGGAGAAGGAGAGCGACGGAAGACCCGAGAAGGAGAGCGACGGAATACCCGAGAAGGAGAGCGACGGAATACCCGAGAAGGAGAGCGACGGAATACCCGAGAAGGAGAGCGACGGAATACCCGAGAAGGAGGGCGACGGAATACCCGAGAAGGAGAGAGACGGAATGCCCGAGCAGGAGAGCGACGGAATATCCGAGAAGGCGAGCGACAGAATACCTGAGAAGGAGAGAGACGGAATGCCCGAGCAGGAGAGCGACGGAATATCCGAGAAGGAGGGCGACGGAATACCCGAGAACGAGGGCGACGGAATACCCGAGAAGGAGAGGGACGGAATACCCGAGAAGGAGGGAGACGGAATACCCGAGAAGGAGCGCGACGAAATTCCCGAGATGGAGGGCAACGGAATAAATGAGAAGGAGAGCGACGGAATGCCCGAGAAGGTGGGTGACGGAATACCCGAGACGGAATACCCGAGAAGGAGGGCGACGGAATACCCGAGAAGGAGGGCAACGGAATACTCGAGAAGGAGGGCGACGGAATACCCGAGAAAGAGAGAGACGGAATACACGAGAAGGAGAGCGACGGAATACCCATGAGAACGTCGGAATACCCGAGAAGGAGAGGGACCGGATACCCGAGAAGGAGCGCGACGGAATACGCGAGAAGGAGAGCGACGGAATACCCGAGAAGGAGAGCGACGGAATACCCGAGAATGAGAGCGACGGGATACCCGAGAAGGAGTGCCACGGAATACCCGAGCAGGAGACAGACGGAATACCCGAGAAGGAGGGCGACGGAATACGCGAGAAGGCGGGCGACGGAATACCCGAGAAGGATGGCGACGGAATACCCGAGAAGGAGAGCGACGGAATACCCGAGGAGAGCGACGGAATACGCGAGAAGGAGAGCGACGGAATACTCGAGAAGGAGAGCGACGGACTACCCGAGAAGGAGAGCGACGGAATACCCGAGAAGGATGGCGACGGAATACCCGAGAAGGAGAGCGACGGAATACCCGAGAAGGAGGGCGACGGAATACCCGAGAAGGAGAGAGACGGAATATCCGAGAAGGAGAGCGACGGAATACCCGAGAAGGCGAGCGACGGAATACCCGAGAAGGAGAGAGACGGAATGCCCGAGCAGGAGAGCGACGGAATATCCGAGGAGGGCGACGGAATACCCGAGAAGGAGGGCGACGGAATACCCGAGAACGAGGGCGACGGAATACCAGAGGAGGGCGACGGAATAAATTAGAAGGAGAGCGACGGAATACCCGAGAAGGAGGGCGACGGAATACCCGAGAAGGAGGGAGACGGAATATCCGAGAAGGAGAGCGACGGAATACCCGAGAAGGAGGGCGATGGAATACCCAAGAAGGAGGGCGATGGAATACCCGAGATGGAGGGCGACGGAATACCCGAGAAGGAGGGCGAAGGAATACCAGTGAAGGAGAGCGACAGAATACCCGAGGAGAGCGACGGAATACCCGAGAAGGAGAGCGACGGAATACCCGAGAAGGAGAGCGACGGAATACCCGAGAAGGAGAGCGACGGAATACCCGAGAAGGATGGCGACAGAATACCCGAGAAGGAGAGCGACGGAATACCCGAGAAGGAGGGCGACGGAATACCCGAGAAGGAGAGAGACGGAATATCCGAGAAGGAGAGCGACGGAATACCCGAGAAGGCGAGCGACGGAATACCAGAGAAGGAGGGCGACGGAATAACCGAGCAGGAGAGCGACAGAATACCCGAGAAGGAGCGCGACGGAATACCCGAGAAGGAGAGCGACGGAATACCCGAGAAGGAGGGCAACGGACTACCCGAGAAGGAGGGCAACGGACTACCCGAGAAGGAGGGCGACGGAATACCCGAGAAGGAGCGCGACGAAATTCCCGAGATGGAGGGCAACGGAATAAATGAGAAGGAGGGCGACGGAATACCCGAGAAGGAGAGCGACGGAATACCCGAGAAGGAGGGCGACGGAATACCGAGAAGGAGAGCGACGGAATACCCGAGAAGGAGGGCGACGGAATACCCGAGAAGGAGGGAGACGGAATATCCGAGAAGGAGGGAGACGGAATATCCGAGAAGGAGAGTGACGGAATACCCGAGAAGGAGGGCGACGGAATACCCGAGAAGGAGGGCGATGGAATACCCGAGAAGGAGGGCGATGGAATACCCGAGATGGAGGGCGACGGAATACCCGAGAAGGAGAGAGACGGAATACGCGAGAAGGCGGGCGACGGAATACCCGAGAAGGATGGCGACGGAATACCCGAGAAGGAGAGCGACGGAATACCCGAGGAGAGCGACGGAATACCCGAGAAGGAGAGCGACGGAATACTCGAGAAGGAGAGCGACGGAATACCCGAGAAGGAGAGCGACGGAATACCCGAGAAGGATGGCGACGGAATACCCGAGAAGGAGAGCGACGGAATACCCGAGAAGGAGGGCGACGGAATACCCGAGAAGGAGAGAGACGGAATATCCGAGAAGGAGAGCGACGGAATATCCGAGGAGGGCGACGGAATACCCGAGAAGGAGTGTGACGGAATAACCGAGAACGAGGGCGACGGAATACCAGAGAAGGAGGGCGACGGAATAAATGAGAAGGAGAGCGACGGAATACCCGAGAAGGAGGGCGACGGAATACCCGAGAAGGAGGGAGACGGAATATCCGAGAAGGAGAGCGACGGAATACCCGAGAAGGAGGGCGATGGAATACCCGAGATGGAGGGCGACGGAATACCCGAGGAGAGAGCCGGAATATCCGAGGAGAGCGACGGAATATCCGAGGAGAGCAACGGAATACCCGAGAAGGAGAGCGACAGAATACCCGAGAAGGAGCGCGACGGAATACCCGAGATGGAGGGCGACGGAATACCCGAGAAGGAGAGAGACGGAATACCCGAGAAGGAGAGCGATGGAATACCCGAGAAGGAGAGCGACGGAATACCCGAGAAGGAGGGCGACGGAATACCCGAGAAGGAGAGCGACGGAATACCCGAGAAGGAGGGCGACGGAATACCCGAGAAGGCGAGCGACGGAATACCCGAGAAGGAGAGAGACGGAATGCCCGAGCAGGAGAGCGACGGAATATCCGAGGAGGGCGACGGAATACCCGAGAAGGAGGGCGACGGAATACCCGAGAACGAGGGCGACGGAATACCCGAGAAGGCGAGCGACGGAATACCCGAGAACGAGAGAGACGGAATGCCCGAGCAGGAGAGCGACGGAATATCCGAGGAGGGCGATGGAATACCCGAGAAGGAGGGCGACGGAATACCCGAGAAGGAGGGCGACGGAATACCCGAGAAGGAGAGCGACGGAATACCCGAGAACGAGGGCGACGGAATACCCGAGAAGGAGAGCGACGGAATACCCGAGAAGGAGGGCGACGGAATACCCGAGAAGGAGGGCAACGGATTAAATGAGAAGGAGAGCGACGGAATACCCGAGAAGGAGGGCGACGGAATACCCGAGAAGGAGAGCGACGGAATACCCGAGAAGAAGGGCAACGGAATACCTGAGAAGGAGAGCGACGGAATACCCGAGAAGGAGAGCGACGGAATACCCGAGAAGGAGAGGGACGGGATACCCGAGAAGGACAGCGACGGAATACCCGAGAAGGAGGGCGACGGAATATCCGAGGAGGGCGACGGAATATCCGAGAAGGAGAGCGACGGAATACCCGAGAAGGCGAGCGACGGAATACCCTAGAAGGAGAGAGACGGAATGCCCGAGCAGGAGAGCGACGGAATATCCGAGGAGGGCGACGGAATACCAGAGAAATGAGGGCAACGGAATAACCGAGCAGGAGAGCGACAGAATACCCGAGAAGGAGCGCGACGGAATACCCGAGAAGGAGAGCGACGGAATACCCGAGAAGGAGGGCGACGGAATACCCGAGAAGGAGCGCGACGAAATTCCCGAGATGGAGGGCAACGGAATAAATGAGAAGGAGAGCGACGGAATACCCGAGAAGGAGGGCGACGGAATACCCGAGAAGGAGAGCGATGGAATACCCGAGATGGAGGGCGACGGAATACCCGAGAAGGAGAGAGACGGAATGCCCGAGCAGGAGAGCGACGGAATATCCGAGGAGGGCGACGGAATACCCGAGAAGGAGGGCGACGGAATACCCGAGAACGAGGGCGACGGAATACCAGAGAAGGAGGGCGACGGAATAAATTAGAAGGAGAGCGACGGAATACCCGAGAAGGAGGGCGACGGAATACCCGAGAAGGAGGGAGACGGAATATCCGAGAAGGAGAGCGACGGAATACCCGAGAAGGAGGGCGATGGAATACCCAAGAAGGAGGGCGATGGAATACCCGAGAAGGAGGGCGATGGAATACCCGAGATGGAGGGCGACGGAATACCCGAGAAGGAGAGAGACGGAATACGCGAGAAGGCGGGCGACGGAATACCCGAGAAGGATGGCGACGGAATACCCGAGAAGGAGAGCGACGGAATACCCGAGGAGAGCGACGGAATACCCGAGAAGGAGAGCGACGGAATACTCGAGAAGGAGAGCGACGGAATACCCGAGAAGGAGAGCGACGGAATACCCGAGAAGGATGGCGACGGAATACCCGAGAAGGAGAGCGACGGAATACCCGAGAAGGAGGGCGACGGAATACCCGAGAAGGAGAGAGACGGAATATCCGAGAAGGAGAGCGACGGAATATCCGAGGAGGGCGACGGAATACCCGAGAAGGAGTGTGACGGAATAACCGAGAACGAGGGCGACGGAATACCAGAGAAGGAGGGCGACGGAATAAATGAGAAGGAGAGCGACGGAATACCCGAGAAGGAGGGCGACGGAATACCCGAGAAGGAGGGAGACGGAATATCCGAGAAGGAGAGCGACGGAATACCCGAGAAGGAGGGCGATGGAATACCCGAGATGGAGGGCGACGGAATACCCGAGGAGAGAGCCGGAATATCCGAGGAGAGCGACGGAATATCCGAGGAGAGCAACGGAATACCCGAGAAGGAGAGCGACAGAATACCCGAGAAGGAGCGCGACGGAATACCCGAGATGGAGGGCGACGGAATACCCGAGAAGGAGAGAGACGGAATACCCGAGAAGGAGAGCGATGGAATACCCGAGAAGGATGGCGACAGAATACCCGAGAAGGAGAGCGACGGAATACCCGAGAAAGAGGGCGACGGAATACCCGAGAAGGATGGCGACAGAATACCCGAGAAGGAGAGCGACGGAATACCCGAGAAGGAGGGCGACGGAATACCCGAGAAGGCGAGCGACGGAATACCCGAGAAGGAGAGAGACGGAATGCCCGAGCAGGAGAGCGACGGAATATCCGAGGAGGGCGACGGAATACCCGAGAAGGAGGGCGACGGAATACCCGAGAACGAGGGCGACGGAATACCCGAGAAGGCGAGCGACGGAATACCCGAGAAGGAGAGAGACGGAATGCCCGAGCAGGAGAGCGACGGAATATCCGAGGAGGGCGATGGAATACCCGAGAAGGAGGGCGACGGAATACCCGAGAAGGAGGGCGACGGAATACCCGAGAAGGAGAGCGACGGAATACCCGAGAACGAGGGCGACGGAATACCCGAGAAGGAGAGCGACGGAATACCCGAGAAGGAGGGCGACGGAATACCCGAGAAGGAGGGCAACGGATTAAATGAGAAGGAGAGCGACGGAATACCCGAGAAGGAGGGCGACGGAATACCCGAGAAGGAGAGCGACGGAATACCCGAGAAGAAGGGCAACGGAATACCTGAGAAGGAGAGCGACGGAATACCCGAGAAGGAGAGCGACGGAATACCCGAGAAGGAGAGGGACGGGATACCCGAGAAGGACAGCGACGGAATACCCGAGAAGGAGGGCGACGGAATATCCGAGGAGGGCGACGGAATATCCGAGAAGGAGAGCGACGGAATACCCGAGAAGGCGAGCGACGGAATACCCTAAAAGGAGAGAGACGGAATGCCCGAGCAGGAGAGCGACGGAATATCCGAGGAGGGCGACGGAATACCAGAGAAATGAGGGCAACGGAATAACCGAGCAGGAGAGCGACAGAATACCCGAGAAGGAGCGCGACGGAATACCCGAGAAGGAGAGCGACGGAATACCCGAGAAGGAGGGCGACGGAATACCCGAGAAGGAGCGCGACGAAATTCCCGAGATGGAGGGCAACGGAATAAATGAGAAGGAGAGCGACGGAATACCCGAGAAGGAGGGCGACGGAATACCCGAGAAGGAGAGCGATGGAATACCCGAGATGGAGGGCGACGGAATACCCGAGAAGGAGAGAGACGGAATGCCCGAGCAGGAGAGCGACGGAATATCCGAGGAGGGCGACGGAATACCCGAGAAGGAGGGCGACGGAATACCCGAGAACGAGGGCGACGGAATACCAGAGAAGGAGGGCGACGGAATAAATTAGAAGGAGAGCGACGGAATACCCGAGAAGGAGGGCGACGGAATACCCGAGAAGGAGGGAGACGGAATATCCGAGAAGGAGAGCGACGGAATACCCGAGAAGGAGGGCGATGGAATACCCAAGAAGGAGGGCGATGGAATACCCGAGAAGGAGGGCGATGGAATACCCGAGATGGAGGGCGACGGAATACCCGAGAAGGAGAGAGACGGAATACCCGAGAAGGAGGGCGAAGGAATACCAGTGAAGGAGAGCGACAGAATATCCGAGAAGGAGAGAGACGGAATATCCGAGAAGGAGAGCGACGGAATACCCGAGAAGGCGAGCGACGGAATACCCGAGAAGGAGAGAGACGGAATGCCCGAGCAGGAGAGCGACGGAATATCCGAGGAGGGCGACGGAATACCCGAGAAGGAGGGCGACGGAATACCCGAGAACGAGGGCGACGGAATACCAGAGAAGGAGGGCGACGGAATAACCGAGCAGGAGAGCGACAGAATACCCGAGAAGGAGCGCGACGGAATACCCGAGAAGGAGAGCGACGGAATACCCGAGAAGGAGAGCGACGGAATACCCGAGAAGGATGGCGACGGAATACCCGAGAAGGAGAGCGACGGAATACCCGAGAAGGAGGGCGACGGAATACCCGAGAAGGAGAGAGACGGAATATCCGAGAAGGAGAGCGACGGAATACCCGAGAAGGCGAGCGACGGAATACTCGAGAAGGAGAGAGACGGAATGCCCGAGCAGGAGAGCGACGGAATATCCGAGGACGGCGACGGAATACCCGAGAACGAGGGCGACGGAATACCCGAGAACGAGGGCGACGGAATACCAGAGAAGGAGGGCGACGGAATAAATGAGAAGGAGAGCGACGGAATACCCGAGAAGGAGGGCGACGGAATACCCGAGAAGGAGGGAGACGGAATATCCGAGAAGGAGGGCGACGGAATACCCGAGAAGGAGGGCGACGGAATACCCGAGAAGGAGGGCGACGGAATATCCGAGATGGAGGGCGACGGAATACCCGAGAAGGAGAGAGACGGAATACCCGAGAAGGAGGGCGAAGGAATACCCGTGAAGGAGAGCGACAGAATACCCGAGGAGAGCGACGGAATACCCGAGAAGGAGAGCGACGGAATACCCGAGAAGGAGAGCGACGGAATACCCGAGAAGGATGGCGACAGAATACCCGAGAAAGAGAGCGACGGAATACCCGAGAAGGAGGGCGACAGAATATCCGAGAAGGAGAGAGACGGAATATCCGAGAAGGAGAGCGACGGATTACCCGAGAAGGCGAGCGACGGAATACCCTAGAAGGAGAGAGACGGAATGCCCGAGCAGGAGAGCGACGGAATACCCGAGAAGGAGGGCGACGGAATACCCGAGAAGGAGGGCGACGGAATACCCGAGAACGAGGGCGACGGAATACGCGAGAAGGCGGGCGACGGAATACCCGAGAAGGATGGCGACGGAATACCCGAGAAGGAGAGCGACGGAATACTCGAGAAGGAGAGCGACGGAATACCCGAGAAGGAGGGCGACGGAATACCCGAGAAGGATGGCGACGGAATACCCGAGAAGGAGAGCGACGGAATACCCGAGAAGGAGGGCGACGGAATACCCGAGAAGGAGAGAGACGGAATATCCGAGAAGGAGAGCGACGGAATACCCGAGAAGGCGAGCGACGGAATACTCGAGAAGGAGAGAGACGGAATGCCCGAGCAGGAGAGCGACGGAATATCCGAGGACAGCGACGGAATACCCGAGAAGGAGGGCGACGGAATACCCGAGAACGAGGGCGACGGAATACCAGAGAAGGAGGGCGACGGAATAAATGAGAAGGAGAGCGACGGAATACCCGAGAAGGAGGGCGACGGAATACCCGAGAAGGAGGGAGACGGAATATCCGAGAAGGAGAGCGACGGAATACCCGAGAAGGAGGGCGACGGAATACCCGAGAAGGAGGGCGATGGAATACCCGAGAAGGAGGGCGATGGAATACCCGAGATGGAGGGCGACGGAATACCCGAGAAGGAGAGAGACGGAATACCCGAGAAGGAGGGCGAAGGAATACCCGTGAAGGAGAGCGACGGAATACCCGAGAAGGATGGCGACAGAATACCCGAGAAAGAGAGCGACGGAATACCCGAGAATAACAAAGAACAAAGAACAAAGAAATGTACAGCACAGGAACAGGCCCTTCGGCCCTCCAAGCCCGTGCCGACCATACTGCCCGACTAAACTACAATCTTCTACACTTCCTGGGTCCGTATCCTTCTATTCCCATCCTATTCATATATTTGTCAAGATGCCCCTTAAATGTCCCTATCGTCCCTGCCTCCACTACCTCCTCCGGTAGTGAGTTCCAGGCACCCACTACCCTCTGCGTAAAAAACTTGCCTCGTACATCTACTCTAAACTTTGCCCCTCTCACCTTAAACCTATGCCCCCTAGTAATTGACCCCTCTACCCTGGGGAAAAGCCTCTGACTATCCACTCTGTCTATGCCCCTCATAATTTTGTATACCTCTATCAGGTCGCCCCTCAACCTCCTTCGTTCCAGTGAGAACAAACCGAGTTTATTCAATCGCTCCTCATAGCTTATGCCCTCCATACCAGGCAACATTCTGGTAAATCTCTTCTGCACCCTCTCTAAAGCCTCCACATCCTTCTGGTAGTGTGGCGACCAGAATTGAACACTATACTCCAAGTGTGGCCTAACTAAGGTTCTATACAGCTGCAACATGACTTGCCAATTCTTATACTCAATGCCCCGGCCAATGAAGGCAAGCATGCCGTATGCCTTCTTGACTACCTTCTCCACCTGTGTAGCCCCTTTCAGTGATCTGTGGACCTGTACTCCTAGATCTCTTTGACTTTCAATACTCCTGAGGGTTCTACCATTCACTGTATATTCCCTACCTGCATTAGCCCTTCCAAAATGCATTACCTCACATTTGTCCAGGTTAAACTCCATCTGCCATCTCTCCGCCCAAGTCTCCAGACAATCTAAATCCTGCTGTATCCTCAGACAGTCCTCATCGCTATCCGCAATTCCACCAACCTTTGTGTCGTCTGCAAACTTACTAATCAGACCAGTTACATTTTCCTCCAAATCATTTATATATACTACAAAGAGCAAAGGTCCCAGCACTGATCCCTGTGGAACACCACTGGTCACAGCCCTCCAATTAGAAAAGCATCCCTCCATTGCTACCCTCTGCCTTCTATGGCCTAGCCAGTTCTGTATCCACCTTGCCAGTTCACCCCTGATCCCGTGTGACTTCACCTTTTGTACTAGTCTACCATGAGGGACCTTGTCAAAGGCCTTACTGAAGTCCATATAGACAACATCTACTGCCCTACCTGCATCAATCATCTTAGTGACCTCCTCGAAAAACTCGATCAAGTTAGTGAGACACGACCTCCCCTTCACAAAACCGTGCTGCCTCTCACTAATACGTCCATTTGCTTCCAAATGGGAGTAGATCCTGTCTCGAAGAATTCTCTCCAGTAATTTCCCTACCACTGAAGTAAGGCTCACCGGCCTGTAGTTCCCGGGATTATCCCTGCCACCCTTCTTAAACAGAGGAACAACATTGGCTATTCTCCAGTCCTCCGGGACATCCCCTGAAGACAGCGAGGATCCAAAGATTTCTGTCAAGGCCTCAGCAATTTCCTCTCCAGCCTCCTTCAGTATTCTGGGGTAGATCCCATCCGGCCCTGGGGACTTATCTACCTTAATATTTTTTAAGACACCCAACACCTCGTCTTTTTGGATCACAATGTGACCCAGGCTATCTACACCCCCTTCTCCAGACTCAACATCTACCAATTCCTTCTCTTTGGTGAATACTGATGCAAAGTATTCATTTAGTACCTCGCCCATTTCCTCTGGCTCCACACATAGATTCCCTTGCCTATCCTTCAGTGGGCCAACCCTTTCCCTGGCTACCCTCTTGCTTTTTATGTAAGTGTAAAAAGCCTTGGGATTTTCCTTAACCCTATTTGCCAATGACTTTTCATGACCCCTTCTAGCCCTCCTGACTCCTTGCTTAAGTTCCTTCCTACTTTCCTTATATGCCACACAGGCTTCGTCTGTTCCCAGCCTTTTAGCCCTGACAAATGCCTCCTTTTTCTTTTTGACGAGGCCTACAATATCATTCGTCATCCAAGGTTCCCGAAAATTGCCGTATTTATCTTTCTTCCTCACAGGAACATGCCTGTCCTGTATTCCTTTCAACTGACACTTGAAAGCCTCCCACATGTCAGATGTTGATTTGCCCTCAAACATCCGCCCCCAATCTATGTTCTTCAGGTCCCGCCTAATATTGTTATAATTAGCCTTCCCCCAATTTAGCACATTCATCCTCGGACCACTCTTATCCTTGTCCACCAGTACTTTAAAACTTACTGAATTGTGGTCACTGTTACCGAAATGCTCCCCTACTGAAACATCTACCACCTGGCCGGGCTCATTCCCCAATACCAGGTCCAGTACCGCCCCTTCCCTAGTTGGACTGTTTACATAAATGAGGGCGACAGAATACCTGAGAAGGAGAGAGACGGAATATCCGAGAAGGAGAGCGACGGATTACCCGAGAAGGCGAGCGACGGAATACCCTAGAAGGAGAGAGACGGAATGCCCGAGCAGGAGAGCGACGGAATATCCGAGGAGGGCGACGGAATACCCGAGAAGGAGGGCGACGGAATACCCGAGAACAAGGGCGACGGAATACCAGAGAAGGAGGGCGACGGAATAACCGAGCAGGAGAGCGACAGAATACCCGAGAAGGAGCGCGACGGAATACCCGAGAAGGAGAGCGACGGAATACCCGAGAAGGAGGGCAACGGAATACCCGAGAAGGAGCGCGACGAAATTCCCGAGATGGAGGGCAACGGAATAAATGAGAAGGAGGGCGAAGGAATACCCGTGAAGGAGAGCGACAGAATACCCGAGGAGAGCGACGGAATACCCGAGAAGGAGAGCGACGGAATACCCGAGAAGGAGGGCGACGGAATACCCGAGCAGTAGGGCGACGGAATACCCGAGAAGGAGGGCGAGGGAATACCCCAGAAGGAGGGCGACGGAATACCCGAGCATGAGGGCGATGGAATACCCGAGAAGGAAAGCGACGGAATACCCAAGAAGGAAAGCGACGGAATACCCGAGAAGGAGCGCGACGGAATACCCGAGCATGAGGGCGATGGAATACCCGAGAAGGAGGGCGACGGAATACCCGAGAAAGAGAGCGACGGAATGCCCGAGAAAGAGAGCGACGGAATACCCGAGAAGGAGGGCGACGGAATACCCGAGAAGCAGGGTGACGGAATACCCGAGAAGGAGGGCGACGGAATACCCGAGAAGGAGGGCGACGGAATACCCAAGAAGGGAAGCGACGGAATACCCGAGAAGGAGTGCGACGGCATACCCGAGAAGGAGGGCGACGGAATACCCGAGAAGGAGGGCGACGGAATACCCGAGAAGGAGGGCGACTGAATACCCGAGAAGGAGCGCGACGGAATACCCGAGAAGGAGGGCGACGGAATACCCGAGAAGGAGGGCGACGGAATACCCGGGAAGGAGGGCGACGGAATACCCGAGAAGGAAGGCGACGGAATACCCGAGAAGGAGGGCGACGGAATACCCGGGAAGGAGGGCGACGGAATAACCGAGAAGGAGGGCGACGGAATACCCGGGAAGGAGGGCGACGGAATACCCGAGAAGGAGGGCGACGGAATACCCGAGAAGGAGGGCGACGGAATACCCGGGAAGGAGAGCGACGGAATACCCGAGAAGGAGGGCGACGGAATACCCGGGAAGGAGAGCGACGGAATACCCGAGAAGGAGGGCGATGGAATACACGAGCATGAGGGCGACGGAATACCCGAGATGGAGGGCGACGGAATACCCGAGAAGGAGAGAGACGGAATACCCGAGAAGGAGAGAGACGGAATACCCGAGAAGGAGAGAGACGGAATACCGGAGAAGGAGAGCGACGGAATACCCGAGAAGGAGAGCGACGGAATACCCGAGAAGGAGAGCGACGGAATACCCGAGAAGGAGAGCGACGGAATACCCGAGAAGGAGGGCGACGGAATACCCGAGAAGGAGAGAGACGGAATGCCCGAGCAGGAGAGCGACGGAATATCCGAGAAGGAGGGCGACGGAATACCCGAGAACGAGGGCGACGGAATACCCGAGAAGGAGAGGGACGGAATACCCGAGAAGGAGGGAGACGGAATACCCGAGAAGGAGCGCGACGAAATTCCCGAGATGGAGGGCAACGGAATAAATGAGAAGGAGAGCGACGGAATGCCCGAGAAGGTGGGTGACGGAATACCCGAGACGGAATACCCGAGAAGGAGGGCGACGGAATACCCGAGAAGGAGGGCAACGGAATACTCGAGAAGGAGGGCGACGGAATACCCGAGAAAGAGAGAGACGGAATACACGAGAAGGAGAGCGACGGAATACCCATGAGAACGTCGGAATACCCGAGAAGGAGAGGGACCGGATACCCGAGAAGGAGCGCGACGGAATACGCGAGAAGGAGAGCGACGGAATACCCGAGAAGGAGAGCGACGGAATACCCGAGAATGAGAGCGACGGGATACCCGAGAAGGAGTGCCACGGAATACCCGAGCAGGAGACAGACGGAATACCCGAGAAGGAGGGCGACGGAATACGCGAGAAGGCGGGCGACGGAATACCCGAGAAGGATGGCGACGGAATACCCGAGAAGGAGAGCGACGGAATACCCGAGGAGAGCGACGGAATACCCGAGAAGGAGAGCGACGGAATACTCGAGAAGGAGAGCGACGGAATACCCGAGAAGGAGAGCGACGGAATACCCGAGAAGGATGGCGACGGAATACCCGAGAAGGAGAGCGACGGAATACCCGAGAAGGAGGGCGACGGAATACCCGAGAAGGAGAGAGACGGAATATCCGAGAAGGAGAGCGACGGAATACCCGAGAAGGCGAGCGACGGAATACCCGAGAAGGAGAGAGACGGAATGCCCGAGCAGGAGAGCGACGGAATATCCGAGGAGGGCGACGGAATATCCGAGGAGGGCGACGGAATACCCGAGAAGGAGGGCGACGGAATACCCGAGAACGAGGGCGACGGAATACCAGAGAAGGAGGGCGACGGAATAAATTAGAAGGAGAGCGACGGAATACCCGAGAAGGAGGGCGACGGAATACCCGAGAAGGAGGGAGACGGAATATCCGAGAAGGAGAGCGACGGAATACCCGAGAAGGAGGGCGATGGAATACCCAATAAGGAGGGCGATGGAATACCCGAGAAGGAGGGCGATGGAATACCCGAGATGGAGGGCGACGGAATACCCGAGAAGGAGAGAGACGGAATACCCGAGAAGGAGGGCGAAGGAATACCAGTGAAGGAGAGCGACAGAATACCCGAGGAGAGCGACGGAATACCCGAGAAGGAGAGCGACGGAATACCCGAGAAGGAGAGCGACGGAATACCCGAGAAGGAGAGCGACGGAATACCCGAGAAGGATGGCGACAGAATACCCGAGAAGGAGAGCGACGGAATACCCGAGAAGGAGGGCGACGGAATACCCGAGAAGGAGAGAGACGGAATATCCGAGAAGGAGAGCGACGGAATACCCGAGAAGGCGAGCGACGGAATACCAGAGAAGGAGGGCGACGGAATAACCGAGCAGGAGAGCGACAGAATACCCGAGAAGGAGCGCGACGGAATACCCGAGAAGGAGAGCGACGGAATACCCGAGAAGGAGGGCAACGGACTACCCGAGAAGGAGGGCGACGGAATACCCGAGAAGGAGCGCGACGAAATTCCCGAGATGGAGGGCAACGGAATAAATGAGAAGGAGGGCGACGGAATACCCGAGAAGGAGAGCGACGGAATACCCGAGAAGGAGGGCGACGGAATACCGAGAAGGAGAGCGACGGAATACCCGAGAAGGAGGGCGACGGAATACCCGAGAAGGAGAGAGACGGAATACGCGAGAAGGCGGGCGACGGAATACCCGAGAAGGATGGCGACGGAATACCCGAGAAGGAGAGCGACGGAATACCCGAGGAGAGCGACGGAATACCCGAGAAGGAGAGCGACGGAATACTCGAGAAGGAGAGCGACGGAATACCCGAGAAGGAGAGCGACGGAATACCCGAGAAGGATGGCGACGGAATACCCGAGAAGGAGAGCGACGGAATACCCGAGAAGGAGGGCGACGGAATACCCGAGAAGGAGAGAGACGGAATATCCGAGAAGGAGAGCGACGGAATACCCGAGAAGGCGAGCGACGGAATACCCGAGAAGGAGGGAGACGGAATGCCCGAGCAGGAGAGCGACGGAATATCCGAGGAGGGCGACGGAATACCCGAGAAGGAGTGTGACGGAATAACCGAGAATGAGGGTGACGGAATACCAGAGAAGGAGGGCGACGGAATAAATGAGAAGGAGAGCGACGGAATACCCGAGAAGGAGGGCGACGGAATACCCGAGAAGGAGGGAGACGGAATATCCGAGAAGGAGAGCGACGGAATACCCGAGAAGGAGGGCGATGGAATACCCGAGATGGAGGGCGACGGAATACCCGAGGAGAGAGCCGGAATATCCGAGGAGAGCGACGGAATATCCGAGGAGAGCAACGGAATACCCGAGAAGGAGAGCGACAGAATACCCGAGAAGGAGCGCGACGGAATACCCGAGATGGAGGGCGACGGAATACCCGAGAAGGAGAGAGACGGAATACCCGAGAAGGAGAGCGATGGAATACCCGAGAAGGATGGCGACAGAATACCCGAGAAGGAGAGCGACGGAATACCCGAGAAAGAGGGCGACGGAATACCCGAGAAGGATGGCGACAGAATACCCGAGAAGGAGAGCGACGGAATACCCGAGAAGGAGGGCGACGGAATACCCGAGAAGGCGAGCGACGGAATACCCGAGAAGGAGAGAGACGGAATGCCCGAGCAGGAGAGCGACGGAATATCCGAGGAGGGCGTCGGAATACCCGAGAAGGAGGGCGACGGAATACCCGAGAACGAGGGCGACGGAATACCCGAGTAGGCGAGCGACGGAATACCCGAGAAGGAGAGAGACGGAATGCCCGAGCAGGAGAGCGACGGAATATCCGAGGAGGGCGATGGAATACCCGAGAAGGAGGGCGACGGAATACCCGAGAAGGAGGGCGACGGAATACCCGAGAAGGAGAGCGACGGAATACCCGAGAACGAGGGCGACGGAATACCCGAGAAGGAGAGCGACGGAATACCCGAGAAGGAGGGCGACGGAATACCCGAGAAGGAGGGCAACGGATTAAATGAGAATGAGAGCGACGGAATACCCGAGAAGGAGGGCGACGGAATACCCGAGAAGGAGAGCGACGGAATACCCGAGAAGAAGGGCAACGGAATACCTGAGAAGGAGAGCGACGGAATACCCGAGAAGTAGAGCGACGGAATACCCGAGAAGGAGAGGGACGGGATACCCGAGAAGGACAGCGACGGAATACCCGAGAAGGAGGGCGACGGAATATCCGAGGAGGGCGACGGAATATCCGAGAAGGAGAGCGACGGAATACCCGAGAAGGCGAGCGACGGAATACCCTAGAAGGAGAGCGACGGAATATCCGAGGAGGGCGACGGAATACCAGAGAAATGAGGGCAACGGAATAACCGAGCAGGAGAGCGACAGAATACCCGAGAAGGAGCGCGACGGAATACCCGAGAAGGAGCGCGACGAAATTCCCGAGATGGAGGGCAACGGAATAAATGAGAAGGAGAGCGACGGAATACCCGAGAAGGAGGGCGACGGAATACCCGAGAAGGAGAGCGATGGAATACCCGAGAAGGAGGGCGACGGAATACCCGAGAAGGAGGGAGACGGAATATCCGAGAAGGAGAGCGACGGAATACCCGAGAAGGAGGGCGACGGAATACCCGAGAATGAGGGCGATGGAATACCCGAGAAGGAGGGCGATGGAATACCAGAGATGGAGGGCGACGGAATACCCGAGAAGGAGAGAGACGGAATACCCGAGAAGGAGGGCGAAGGAATACCCGTGAAGGAGGGCGACGGAATACCTGAGCAGTAGGGCGACGGAATACCCGAGAAGGAGGGCGAGGGAATACCCCAGAAGGAGGGCGACGGAATACCCGAGAAGGAGAGAGCCGGAATATCCGAGGAGAGCGACGGAATATCCGAGGAGAGCAACGGAATACCCGAGAAGGAGAGCGACAGAATACCCGAGAAGGAGCGCGACGGAATACCCGAGATGGAGGGCGACGGAATACCCGAGGAGAGAGACGGAATACCCGAGAAGGAGAGCGACGGAATACCCGAGAAGGAGAGCGATGGAATACCCGAGAAGGATGGCGACAGAATACCCGAGAAGGAGGGCGACGGAATACCCGAGAAGGATGGCGAGAGAATACCCGAGAAGGAGAGCGACGGAATACCCGAGAAGGAGGGCGACGGAATACCCGAGAAGGCGAGCGACGGAATACCCGAGAAGGAGAGAGACGGAATGCCCGAGCAGGAGAGCGACGGAATATCCGACGAGGGCGACGGAATACCCGAGAAGGAGAGCGACGGAATACCCGAGAAGGAGAGCGACGGAATACCCGAGAAGGAGAGGGACGGGATACCCGAGAAGGACAGCGACGGAATACCCGAGAAGGAGAGGGACGGGATACCCGAGAAGGAGGGCGACGGAATACCCGAGAAGGAGAGGGACGGGATACCCGAGAAGGACAGCGACGGAATACCCGAGAAGGAGGGCGACGGGTTACCCGAGAAGGAGGGCGACAGCATATCCGAGAAGGAGGGCGAGGGAATACCCCAGAAGGAGGGCGACGGAATACCCGAGCAGTAGGGCGAAGGAATACCCGAGAAGGAGAGCGACGGAATACCCGAGAAGGAGAGCGACGGAATACCCGAGAAGGAGAGCGACGGAATACCCGAGAAGGAGGGCGACGGAATACCCGAGAAGGAGGGCGACGGAATACCCGAGAAGGAGAGCGACGGAATACCCGAGAAGTAGAGCGACGGAATACCCGAAAGGAGAGCGACGGAATACCCGAGAAAGAGAGAGACGGAATACCCGAGAAGGCGGGCGACGGAATACCCGAGAAGGAGAGCGACGGAATACCCGAGAAGGAGGGCGACGGAATACCCGAGAAGGAGAGCGACGGAATACCCGAGAAGGAGGGCGACGGAATACCCGAGAAGGAGGGCGACGGAATACCCGAGAAGGAGAGCGACGGAATACCCGAGAAGGAGAGGGACGGGATACCCGAGAAGGACAGCGACGGAATACCCGAGAAGGAGGGCGACGGGTTACCCGAGAAGGAGGGCGACAGCATATCCGAGAAGGAGGGCGAGGGAATACCCCAGAACGAGGGCGACGGAATACCCGAGCAGTAGGGCGAAGGAATACCCGAGAAGGAGAGCGACGGAATACCCGAGAAGGAGAGCGACGGAATACCCGAGAAGGAGAGCGACGGAATGCCCGAGAAGGAGCGCGACGGAATACCCGAGCATGAGGGCGACGGAATACCCGAGGAGAGCGACGGAATACCCAAGAAGAATTGCGACGGAATACCCGAGAAGGAGCGTGACGGAATACCCGAGAAGGAGGGCGACAGAACACCCGAGCATGAGGGCGATGGGATACCCGAGCATGAGGGCGACGGAATACCCGGGAAGGAGGGCGACGGAATACCCGGGAAGGAGGGCGACGGAATACCCGAGGAGTGCGACGGAACAGCCGAGAGGGAGGGCGGCGAAATACCCGAGAAGGAGAGGGACGGAATAACCGAGAAGGAGAGGGACGGAATACCCGAGAGGGAGGGCAACGGAATACACGAGAAGGAGGTCGACGGAATACCCGAGAAGGAGAGAGCCGGAATATCCTAGGAGAGTGACGGAATATCCGAGGAGAGCAACGGAATACCCGAGAAGGAGGGCGACGGAATACCCGAGAAGGAGGTCGACGGAATACCCAAGAAGGTGGGAGACGGAATACCCGAGAAGGAGAGCGACGGAATACGCGAGAAGGAGAGCGACGGAATACCCGAGAAGGAGGTCGACGGAATACCCAAGAAGGTGGGAGACGGAATACCCGAGAAGGAGAGCGACGGAATACGCGAGAAGGAGAGCGACGGAATACCCGAGAAGGAGGGCGAGGGAATACCTGAGCAGTAGGGCGACGGAATACCCGAGAAGGAGAGCGACGGAATACCCGAGAAGGATGGCGACAGAATACCCGAGAAGGAGAGCGACGGAATACCCGAGAAGGAGGGCGACGGAATACCCGAGAAGGAGAGAGACGGAATATCCGAGAAGGAGAGCGACGGAATACCCGAGAAGGCGAGCGACGGAATACCAGAGAAGGAGGGCGACGGAATAACCGAGCAGGAGAGCGACAGAATACCCGAGAAGGAGCGCGACGGAATACCCGAGAAGGAGAGCGACGGAATACCCGAGAAGGAGGGCAACGGACTACCCGAGAAGGAGGGCGACGGAATACCCGAGAAGGAGCGCGACGAAATTCCCGAGATGGAGGGCAACGGAATAAATGAGAAGGAGGGCGACGGAATACCCGAGAAGGAGAGCGACGGAATACCCGAGAAGGAGGGCGACGGAATACCGAGAAGGAGAGCGACGGAATACCCGAGAAGGAGGGCGACGGAATACCCGAGAAGGAGGGAGACGGAATATCCGAGAAGGAGGGAGACGGAATATCCGAGAAGGAGAGTGACGGAATACCCGAGAAGGAGGGCGACGGAATACCCGAGAAGGAGGGCGATGGAATACCCGAGAAGGAGGGCGATGGAATACCCGAGATGGAGGGCGACGGAATACCCGAGAAGGAGAGAGACGGAATACGCGAGAAGGCGGGCGACGGAATACCCGAGAAGGATGGCGACGGAATACCCGAGAAGGAGAGCGACGGAATACCAGAGGAGAGCGACGGAATACCCGAGAAGGAGAGCGACGGAATACTCGAGAAGGAGAGCGACGGAATACCCGAGAAGGAGAGCGACGGAATACCCGAGAAGGATGGCGACGGAATACCCGAGAAGGAGAGCGACGGAATACCCGAGAAGGAGGGCGACGGAATACCCGAGAAGGAGAGAGACGGAATATCCGAGAAGGAGAGCGACGGAATACCCGAGAAGGCGAGCGACGGAATACCCGAGAAGGAGGGAGACGGAATGCCCGAGCAGGAGAGCGACGGAATATCCGAGGAGGGCGACGGAATACCCGAGAAGGAGTGTGACGGAATAACCGAGAATGAGGGTGACGGAATACCAGAGAAGGAGGGCGACGGAATAAATGAGAAGGAGAGCGACGGAATACCCGAGAAGGAGGGCGACGGAATACCCGAGAAGGAGGGAGACGGAATATCCGAGAAGGAGAGCGACGGAATACCCGAGAAGGAGGGCGATGGAATACCCGAGATGGAGGGCGACGGAATACCCGAGGAGAGAGCCGGAATATCCGAGGAGAGCGACGGAATATCCGAGGAGAGCAACGGAATACCCGAGAAGGAGAGCGACAGAATACCCGAGAAGGAGCGCGACGGAATACCCGAGATGGAGGGCGACGGAATACCCGAGAAGGAGAGAGACGGAATACCCGAGAAGGAGAGCGATGGAATACCCGAGAAGGATGGCGACAGAATACCCGAGAAGGAGAGCGACGGAATACCCGAGAAAGAGGGCGACGGAATACCCGAGAAGGATGGCGACAGAATACCCGAGAAGGAGAGCGACGGAATACCCGAGAAGGAGGGCGACGGAATACCCGAGAAGGCGAGCGACGGAATACCCGAGAAGGAGAGAGACGGAATGCCCGAGCAGGAGAGCGACGGAATATCCGAGGAGGGCGACGGAATACCCGAGAAGGAGGGCGACGGAATACCCGAGAACGAGGGCGACGGAATACCCGAGAAGGCGAGCGACGGAATACCCGAGAAGGAGAGAGACGGAATGCCCGAGCAGGAGAGCGACGGAATATCCGAGGAGGGCGATGGAATACCCGAGAAGGAGGGCGACGGAATACCCGAGAAGGAGGGCGACGGAATACCCGAGAAGGAGAGCGACGGAATACCCGAGAACGAGGGCGACGGAATACCCGAGAAGGAGAGCGACGGAATACCCGAGAAGGAGGGCGACGGAATACCCGAGAAGGAGGGCAACGGATTAAATGAGAAGGAGAGCGACGGAATACCCGAGAAGGAGGGCGACGGAATACCCGAGAAGGAGAGCGACGGAATACCCGAGAAGAAGGGCAACGGAATACCTGAGAAGGAGAGCGACGGAATACCCGAGAAGTAGAGCGACGGAATACCCGAGAAGGAGAGGGACGGGATACCCGAGAAGGACAGCGACGGAATACCCGAGAAGGAGGGCGACGGAATATCCGAGGAGGGCGACGGAATATCCGAGAAGGAGAGCGACGGAATACCCGAGAAGGCGAGCGACGGAATACCCTAGAAGGAGAGCGACGGAATATCCGAGGAGGGCGACGGAATACCAGAGAAATGAGGGCAACGGAATAACCGAGCAGGAGAGCGACAGAATACCCGAGAAGGAGCGCGACGGAATACCCGAGAAGGAGCGCGACGAAATTCCCGAGATGGAGGGCAACGGAATAAATGAGAAGGAGAGCGACGGAATACCCGAGAAGGAGGGCGACGGAATACCCGAGAAGGAGAGCGATGGAATACCCGAGAAGGAGGGCGACGGAATACCCGAGAAGGAGGGAGACGGAATATCCGAGAAGGAGAGCGACGGAATACCCGAGAAGGAGGGCGACGGAATACCCGAGAATGAGGGCGATGGAATACCCGAGAAGGAGGGCGATGGAATACCAGAGATGGAGGGCGACGGAATACCCGAGAAGGAGAGAGACGGAATACCCGAGAAGGAGGGCGAAGGAATACCCGTGAAGGAGGGCGACGGAATACCTGAGCAGTAGGGCGACGGAATACCCGAGAAGGAGGGCGAGGGAATACCCCAGAAGGAGGGCGACGGAATACCCGAGAAGGAGAGAGCCGGAATATCCGAGGAGAGCGACGGAATATCCGAGGAGAGCAACGGAATACCCGAGAAGGAGAGCGACAGAATACCCGAGAAGGAGCGCGACGGAATACCCGAGATGGAGGGCGACGGAATACCCGAGGAGAGAGACGGAATACCCGAGAAGGAGAGCGACGGAATACCCGAGAAGGAGAGCGATGGAATACCCGAGAAGGATGGCGACAGAATACCCGAGAAGGAGGGCGACGGAATACCCGAGAAGGATGGCGAGAGAATACCCGAGAAGGAGAGCGACGGAATACCCGAGAAGGAGGGCGACGGAATACCCGAGAAGGCGAGCGACGGAATACCCGAGGAGAGAGACGGAATGCCCGAGCAGGAGAGCGACGGAATATCCGACGAGGGCGACGGAATACCCGAGAAGGAGAGCGACGGAATACCCGAAAAGGAGAGCGACGGAATACCCGAGAAGGAGAGGGACGGGATACCCGAGAAGGACAGCGACGGAATACCCGAGAAGGAGAGGGACGGGATACCCGAGAAGGAGGGCGACGGAATACCCGAGAAGGAGAGGGACGGGATACCCGAGAAGGACAGCGACGGAATACCCGAGAAGGAGGGCGACGGGTTACCCGAGAAGGAGGGCGACAGCATATCCGAGAAGGAGGGCGAGGGAATACCCCAGAAGGAGGGCGACGGAATACCCGAGCAGTAGGGCGAAGGAATACCCGAGAAGGAGAGCGACGGAATACCCGAGAAGGAGAGCGACGGAATACCCGAGAAGGAGAGCGACGGAATACCCGAGAAGGAGAGCGACGGAATACCCGAGAAGGAGGGCGACGGAATACCCGAGAAGGAGGGCGACGGAATACCCGAGAAGGAGAGCGACGGAATACCCGAGAAGTAGAGCGACGGAATACCCGAAAGGAGAGCGACGGAATACCCGAGAAAGAGAGAGACGGAATACCCGAGAAGGCGGGCGACGGAATACCCGAGAAGGAGAGCGACGGAATACCCGAGAAGGAGGGCGACGGAATACCCGAGAAGGAGAGCGACGGAATACCCGAGAAGGAGGGCGACGGAATACCCGAGAAGGAGGGCGACGGAATACCCGAGAAGGAGAGCGACGGAATACCCGAGAAGGAGAGGGACGGGATACCCGAGAAGGACAGCGACGGAATACCCGAGAAGGAGGGCGACGGGTTACCCGAGAAGGAGGGCGACAGCATATCCGAGAAGGAGGGCGAGGGAATACCCCAGAACGAGGGCGACGGAATACCCGAGCAGTAGGGCGAAGGAATACCCGAGAAGGAGAGCGACGGAATACCCGAGAAGGAGAGCGACGGAATACCCGAGAAGGAGAGCGACGGAATGCCCGAGAAGGAGCGCGACGGAATACCCGAGCATGAGGGCTACGGAATACCCGAGGAGAGCGACGGAATACCCAAGAAGGATTGCGACGGAATACCCGAGAAGGAGCGTGACGGAATACCCGAGAAGGAGGGCGACAGAACACCCGAGCATGAGGGCGATGGGATACCCGAGCATGAGGGCGACGGAATACCCGGGAAGGAGGGCGACGGAATACCCGGGAAGGAGGGCGACGGAATACCCGAGGAGTGCGACGGAACAGCCGAGAGGGAGGGCGGCGAAATACCCGAGAAGGAGAGGGACGGAATAACCGAGAAGGAGAGGGACGGAATACCCGAGAGGGAGGGCAACGGAATACACGAGAAGGAGGTCGACGGAATACCCGAGAAGGAGAGAGCCGGAATATCCTAGGAGAGCGACGGAATATCCGAGGAGAGCAACGGAATACCCGAGAAGGAGGGCGACGGAATACCCGAGAAGGAGGTCGACGGAATACCCAAGAAGGTGGGAGACGGAATACCCGAGAAGGAGAGCGACGGAATACGCGAGAAGGAGAGCGACGGAATACCCGAGAAGGAGGTCGACGGAATACCCAAGAAGGTGGGAGACGGAATACCCGAGAAGGAGAGCGACGGAATACGCGAGAAGGAGAGCGACGGAATACCCGAGAAGGAGGGCGAGGGAATACCTGAGCAGTAGGGCGACGGAATACCCAAGAAGGAGAGCGACGGAATACCCGAGCAGGAGGGCGACGGAATACCCGAGCATGAGGGCGAGGGAATACCCGAGCATGAGGGCGAGGGAATACCCGAGCATGAGGGCGAGGGAATACCCGAGCATGAGGGCGAGGGAATACCCGAGCATGAGGGCGACGGAATACCCGAGAAGGGGGCGACAAAATAACCGAGAAGGAGGGTGACGGAATACCCGAGAGGGAGGGCGGCGAAATACCCGAGAAGGAGGGCGACGGAATACCCGAGAAGGAGAGCGACGGAATAACCGAGAAGGAGGTCGACGGAATACCAGAGAAGGAGAGCGAAGGAATACCCGAGAAGGAAGGCGACGGAACATCCGAGAAGGAGAGCTTCGGAATACCCGAGAAGGAGGGCGACGGAATACCCGAGAAGGAGAGCGACGGAATACCCGAGAAGGAGAGAGACGGAATATCCGAGGAGAACGACGGAATACCCGAGAAGGAATGCGACGGAATACCCGAGAAGGAGAGCGTCGGAATACCCGAGAAGGAGGGCGACGGAATACCCGAGAAGGAGAGCGATGGAATACCCGAGAAGGAGGGTGACGGAATACCCGAGAAAGAGAGACACGGAATACCCGAGAAGGAGGGCGACGGAATACCCGAGAAGGAGGGCGACGGAATACCCAAGAAGGAGGGCGACGGAATACCCGAGAAAGAGAGAGACGGAATACACGAGAAGGAGAGCGACGGAATACCCAGGAGAGCGACGGAATACCCGAGAAGGAGGGCGACGGAATACCCGAGAAGGAGCGCGACGGAATACGCGAGAAGGAGAGCGACAGAATACCCGAGAAGGAGGGCGACGGAATACCCGAGAATGAGAGCGACGGGATACCCGAGAAGGAGGGCAACGGAATACCCGAGAAGGAGGGAGACGGAATACCCAAGAAAGCAAGAGACGGAATACGCGAGAAGGTGGGCGACGGAATACCCGAGAAGGCGGGCGACGGAATACACGAGAAGGATGGCGACGGAATACCCGAGAAGGAGAGCGACGGAATACCCGAGGAGAGCGACGGAATACCCGAGAAGGAGAGCGACGGAATACCCGAGAAGGAGAGCGACGGAACTCCCGAGAAGGATGGCGACGGAATACCCGAGAAGGAGAGCGACGGAATACCCGAGAAGGAGGGCGACGGAATACCCGAGAAGGAGAGAGACGGAATATCCGAGAAGGAGAGCGATGGAATACCCGAGAAGGCGAGCGACGGAATACCCGAGGAGGGCGACGGAATACCAGAGAAGGAGGGCGACGGAATAACCGAGAAGGAGCGCGACGGAATACCCGAGAAGGAGAGCGACGGAATACCCGAGAAGGAGGGCGACGGACTACCCGAGAAGGAGGGCGACGGACTACCCGAGAAGGAGCGCGACGGAATACCCGAGAAGGAGCGCGACGAAATTCCCGAGATGGAGGGCAACGGAATACCCGAGAAGGAGGGCGACGGAATATCCGAGAAGGAGGGCGACGGAATACCCGAGAAGGAGGGCGATGGAATACCCGAGAAGGAGGGCGATGGAATACCCGAGATGGATGGCGACGGAATACCCGAGAAGGAGGGCGATGGAATACCCGAGATGGAGGGCGACGGAATACCCGAGAAGGAGAGAGACGGAATACCCGAGAAGGAGGGCGAAGGAATACCCGAGAAGGAGAGCGACAGAATACCCGAGGAGAGCGACGGAATACCCGAGAAGGAGAGCGACGGAATACCGGAGAAGGAGGGCGACGGAATACCCGAGCAGTAGGGCGACGGAATACCCGAGAAGGAGGGCGAGGGAATACCCCAGAAGGAGGGCGACGGAATACCCGAGCAGTAGCGCGAAGGAATACCCAACAAGGAAAGCGACGGAATACCCGAGAAGGAGCGCGACGGAATACCCGAGCATGAGGGCGATGGAATACCCGAGCATGAGGGCGATGGAATACCCGAGCATGAGGGCGACGGAATACCCGAGAAGGAAGGAGACGGAATACCCGAGAAGGAGAGGGACGGAATACCCGAGAAGGAAGGAGACGGAATACCCGAGAAGGAGAGCGACGGAATACCCGAGCATGAGGGCGATGGAATACCCGAGCATGAGGGCGACGGAATACACGAGAAGGAGGGCGACGGAATGCCCGAGAAAGAGAGCGACGGAATACCCGAGAAGGAGGGCGACGGAATACCCGAGAAGCAGGGTGACCGAATACCCGAGAAGGAGGGCGACGGAATACCCGAGAAGCAGGGTGACCGAATACCCGAGAAGGAGGGCGACGGAATACCCGAGAAGGAGGGTGACAGAATACCCGAGAAGGAGGGAGACGGAATACCCGAGAAGCAGGGTGACAGAATACCCGAGAAGGAGGGCGACGGAATACCCGAGAAGCAGGGTGACCGAATACCCGAGAAGGAGGGCGACGGAATACCGGAGAAGGAGGGCGACGGAATACCCGAGAAGGAGCGCGACGGAATACCCGAGAAGCAGGGTGACCGAATACCCGAGAAGGAGGGCGACGGAATACCCGAGAAGGAGAGCGACGGAATACCCGAGAAGGAGGGCGACGGAATACCCGAGAAGGAGGGCGACTGAATAACCGAGAAGGAGAGCGACGGAATACCCGAGAAGGAGGGCGACGGAATACCCGAGAAGTAGGGTGACAGAATACCCGAGAAAGAGAGAGACGGAATACCCGAGAAGGAGGGCGATGGAATACCCGAGAAGGAGAGCGACGGAATACCCGAGAAGGAGAGCGACGGAATACCCGAGAAGGAGAGAGACGGAATACCCGAGAAGGAGGGCGACGGAATACCCGAGAAGGAGTGCGACGGGATACCCGAGAAGGAGAGCGACGGGTTACCCGAGAAGGAGAGCGACGGAATACCCGAGAAGGAGCGCGACGGAATACCCGAGCATGAGGGCGATGGAATACCCGAGCATGAGGGCGATGGAATACCCGAGCATGAGGGCGACGGAATACCCGAGAAGGAAGGAGACGGAATACCCGAGAAGGAGAGGGACGGAATACCCGAGAAGGAAGGAGACGGAATACCCGAGAAGGAGAGCGACGGAATACCCGAGCATGAGGGCGATGGAATACCCGAGCATGAGGGCGACGGAATACACGAGAAGGAGGGCGACGGAATGCCCGAGAAAGAGAGCGACGGAATACCCGAGAAGGAGGGCGACGGAATACCCGAGAAGCAGGGTGACCGAATACCCGAGAAGGAGGGCGACGGAATACCCGAGAAGCAGGGTGACCGAATACCCGAGAAGGAGGGCGACGGAATACCCGAGAAGGAGGGTGACAGAATACCCGAGAAGGAGGGAGACGGAATACCCGAGAAGCAGGGTGACAGAATACCCGAGAAGGAGGGCGACGGAATACCCGAGAAGCAGGGTGACCGAATACCCGAGAAGGAGGGCGACGGAATACCGGAGAAGGAGGGCGACGGAATACCCGAGAAGGAGCGCGACGGAATACCCGAGAAGCAGGGTGACCGAATACCCGAGAAGGAGGGCGACGGAATACCCGAGAAGGAGAGCGACGGAATACCCGAGAAGGAGGGCGACGGAATACCCGAGAAGGAGGGCGACTGAATAACCGAGAAGGAGAGCGACGGAATACCCGAGAAGGAGGGCGACGGAATACCCGAGAAGTAGGGTGACAGAATACCCGAGAAAGAGAGAGACGGAATACCCGAGAAGGAGGGCGATGGAATACCCGAGAAGGAGAGCGACGGAATACCCGAGAAGGAGAGCGACGGAATACCCGAGAAGGAGAGAGACGGAATACCCGAGAAGGAGGGCGACGGAATACCCGAGAAGGAGTGCGACGGGATACCCGAGAAGGAGAGCGACGGGTTACCCGAGAAGGAGAGCGACGGAATACCCGAGAAGGAGGGCGATGGAATTCCCGAGCATGAGGGCGACGGAATACCCGAGAAGGAGGGCGACGGAATACCCGAGAAGGACCGCGACGGGATACCCGAGAAGGAGGGCGACGGGTTACCCGAGAAGGAGAGCGACGGAATACCCGAGAAGGAGGGCGATGGAATACCCGAGCATGAGGGCGACGGAATACCCGAGAAGGAGGGAGACGGGATACCCGAGAAGGAGAGGGACGGAATACCCGAGAAGGAGCGCGACGGAATACCCGAGAAGGAGGGAGACGGAATACCCGAGAAAGAGAGAGACGGAATACCCGAGAAGGAGGGCGACGGAATATCCGAGGAGGGCGACGGAATATCCGAGAAGGAGAGCGACGGAATACCCGAGAAGGCGAGCGACGGAATACCCTAGAAGGAGAGCGACGGAATATCCGAGGAGGGCGACGGAATACCAGAGAAATGAGGGCAACGGAATAACCGAGCAGGAGAGCGACAGAATACCCGAGAAGGAGCGCGACGGAATACCCGAGAAGGAGCGCGACGAAATTCCCGAGATGGAGGGCAACGGAATAAATGAGAAGGAGAGCGACGGAATACCCGAGAAGGAGGGCGACGGAATACCCGAGAAGGAGAGCGATGGAATACCCGAGAAGGAGGGCGACGGAATACCCGAGAAGGAGGGAGACGGAATATCCGAGAAGGAGAGCGACGGAATACCCGAGAAGGAGGGCGACGGAATACCCGAGAATGAGGGCGATGGAATACCCGAGAAGGAGGGCGATGGAATACCAGAGATGGAGGGCGACGGAATACCCGAGAAGGAGAGAGACGGAATACCCGAGAAGGAGGGCGAAGGAATACCCGTGAAGGAGGGCGACGGAATACCTGAGCAGTAGGGCGACGGAATACCCGAGAAGGAGGGCGAGGGAATACCCCAGAAGGAGGGCGACGGAATACCCGAGAAGGAGAGAGCCGGAATATCCGAGGAGAGCGACGGAATATCCGAGGAGAGCAACGGAATACCCGAGAAGGAGAGCGACAGAATACCCGAGAAGGAGCGCGACGGAATACCCGAGATGGAGGGCGACGGAATACCCGAGGAGAGAGACGGAATACCCGAGAAGGAGAGCGACGGAATACCCGAGAAGGAGAGCGATGGAATACCCGAGAAGGATGGCGACAGAATACCCGAGAAGGAGGGCGACGGAATACCCGAGAAGGATGGCGAGAGAATACCCGAGAAGGAGAGCGACGGAATACCCGAGAAGGAGGGCGACGGAATACCCGAGAAGGCGAGCGACGGAATACCCGAGAAGGAGAGAGACGGAATGCCCGAGCAGGAGAGCGACGGAATATCCGACGAGGGCGACGGAATACCCGAGAAGGAGAGCGACGGAATACCCGAGAAGGAGAGCGACGGAATACCCGAGAAGGAGAGGGACGGGATACCCGAGAAGGACAGCGACGGAATACCCGAGAAGGAGAGGGACGGGATACCCGAGAAGGAGGGCGACGGAATACCCGAGAAGGAGAGGGACGGGATACCCGAGAAGGACAGCGACGGAATACCCGAGAAGGAGGGCGACGGGTTACCCGAGAAGGAGGGCGACAGCATATCCGAGAAGGAGGGCGAGGGAATACCCCAGAAGGAGGGCGACGGAATACCCGAGCAGTAGGGCGAAGGAATACCCGAGAAGGAGAGCGACGGAATACCCGAGAAGGAGAGCGACGGAATACCCGAGAAGGAGAGCGACGGAATACCCGAGAAGGAGAGCGACGGAATACCCGGGAAGGAGGGCGACGGAATACCCGAGAAGGAGGGCGACGGAATACCCGAGAAGGAGAGCGACGGAATACCCGAGAAGTAGAGCGACGGAATACCCGAAAGGAGAGCGACGGAATACCCGAGAAAGAGAGAGACGGAATACCCGAGAAGGCGGGCGACGGAATACCCGAGAAGGAGAGCGACGGAATACCCGAGAAGGAGGGCGACGGAATACCCGAGAAGGAGAGCGACGGAATACCCGAGAAGGAGGGCGACGGAATACCCGAGAAGGAGGGCGACGGAATACCCGAGAAGGAGAGCGACGGAATACCCGAGAAGGAGAGGGACGGGATACCCGAGAAGGACAGCGACGGAATACCCGAGAAGGAGGGCGACGGGTTACCCGAGAAGGAGGGCGACAGCATATCCGAGAAGGAGGGCGAGGGAATACCCCAGAACGAGGGCGACGGAATACCCGAGCAGTAGGGCGAAGGAATACCCGAGAAGGAGAGCGACGGAATACCCGAGAAGGAGAGCGACGGAATACCCGAGAAGGAGAGCGACGGAATGCCCGAGAAGGAGCGCGACGGAATACCCGAGCATGAGGGCGACGGAATACCCGAGGAGAGCGACGGAATACCCAAGAAGGATTGCGACGGAATACCCGAGAAGGAGCGTGACGGAATACCCGAGAAGGAGGGCGACAGAACACCCGAGCATGAGGGCGATGGGATACCCGAGCATGAGGGCGACGGAATACCCGGGAAGGAGGGCGACGGAATACCCGGGAAGGAGGGCGACGGAATACCCGAGGAGTGCGACGGAACAGCCGAGAGGGAGGGCGGCGAAATACCCGAGAAGGAGAGGGACGGAATAACCGAGAAGGAGAGGGACGGAATACCCGAGAGGGAGGGCAACGGAATACACGAGAAGGAGGTCGACGGAATACCCGAGAAGGAGAGAGCCGGAATATCCTAGGAGAGTGACGGAATATCCGAGGAGAGCAACGGAATACCCGAGAAGGAGGGCGACGGAATACCCGAGAAGGAGGTCGACGGAATACCCAAGAAGGTGGGAGACGGAATACCCGAGAAGGAGAGCGACGGAATACGCGAGAAGGAGAGCGACGGAATACCCGAGAAGGAGGTCGACGGAATACCCAAGAAGGTGGGAGACGGAATACCCGAGAAGGAGAGCGACGGAATACGCGAGAAGGAGAGCGACGGAATACCCGAGAAGGAGGCCGAGGGAATACCTGAGCAGTAGGGCGACGGAATACCCAAGAAGGAGAGCGACGGAATACCCGAGCAGGAGGGCGACGGAATACCCGAGCATGAGGGCGAGGGAATACCCGAGCATGAGGGCGAGGGAATACCCGAGCATGAGGGCGAGGGAATACCCGAGCATGAGGGCGAGGGAATACCCGAGCATGAGGGCGACGGAATACCCGAGAAGGGGGCGACAAAATAACCGAGAAGGAGGGTGACGGAATACCCGAGAGGGAGGGCGGCGAAATACCCGAGAAGGAGGGCGACGGAATACCCGAGAAGGAGAGCGACGGAATAACCGAGAAGGAGGTCGACGGAATACCAGAGAAGGAGAGCGAAGGAATACCCGAGAAGGAAGGCGACGGAACATCCGAGAAGGAGAGCTTCGGAATACCCGAGAAGGAGGGCGACGCAATACCCGAGAAGGAGAGCGACGGAATACCCGAGAAGGAGAGAGACGGAATATCCGAGGAGAACGACGGAATACCCGAGAAGGAATGCGACGGAATACCCGAGAAGGAGAGCGTCGGAATACCCGAGAAGGAGGGCGACGGAATACCCGAGAAGGAGAGCGATGGAATACCCGAGAAGGAGGGTGACGGAATACCCGAGAAAGAGAGACACGGAATACCCGAGAAGGAGGGCGACGGAATACCCGAGAAGGAGGGCGACGGAATACCCAAGAAGGAGGGCGACGGAATACCCGAGAAAGAGAGAGACGGAATACACGAGAAGGAGAGCGACGGAATACCCAGGAGAGCGACGGAATACCCGAGAAGGAGGGCGACGGAATACCCGAGAAGGAGCGCGACGGAATACGCGAGAAGGAGAGCGACAGAATACCCGAGAAGGAGGGCGACGGAATACCCGAGAATGAGAGCGACGGGATACCCGAGAAGGAGGGCAACGGAATACCCGAGAAGGAGGGAGACGGAATACCCAAGAAAGCAAGAGACGGAATACGCGAGAAGGTGGGCGACGGAATACCCGAGAAGGCGGGCGACGGAATACACGAGAAGGATGGCGACGGAATACCCGAGAAGGAGAGCGACGGAATACCCGAGGAGAGCGACGGAATACCCGAGAAGGAGAGCGACGGAATACCCGAGAAGGAGAGCGACGGAACTCCCGAGAAGGATGGCGACGGAATACCCGAGAAGGAGAGCGACGGAATACCCGAGAAGGAGGGCGACGGAATACCCGAGAAGGAGAGAGACGGAATATCCGAGAAGGAGAGCGATGGAATACCCGAGAAGGCGAGCGACGGAATACCCGAGGAGGGCGACGGAATACCAGAGAAGGAGGGCGACGGAATAACCGAGAAGGAGCGCGACGGAATACCCGAGAAGGAGAGCGACGGAATACCCGAGAAGGAGGGCGACGGACTACCCGAGAAGGAGGGCGACGGACTACCCGAGAAGGAGGGCGACGGAATACCCGAGCAGGAGCGCGACGAAATTCCCGAGATGGAGGGCAACGGAATACCCGAGAAGGAGGGCGACGGAATATCCGAGAAGGAGGGCGACGGAATACCCGAGAAGGAGGGCGATGGAATACCCGAGAAGGAGGGCGATGGAATACCCGAGATGGATGGCGACGGAATACCCGAGAAGGAGGGCGATGGAATACCCGAGATGGAGGGCGACGGAATACCCGAGAAGGAGAGAGACGGAATACCCGAGAAGGAGGGCGAAGGAATACCCGAGAAGGAGAGCGACAGAATACCCGAGGAGAGCGACGGAATACCCGAGAAGGAGAGCGACGGAATACCGGAGAAGGAGGGCGACGGAATACCCGAGCAGTAGTGCGACGGAATACCCGAGAAGGAGGGCGAGGGAATACCCCAGAAGGAGGGCGACGGAATACCCGAGCAGTAGCGCGAAGGAATACCCAACAAGGAAAGCGACGGAATACCCGAGAAGGAGCGCGACGGAATACCCGAGCATGAGGGCGATGGAATACCCGAGCATGAGGGCGATGGAATACCCGAGCATGAGGGCGACGGAATACCCGAGAAGGAAGGAGACGGAATACCCGAGAAGGAGAGGGACGGAATACCCGAGAAGGAAGGAGACGGAATACCCGAGAAGGAGAGCGACGGAATACCCGAGCATGAGGGCGATGGAATACCCGAGCATGAGGGCGACGGAATACACGAGAAGGAGGGCGACGGAATGCCCGAGAAAGAGAGCGACGGAATACCCGAGAAGGAGGGCGACGGAATACCCGAGAAGCAGGGTGACCGAATACCCGAGAAGGAGGGCGACGGAATACCCGAGAAGCAGGGTGACCGAATACCCGAGAAGGAGGGCGACGGAATACCCGAGAAGGAGGGTGACAGAATACCCGAGAAGGAGGGAGACGGAATACCCGAGAAGCAGGGTGACAGAATACCCGAGAAGGAGGGCGACGGAATACCCGAGAAGCAGGGTGACCGAATACCCGAGAAGGAGGGCGACGGAATACCGGAGAAGGAGGGCGACGGAATACCCGTGAAGGAGCGCGACGGAATACCCGAGAAGCAGGGTGACCGAATACCCGAGAAGGAGGGCGACGGAATACCCGAGAAGGAGAGCGACGGAATACCCGAGAAGGAGGGCGACGGAATACCCGAGAAGGAGGGCGACTGAATAACCGAGAAGGAGAGCGACGGAATACCCGAGAAGGAGGGCGACGGAATACCCGAGAAGTAGGGTGACAGAATACCCGAGAAAGAGAGAGACGGAATACCCGAGAAGGAGGGCGATGGAATACCCGAGAAGGAGAGCGACGGAATACCCGAGAAGGAGAGCGACGGAATACCCGAGAAGGAGAGAGACGGAATACCCGAGAAGGAGGGCGACGGAATACCCGAGAAGGAGTGCGACGGGATACCCGAGAAGGAGAGCGACGGGTTACCCGAGAAGGAGAGCGACGGAATACCCGAGAAGGAGCGCGACGGAATACCCGAGCATGAGGGCGATGGAATACCCGAGCATGAGGGCGATGGAATACCCGAGCATGAGGGCGACGGAATACCCGAGAAGGAAGGAGACGGAATACCCGAGAAGGAGAGGGACGGAATACCCGAGAAGGAAGGAGACGGAATACCCGAGAAGGAGAGCGACGGAATACCCGAGCATGAGGGCGATGGAATACCCGAGCATGAGGGCGACGGAATACACGAGAAGGAGGGCGACGGAATGCCCGAGAAAGAGAGCGACGGAATACCCGAGAAGGAGGGCGACGGAATACCCGAGAAGCAGGGTGACCGAATACCCGAGAAGGAGGGCGACGGAATACCCGAGAAGCAGGGTGACCGAATACCCGAGAAGGAGGGCGACGGAATACCCGAGAAGGAGGGTGACAGAATACCCGAGAAGGAGGGAGACGGAATACCCGAGAAGCAGGGTGACAGAATACCCGAGAAGGAGGGCGACGGAATACCCGAGAAGCAGGGTGACCGAATACCCGAGAAGGAGGGCGACGGAATACCGGAGAAGGAGGGCGACGGAATACCCGAGAAGGAGCGCGACGGAATACCCGAGAAGCAGGGTGACCGAATACCCGAGAAGGAGGGCGACGGAATACCCGAGAAGGAGAGCGACGGAATACCCGAGAAGGAGGGCGACGGAATACCCGAGAAGGAGGGCGACTGAATAACCGAGAAGGAGAGCGACGGAATACCCGAGAAGGAGGGCGACGGAATACCCGAGAAGTAGGGTGACAGAATACCCGAGAAAGAGAGAGACGGAATACCCGAGAAGGAGGGCGATGGAATACCCGAGAAGGAGAGCGACGGAATACCCGAGAAGGAGAGCGACGGAATACCCGAGAAGGAGAGAGACGGAATACCCGAGAAGGAGGGCGACGGAATACCCGAGAAGGAGTGCGACGGGATACCCGAGAAGGAGAGCGACGGGTTACCCGAGAAGGAGAGCGACGGAATACCCGAGAAGGAGGGCGATGGAATTCCCGAGCATGAGGGCGACGGAATACCCGAGAAGGAGGGCGACGGAATACCCGAGAAGGACCGCGACGGGATACCCGAGAAGGAGGGCGACGGGTTACCCGAGAAGGAGAGCGACGGAATACCCGAGAAGGAGGGCGATGGAATACCCGAGCATGAGGGCGACGGAATACCCGAGAAGGAGGGAGACGGGATACCCGAGAAGGAGAGGGACGGAATACCCGAGAAGGAGCGCGACGGAATACCCGAGAAGGAGGGAGACGGAATACCCGAGAAAGAGAGAGACGGAATACCCGAGAAGGAGGGCGAAGGAATACCAGTGAAGGAGAGCGACAGAATACCAGAGGAGAGCGACGGAATACCCGAGAAGGAGAGCGACGGAATACCCGAGAAGGAGAGCGACGGAATACCCGAGAAGGAGAGCGACGGAATACCCGAGAAGGATGGCGACAGAATACCCGAGAAGGAGAGCGACGGAATACCCGAGAAGGAGGGCGACGGAATACCCGAGAAGGAGAGAGACGGAATATCCGAGAAGGAGAGCGACGGAATACCCGAGAAGGCGAGCGACGGAATACCAGAGAAGGAGGGCGACGGAATAACCGAGCAGGAGAGCGACAGAATACCCGAGAAGGAGCGCGACGGAATACCCGAGAAGGAGAGCGACGGAATACGCGAGAAGGAGGGCAACGGACTACCCGAGAAGGAGGGCGACGGAATACCCGAGAAGGAGCGCGACGAAATTCCCGAGATGGAGGGCAATGGAATAAATGAGAAGGAGGGCGACGGAATACCCGAGAAGGAGAGCGACGGAATACCCGAGAAGGAGGGCGACGGAATACCGAGAAGGAGAGCGACGGAATACCCGAGAAGGAGGGCGACGGAATACCCGAGAAGGAGGGAGACGGAATATCCGAGAAGGAGGGAGACGGAATATCCGAGAAGGAGAGTGACGGAATACCCGAGAAGGAGGGCGACGGAATACCCGAGAAGGAGGGCGATGGAATACCCGAGAAGGAGGGCGATGGAATACCCGAGATGGAGGGCGACGGAATACCCGAGAAGGAGAGAGACGGAATACGCGAGAAGGCGGGCGACGGAATACCCGAGAAGGATGGCGACGGAATACCCGAGAAGGAGAGCGACGGAATACCCGAGGAGAGCGACGGAATACCCGAGAAGGAGAGCGACGGAATACTCGAGAAGGAGAGCGACGGAATACCCGAGAAGGAGAGCGATGGAATACCCGAGAAGGATGGCGACGGAATACCCGAGAAGGAGAGCGACGGAATACCCGAGGAGGGCGACGGAATACCCGAGAAGGAGAGAGACGGAATATCCGAGAAGGAGAGCGACGGAATACCCGAGAAGGCGAGCGACGGAATACCCGAGAAGGAGGGAGACGGAATGCCCGAGCAGGAGAGCGACGGAATATCCGAGGAGGGCGACGGAATACCCGAGAAGGAGTGTGACGGAATAACCGAGAACGAGGGCGACGGAATACCAGAGAAGGAGGGCGACGGAATAAATGAGAAGGAGAGCGACGGAATACCCGAGAAGGAGGGCGACGGAATACCCGAGAAGGAGGGAGACGGAATATCCGAGAAGGAGAGCGACGGAATACCCGAGAAGGAGGGCGATGGAATACCCGAGATGGAGGGCGACGGAATACCCGAGGAGAGAGACGGAATATCCGAGGAGAGCGACGGAATATCCGAGGAGAGCAACGGAATACCCGAGAAGGAGAGCGACAGAATACCCGAGAAGGAGCGCGACGGAATACCCGAGATGGAGGGCGACGGAATACCCGAGAAGGAGAGAGACGGAATACCCGAGAAGGAGAGCGATGGAATACCCGAGAAGGATGGCGACAGAATACCCGAGAAGGAGAGCGACGGAATACCCGAGAAAGAGGGCGACGGAATACCCGAGAAGGATGGCGACAGAATACCCGAGAAGGAGAGCGACGGAATACCCGAGAAGGAGGGCGACGGAATACCCGAGAAGGCGAGCGACGGAATACCCGAGAAGGAGAGAGACGGAATGCCCGAGCAGGAGAGCGACGGAATATCCGAGGAGGGCGACGGAATACCCGAGAAGGAGGGCGACGGAATACCCGAGAACGAGGGCGACGGAATACCCGAGAAGGCGAGCGACGGAATACCCGAGAACGAGAGAGACGGAATGCCCGAGCAGGAGAGCGACGGAATATCCGAGGAGGGCGATGGAATACCCGAGAAGGAGGGCGACGGAATACCCGAGAAGGAGGGCGACGGAATACCCGAGAAGGAGAGCGACGGAATACCCGAGAACGAGGGCGACGGAATACCCGAGAAGGAGAGCGACGGAATACCCGAGAAGGAGGGCGACGGAATACCCGAGAAGGAGGGCAACGGATTAAATGAGAAGGAGAGCGACGGAATACCCGAGAAGGAGGGCGACGGAATACCCGAGAAGGAGAGCGACGGAATACCCGAGAAGAAGGGCAACGGAATACCTGAGAAGGAGAGCGACGGAATACCCGAGAAGGAGAGCGACGGAATACCCGAGAAGGAGAGGGACGGGATACCCGAGAAGGACAGCGACGGAATACCCGAGAAGGAGGGCGACGGAATATCCGAGGAGGGCGACGGAATATCCGAGAAGGAGAGCGACGGAATACCCGAGAAGGCGAGCGACGGAATACCCTAGAAGGAGAGAGACGGAATACCCGAGGAGGGCGACGGAATACCAGAGAAGGAGGGCGACGGAATAACCGAGAAGGAGCGCGACGGAATACCCGAGAAGGAGAGCGACGGAATACCCGAGAAGGAGGGCGACGGACTACCCGAGAAGGAGGGCGACGGACTACCCGAGAAGGAGGGCGACGGAATACCCGAGAAGGAGCGCGACGAAATTCCCGAGATGGAGGGCAACGGAATACCCGAGAAGGAGGGCGACGGAATATCCGAGAAGGAGGGCGACGGAATACCCGAGAAGGAGGGCGATGGAATACCCGAGAAGGAGGGCGATGGAATACCCGAGATGGATGGCGACGGAATACCCGAGAAGGAGGGCGATGGAATACCCGAGATGGAGGGCGACGGAATACCCGAGAAGGAGAGAGACGGAATACCCGAGAAGGAGGGCGAAGGAATACCCGAGAAGGAGAGCGACAGAATACCCGAGGAGAGCGACGGAATACCCGAGAAGGAGAGCGACGGAATACCGGAGAAGGAGGGCGACGGAATACCCGAGCAGTAGGGCGACGGAATACCCGAGAAGGAGGGCGAGGGAATACCCCAGAAGGAGGGCGACGGAATACCCGACCAGTAGCGCGAAGGAATACCCAACAAGGAAAGCGACGGAATACCCGAGAAGGAGCGCGACGGAATACCCGAGCATGAGGGCGATGGAATACCCGAGCATGAGGGCGATGGAATACCCGAGCATGAGGGCGACGGAATACCCGAGAAGGAAGGAAACGGAATACCCGAGAAGGAGAGGGACGGAATACCCGAGAAGGAAGGAGACGGAATACCCGAGAAGGAGAGCGACGGAATACCCGAGCATGAGGGCGATGGAATACCCGAGCATGAGGGCGACGGAATACACGAGAAGGAGGGCGACGGAATGCCCGAGAAAGAGAGCGACGGAATACCCGAGAAGGAGGGCGACGGAATACCCGAGAAGCAGGGTGACCGAATACCCGAGAAGGAGGGCGACGGAATACCCGAGAAGCAGGGTGACCGAATACCCGAGAAGGAGGGCGACGGAATACCCGAGAAGGAGGGTGACAGAATACCCGAGAAGGAGGGAGACGGAATACCCGAGAAGCAGGGTGACAGAATACCCGAGAAGGAGGGCGACGGAATACCCGAGAAGCAGGGTGACCGAATACCCGAGTAGGAGGGCGACGGAATACCGGAGAAGGAGGGCGACAGAATACCCGAGAAGGAGCGCGACGGAATACCCGAGAAGCAGGGTGACCGAATACCCGAGAAGGAGGGCGACGGAATACCCGAGAAGGAGAGCGACGGAATACCCGAGAAGGAGGGCGACGGAATACCCGAGAAGGAGGGCGACTGAATAACCGAGAAGGAGAGCGACGGAATACCCGAGAAGGAGGGCGACGGAATACCCGAGAAGTAGGGTGACAGAATACCCGAGAAAGAGAGAGACGGAATACCCGAGAAGGAGGGCGATGGAATACCCGAGAAGGAGAGCGACGGACTACCCGAGAAGGAGAGCGACGGAATACCCGAGAAGGAGGGAGACGGAATACCCGAGAAGGAGGGCGACGGAATACCCGAGAAGGAGTGCGACGGGATACCCGAGAAGGAGAGCGACGGGTTACCCGAGAAGGAGAGCGACGGAATACCCGAGAAGGAGGGCGATGGAATTCCCGAGCATGAGGGCGACGGAATACCCGAGAAGGAGGGTGACGGAATACCCGAGAAGGACCGCGACGGGATACCCGAGAATGAGGGCGACGGGTTACCCGAGAAGGAGAGCGACGGAATACCCGAGAAGGAGGGCGATGGAATACCCGAGCATGAGGGCGACGGAATACCCGAGAAGGAGGGAGACGGGATACCCGAGAAGGAGAGGGACGGAATACCCGAGAAGGAGCGCGACGGAATACCCGAGAAGGAGGGAGACGGAATACCCGAGAAAGAGAGAGACGGAATACCCGAGAAGGAGGGCGAAGGAATACCAGTGAAGGAGAGCGACAGAATACCAGAGGAGAGCGACGGAATACCCGAGAAGGAGAGCGACGGAATACCCGAGAAGGAGAGCGACGGAATACCCGAGAAGGAGAGCGACGGAATACCCGAGAAGGATGGCGACAGAATACCCGAGAAGGAGAGCGACGGAATACCCGAGAAGGAGGGCGACGGAATACCCGAGAAGGAGAGAGACGGAATATCCGAGAAGGAGAGCGACGGAATACCCGAGAAGGCGAGCGACGGAATACCAGAGAAGGAGGGCGACGGAATAACCGAGCAGGAGAGCGACAGAATACCCGAGAAGGAGGGCGACGGAATAAATGAGAAGGAGAGCGACGGAATACCCGAGAAGGAGGGCGACGGAATACCCGAGAAGGAGGGAGACGGAATATCCGAGAAGGAGAGTGACGGAATACCCGAGAAGGAGGGCGATGGAATACCCGAGATGGAGGGCGACGGAATACCCGAGGAGAGAGCCGGAATATCCGAGGAGAGCGACGGAATATCCGAGGAGAGCAACGGAATACCCGAGAAGGAGAGCGACAGAATACCCGAGAAGGAGCGCGACGGAATACCCGAGATGGAGGGCGACGGAATACCCGAGAAGGAGAGAGACGGAATACCCGAGAAGGAGAGCGATGGAATACCCGAGAAGGATGGCGACAGAATACCCGAGAAGGAGAGCGACGGAATACCCGAGAAAGAGGGCGACGGAATACCCGAGAAGGATGGCGACAGAATACCCGAGAAGGAGAGCGACGGAATACCCGAGAAGGAGGGCGACGGAATACCCGAGAAGGCGAGCGACGGAATACCCGAGAAGGAGAGAGACGGAATGCCCGAGCAGGAGAGCGACGGAATATCCGAGGAGGGCGACGGAATACCCGAGAAGGAGGGCGACGGAATACCCGAGAACGAGGGCGACGGAATACCCGAGAAGGCGAGCGACGGAATACCCGAGAACGAGAGAGACGGAATGCCCGAGCAGGAGAGCGACGGAATATCCGAGGAGGGCGATGGAATACCCGAGAAGGAGGGCGACGGAATACCCGAGAAGTAGGGTGACAGAATACCCGAGAAAGAGAGAGACGGAATACCCGAGAAGGAGGGCGATGGAATACCCGAGAAGGAGAGCGACGGAATACCCGAGAAGGAGAGCGACGGAATACCCGAGAAGGAGAGAGACGGAATACCCGAGAAGGAGGGCGACGGAATACCCGAGAAGGAGTGCGACGGGATACCCGAGAAGGAGAGCGACGGGTTACCCGAGAAGGAGAGCGACGGAATACCCGAGAAGGAGGGCGATGGAATTCCCGAGCATGAGGGCGACGGAATACCCGAGAAGGAGGGCGACGGAATACCCGAGAAGGACCGCGACGGGATACCCGAGAAGGAGGGCGACGGGTTACCCGAGAAGGAGAGCGACGGAATACCCGAGAAGGAGGGCGATGGAATACCCGAGCATGAGGGCGACGGAATACCCGAGAAGGAGGGAGACGGGATACCCGAGAAGGAGAGGGACGGAATACCCGAGAAGGAGCGCGACGGAATACCCGAGAAGGAGGGAGACGGAATACCCGAGAAAGAGAGAGACGGAATACCCGAGAAGGAGGGCGAAGGAATACCAGTGAAGGAGAGCGACAGAATACCAGAGGAGAGCGACGGAATACCCGAGAAGGAGAGCGACGGAATACCCGAGAAGGAGAGCGACGGAATACCCGAGAAGGAGAGCGACGGAATACCCGAGAAGGATGGCGACAGAATACCCGAGAAGGAGAGCGACGGAATACCCGAGAAGGAGGGCGACGGAATACCCGAGAAGGAGAGAGACGGAATATCCGAGAAGGAGAGCGACGGAATACCCGAGAAGGCGAGCGACGGAATACCAGAGAAGGAGGGCGACGGAATAACCGAGCAGGAGAGCGACAGAATACCCGAGAAGGAGCGCGACGGAATACCCGAGAAGGAGAGCGACGGAATACGCGAGAAGGAGGGCAACGGACTACCCGAGAAGGAGGGCGACGGAATACCCGAGAAGGAGCGCGACGAAATTCCCGAGATGGAGGGCAATGGAATAAATGAGAAGGAGGGCGACGGAATACCCGAGAAGGAGAGCGACGGAATACCCGAGAAGGAGGGCGACGGAATACCGAGAAGGAGAGCGACGGAATACCCGAGAAGGAGGGCGACGGAATACCCGAGAAGGAGGGAGACGGAATATCCGAGAAGGAGGGAGACGGAATATCCGAGAAGGAGAGTGACGGAATACCCGAGAAGGAGGGCGACGGAATACCCGAGAAGGAGGGCGATGGAATACCCGAGAAGGAGGGCGATGGAATACCCGAGATGGAGGGCGACGGAATACCCGAGAAGGAGAGAGACGGAATACGCGAGAAGGCGGGCGACGGAATACCCGAGAAGGATGGCGACGGAATACCCGAGAAGGAGAGCGACGGAATACCCGAGGAGAGCGACGGAATACCCGAGAAGGAGAGCGACGGAATACTCGAGAAGGAGAGCGACGGAATACCCGAGAAGGAGAGCGATGGAATACCCGAGAAGGATGGCGACGGAATACCCGAGAAGGAGAGCGACGGAATACCCGAGAAGGAGGGCGACGGAATACCCGAGAAGGAGAGAGACGGAATATCCGAGAAGGAGAGCGACGGAATACCCGAGAAGGCGAGCGACGGAATACCCGAGAAGGAGGGAGACGGAATGCCCGAGCAGGAGAGCGACGGAATATCCGAGGAGGGCGACGGAATACCCGAGAAGGAGTGTGACGGAATAACCGAGAACGAGGGCGACGGAATACCAGAGAAGGAGGGCGACGGAATAAATGAGAAGGAGAGCGACGGAATACCCGAGAAGGAGGGCGACGGAATACCCGAGAAGGAGGGAGACGGAATATCCGAGAAGGAGAGCGACGGAATACCCGAGAAGGAGGGCGATGGAATACCCGAGATGGAGGGCGACGGAATACCCGAGGAGAGAGACGGAATATCCGAGGAGAGCGACGGAATATCCGAGGAGAGCAACGGAATACCCGAGAAGGAGAGCGACAGAATACCCGAGAAGGAGCGCGACGGAATACCCGAGATGGAGGGCGACGGAATACCCGAGAAGGAGAGAGACGGAATACCCGAGAAGGAGAGCGATGGAATACCCGAGAAGGATGGCGACAGAATACCCGAGAAGGAGAGCGACGGAATACCCGAGAAAGAGGGCGACGGAATACCCGAGAAGGATGGCGACAGAATACCCGAGAAGGAGAGCGACGGAATACCCGAGAAGGAGGGCGACGGAATACCCGAGAAGGCGAGCGACGGAATACCCGAGAAGGAGAGAGACGGAATGCCCGAGCAGGAGAGCGACGGAATATCCGAGGAGGGCGACGGAATACCCGAGAAGGAGGGCGACGGAATACCCGAGAACGAGGGCGACGGAATACCCGAGAAGGCGAGCGACGGAATACCCGAGAACGAGAGAGACGGAATGCCCGAGCAGGAGAGCGACGGAATATCCGAGGAGGGCGATGGAATACCCGAGAAGGAGGGCGACGGAATACCCGAGAAGGAGGGCGACGGAATACCCGAGAAGGAGAGCGACGGAATACCCGAGAACGAGGGCGACGGAATACCCGAGAAGGAGAGCGACGGAATACCCGAGAAGGAGGGCGACGGAATACCCGAGAAGGAGGGCAACGGATTAAATGAGAATGAGAGCGACGGAATACCCGAGAAGGAGGGCGACGGAATACCCGAGAAGGAGAGCGACGGAATACCCGAGAAGAAGGGCAACGGAATACCTGAGAAGGAGAGCGACGGAATACCCGAGAAGGAGAGCGACGGAATACCCGAGAAGGAGAGGGACGGGATACCCGAGAAGGACAGCGACGGAATACCCGAGAAGGAGGGCGACGGAATATCCGAGGAGGGCGACGGAATATCCGAGAAGGAGAGCGACGGAATACCCGAGAAGGCGAGCGACGGAATACCCTAGAAGGAGAGAGACGGAATACCCGAGGAGGGCGACGGAATACCAGAGAAGGAGGGCGACGGAATAACCGAGAAGGAGCGCGACGGAATACCCGAGAAGGAGAGCGACGGAATACCCGAGAAGGAGGGCGACGGACTACCCGAGAACGAGGGCGACGGAATACCCGAGAAGGAGCGCGACGAAATTCCCGAGATGGAGGGCAACGGAATACCCGAGAAGGAGGGCGACGGAATATCCGAGAAGGAGGGCGACGGAATACCCGAGAAGGAGGGCGATGGAATACCCGAGAAGGAGGGCGATGGAATACCCGAGATGGATGGCGACGGAATACCCGAGAAGGAGGGCGATGGAATACCCGAGATGGAGGGCGACGGAATACCCGAGAAGGAGAGAGACGGAATACCCGAGAAGGAGGGCGAAGGAATACCCGAGAAGGAGAGCGACAGAATACCCGAGGAGAGCGACGGAATACCCGAGAAGGAGAGCGACGGAATACCGGAGAAGGAGGGCGACGGAATACCCGAGCAGTAGGGCGACGGAATACCCGAGAAGGAGGGCGAGGGAATACCCCAGAAGGAGGGCGACGGAATACCCGAGCAGTAGCGCGAAGGAATACCCAACAAGGAAAGCGACGGAATACCCGAGAAGGAGCGCGACGGAATACCCGAGCATGAGGGCGATGGAATACCCGAGCATGAGGGCGATGGAATACCCGAGCATGAGGGCGACGGAATACCCGAGAAGGAAGGAGACGGAATACCCGAGAAGGAGAGGGACGGAATACCCGAGAAGGAAGGAGACGGAATACCCGAGAAGGAGAGCGACGGAATACCCGAGCATGAGGGCGATGGAATACCCGAGCATGAGGGCGACGGAATACACGAGAAGGAGGGCGACGGAATGCCCGAGAAAGAGAGCGACGGAATACCCGAGAAGGAGGGCGACGGAATACCCGAGAAGCAGGGTGACCGAATACCCGAGAAGGAGGGCGACGGAATACCCGAGAAGCAGGGTGACCGAATACCCGAGAAGGAGGGCGACGGAATACCCGAGAAGGAGGGTGACAGAATACCCGAGAAGGAGGGAGACGGAATACCCGAGAAGCAGGGTGACAGAATACCCGAGAAGGAGGGCGACGGAATACCCGAGAAGCAGGGTGACCGAATACCCGAGTAGGAGGGCGACGGAATACCGGAGAAGGAGGGCGACAGAATACCCGAGAAGGAGCGCGACGGAATACCCGAGAAGCAGGGTGACCGAATACCCGAGAAGGAGGGCGACGGAATACCCGAGAAGGAGAGCGACGGAATACCCGAGAAGGAGGGCGACGGAATACCCGAGAAGGAGGGCGACTGAATAACCGAGAAGGAGAGCGACGGAATACCCGAGAAGGAGGGCGACGGAATACCCGAGAAGTAGGGTGACAGAATACCCGAGAAAGAGAGAGACGGAATACCCGAGAAGGAGGGCGATGGAATACCCGAGAAGGAGAGCGACGGACTACCCGAGAAGGAGAGCGACGGAATACCCGAGAAGGAGGGAGACGGAATACCCGAGAAGGAGGGCGACGGAATACCCGAGAAGGAGTGCGACGGGATACCCGAGAAGGAGAGCGACGGGTTACCCGAGAAGGAGAGCGACGGAATACCCGAGAAGGAGGGCGATGGAATTCCCGAGCATGAGGGCGACGGAATACCCGAGAAGGAGGGTGACGGAATACCCGAGAAGGACCGCGACGGGATACCCGAGAATGAGGGCGACGGGTTACCCGAGAAGGAGAGCGACGGAATACCCGAGAAGGAGGGCGATGGAATACCCGAGCATGAGGGCGACGGAATACCCGAGAAGGAGGGAGACGGGATACCCGAGAAGGAGAGGGACGGAATACCCGAGAAGGAGCGCGACGGAATACCCGAGAAGGAGGGAGACGGAATACCCGAGAAAGAGAGAGACGGAATACCCGAGAAGGAGGGCGAAGGAATACCAGTGAAGGAGAGCGACAGAATACCAGAGGAGAGCGACGGAATACCCGAGAAGGAGAGCGACGGAATACCCGAGAAGGAGAGCGACGGAATACCCGAGAAGGAGAGCGACGGAATACCCGAGAAGGATGGCGACAGAATACCCGAGAAGGAGAGCGACGGAATACCCGAGAAGGAGGGCGACGGAATACCCGAGAAGGAGAGAGACGGAATATCCGAGAAGGAGAGCGACGGAATACCCGAGAAGGCGAGCGACGGAATACCAGAGAAGGAGGGCGACGGAATAACCGAGCAGGAGAGCGACAGAATACCCGAGAAGGAGGGCGACGGAATAAATGAGAAGGAGAGCGACGGAATACCCGAGAAGGAGGGCGACGGAATACCCGAGAAGGAGGGAGACGGAATATCCGAGAAGGAGAGTGACGGAATACCCGAGAAGGAGGGCGATGGAATACCCGAGATGGAGGGCGACGGAATACCCGAGGAGAGAGCCGGAATATCCGAGGAGAGCGACGAAATATCCGAGGAGAGCAACGGAATACCCGAGAAGGAGAGCGACAGAATACCCGAGAAGGAGCGCGACGGAATACCCGAGATGGAGGGCGACGGAATACCCGAGAAGGAGAGAGACGGAATACCCGAGAAGGAGAGCGATGGAATACCCGAGAAGGATGGCGACAGAATACCCGAGAAGGAGAGCGACGGAATACCCGAGAAAGAGGGCGACGGAATACCCGAGAAGGATGGCGACAGAATACCCGAGAAGGAGAGCGACGGAATACCCGAGAAGGAGGGCGACGGAATACCCGAGAAGGCGAGCGACGGAATACCCGAGAAGGAGAGAGACGGAATGCCCGAGCAGGAGAGCGACGGAATATCCGAGGAGGGCGACGGAATACCCGAGAAGGAGGGCGACGGAATACCCGAGAACGAGGGCGACGGAATACCCGAGAAGGCGAGCGACGGAATACCCGAGAACGAGAGAGACGGAATGCCCGAGCAGGAGAGCGACGGAATATCCGAGGAGGGCGATGGAATACCCGAGAAGGAGGGCGACGGAATACCCGAGAAGGAGGGCGACGGAATACCCGAGAAGGAGAGCGACGGAATACCCGAGAACGAGGGCGACGGAATACCCGAGAAGGAGAGCGACGGAATACCCGAGAAGGAGGGCGACGGAATACCCGAGAAGGAGGGCAACGGATTAAATGAGAAGGAGAGCGACGGAATACCCGAGAAGGAGGGCGACGGAATACCCGAGAAGGAGAGCGACGGAATACCCGAGAAGAAGGGCAACGGAATACCTGAGAAGGAGAGCGACGGAATACCCGAGAAGGAGAGCGACGGAATACCCGAGAAGGAGGGAGACGGAATGCCCGAGCAGGAGAGCGACGGAATATCCGAGGAGGGCGACGGAATACCCGAGAAGGAGTGTGACGGAATAACCGAGAACGAGGGCGACGGAATACCAGAGAAGGAGGGCGACGGAATAAATGAGAAGGAGAGCGACGGAATACCCGAGAAGGCGAGCGACGGAATACCAGAGAAGGAGGGCGACGGAATAACCGAGCAGGAGAGCGACAGAATACCCGAGAAGGAGCGCGACGGAATACCCGAGAAGGAGAGCGACGGAATACGCGAGAAGGAGGGCAACGGACTACCCGAGAAGGAGGGCGACGGAATACCCGAGAAGGAGCGCGACGAAATTCCCGAGATGGAGGGCAATGGAATAAATGAGAAGGAGGGCGACGGAATACCCGAGAAGGAGAGCGACGGAATACCCGAGAAGGAGGGCGACGGAATACCGAGAAGGAGAGCGACGGAATACCCGAGAAGGAGGGCGACGGAATACCCGAGAAGGAGGGAGACGGAATATCCGAGAAGGAGGGAGACGGAATATCCGAGAAGGAGAGTGACGGAATACCCGAGAAGGAGGGCGACGGAATACCCGAGAAGGAGGGCGATGGAATACCCGAGAAGGAGGGCGATGGAATACCCGAGATGGAGGGCGACGGAATACCCGAGAAGGAGAGAGACGGAATACGCGAGAAGGCGGGCGACGGAATACCCGAGAAGGATGGCGACGGAATACCCGAGAAGGAGAGCGACGGAATACCCGAGGAGAGCGACGGAATACCCGAGAAGGAGAGCGACGGAATACTCGAGAAGGAGAGCGACGGAATACCCGAGAAGGAGAGCGATGGAATACCCGAGAAGGATGGCGACGGAATACCCGAGAAGGAGAGCGACGGAATACCCGAGAAGGAGGGCGACGGAATACCCGAGAAGGAGAGAGACGGAATATCCGAGAAGGAGAGCGACGGAATACCCGAGAAGGCGAGCGACGGAATACCCGAGAAGGAGGGAGACGGAATGCCCGAGCAGGAGAGCGACGGAATATCCGAGGAGGGCGACGGAATACCCGAGAAGGAGTGTGACGGAATAACCGAGAACGAGGGCGACGGAATACCAGAGAAGGAGGGCGACGGAATAAATGAGAAGGAGAGCGACGGAATACCCGAGAAGGAGGGCGACGGAATACCCGAGAAGGAGGGAGACGGAATATCCGAGAAGGAGAGCGACGGAATACCCGAGAAGGAGGGCGATGGAATACCCGAGATGGAGGGCGACGGAATACCCGAGGAGAGAGCCGGAATATCCGAGGAGAGCGACGGAATATCCGAGGAGAGCAACGGAATACCCGAGAAGGAGAGCGACAGAATACCCGAGAAGGAGCGCGACGGAATACCCGAGATGGAGGGCGACGGAATACCCGAGAAGGAGAGAGACGGAATACCCGAGAAGGAGAGCGATGGAATACCCGAGAAGGATGGCGACAGAATACCCGAGAAGGAGAGCGACGGAATACCCGAGAAAGAGGGCGACGGAATACCCGAGAAGGATGGCGACAGAATACCCGAGAAGGAGAGCGACGGAATACCCGAGAAGGAGGGCGACGGAATACCCGAGAAGGCGAGCGACGGAATACCCGAGAAGGAGAGAGACGGAATGCCCGAGCAGGAGAGCGACGGAATATCCGAGGAGGGCGACGGAATACCCGAGAAGGAGGGCGACGGAATACCCGAGAACGAGGGCGACGGAATACCCGAGAAGGCGAGCGACGGAATACCCGAGAACGAGAGAGACGGAATGCCCGAGCAGGAGAGCGACGGAATATCCGAGGAGGGCGATGGAATACCCGAGAAGGAGGGCGACGGAATACCCGAGAAGGAGGGCGACGGAATACCCGAGAAGGAGAGCGACGGAATACCCGAGAACGAGGGCGACGGAATACCCGAGAAGGAGAGCGACGGAATACCCGAGAAGGAGGGCGACGGAATACCCGAGAAGGAGGGCAACGGATTAAATGAGAAGGAGAGCGACGGAATACCCGAGAAGGAGGGCGACGGAATACCCGAGAAGGAGAGCGACGGAATACCCGAGAAGAAGGGCAACGGAATACCTGAGAAGGAGAGCGACGGAATACCCGAGAAGGAGAGCGACGGAATACCCGAGAAGGAGAGGGACGGGATACCCGAGAAGGACAGCGACGGAATACCCGAGAAGGAGGGCGACGGAATATCCGAGGAGGGCGACGGAATATCCGAGAAGGAGAGCGACGGAATACCCGAGAAGGCGAGCGACGGAATACCCTAGAAGGAGAGAGACGGAATGCCCGAGCAGGAGAGCGACGGAATATCCGAGGAGGGCGACGGAATACCAGAGAAATGAGGGCAACGGAATAACCGAGCAGGAGAGCGACAGAATACCCGAGAAGGAGCGCGACGGAATACCCGAGAAGGAGAGCGACGGAATACCCGAGAAGGAGGGCGACGGAATACCCGAGAAGGAGCGCGACGAAATTCCCGAGATGGAGGGCAACGGAATAAATGAGAAGGAGAGCGACGGAATACCCGAGAAGGAGGGCGACGGAATACCCGAGAAGGAGAGCGATGGAATACCCGAGAAGGAGGGCGACGGAATACCCGAGAAGGAGGGAGACGGAATATCCGAGAAGGAGAGCGACGGAATACCCGAGAAGGAGGGCGACGGAATACCCGAGAATGAGGGCGATGGAATACCCGAGAAGGAGGGCGATGGAATACCAGAGATGGAGGGCGACGGAATACCCGAGAAGGAGAGAGACGGAATACCCGAGAAGGAGGGCGAAGGAATACCCGTGAAGGAGGGCGACGGAATACCTGAGCAGTAGGGCAACGGAATACCCGAGAAGGAGGGCGAGGGAATACCCCAGAAGGAGGGCGACGGAATACCCGAGCAGTAGGGCGACGGAATACCCAAGAAGGAAAGCGACGGAATACCCGAGAAGGAGCGCGACGGAATACCCGAGCATGAGGGCGATGGAACACCCGAGAAGGAGGGCGACGGAATACCCGAGAAGCAGGGTGACGGAATACCCGAGAAGGAGGGCGACGGAATACCCGAGAAGGAGGGCGACGGAATACCCGAGAAGGAGAGCGACGGAATACCCGAGAAGGAGAGCGACGGAATACCCGAGAAGGAGGGCGACTGAATAACCGAGAAGTAGGGCGACGGAATACTGAGAAAGAGAGCGACGGAATACCCGAGAAGGAGAGCGACGGAATACCCGAGAAGGAGAGCGACGGAATACCCGAGAAGGAGAGCGACGGAATACCCGAGAAGTAGGGTGACAGAATACCCGAGAAAGAGAGAGACGGAATACCCGAGAAGGAGGGCGACGGAATACCCGAGAAGGAGGGCGACGGAATACCCGAGAAGGAGAGCAACGGAATACCCGAGAAGGAGAGGGACGGGTTACCCGAGAAGGAGGGCGAAGGAATACCCGAGAAGGAGAGCGACGGAATACCCGAGAAGGAGAGCGACGGAATACCCGAGAAGGAGAGCGACGGAATATCCGAGAAGGAGGGCGACGGAATACCCGAGAAGGAGAGCGACAGAATACCCGAGCATGTGGGCGACGGAATACCCGAGAAGGAGCGCGACGGAATACCCGAGAAGGAGCGCGACGGAATACCCGAGAAGGAGGGCGACGGCATACCCGAGAAGGAGGGCGATGGAATACCCGAGAAGGAGGGCGACGGAATACCCGAGCATGAGGGCGACGGAATACCCGAGCATGAGGGCGACGGAATACCCGGGAAGGAGGGCGACGGAATACCCGAGCATGAGGGCGACGGAATACCCGGGAAGGAGGGCGACGGAATACCCGGGAAGGAGGGCGACGGAATACCCGGGAAGGAGGGCGACGGAATACCCGAGGAGTGCGACGGAACAGCCGAGAGGGAGGGCGGCGAAATACCCGAGAAGGAGAGGGACGGAATAACCGAGATGGAGGGCGACGGAATACCCGAGAAGGAGAGGGACGGAATAACCGAGATGGAGGGCGACGGAATACCCGAGAGGGAGGGCAACGGAATACACGAGAAGGAGGTCGACGGAATACCCGAGAAGGAGAGAGCCGGAATATCCGAGGAGAGCGACGGAATATCCGAGGAGAGCAACGGAATACCCGAGAAGGAGAGCGACAGAATACCCGAGAAGGAGCGCGACGGAATACCCGAGATGGAGGGCGACGGAATACCCGAGGAGAGAGACGGAATACCCGAGAAGGAGAGCGACGGAATACCCGAGAAGGAGAGCGATGGAATACCCGAGAAGGATGGCGACAGAATACCCGAGAAGGAGGGCGACGGAATACCCGAGAAGGATGGCGACAGAATACCCGAGAAGGAGAGCGACGGAATACCCGAGAAGGAGGGCGACGGAATACCCGAGAAGGCGAGCGACGGAATACCCGAGAAGGAGAGAGACGGAATGCCCGAGCAGGAGAGCGACGGAATATCCGACGAGGGCGACGGAATACCCGAGAAGGAGGGCGACGGAATACCCGAGAACGAGAGCGACGGAATACCCGAGAAGGAGGGCGACGGAATACCCGAGAAGGAGGGCGACGGAATACCCGAGAAGGAGAGCGACGGAATACCCGAGAAGAAGGGCGACGGAATACCCGAGAAGGAGAGCGACGGAATACCCGAGAAGGAGAGCGACGGAATACCCGAGAAGGAGAGGGACGGGATACCCGAGAAGGACAGCGACGGAATACCCGAGAAGGAGAGGGACGGGATACCCGAGAAGGAGGGCGACGGAATACCCGAGAAGGAGAGGGACGGGATACCCGAGAAGGACAGCGACGGAATACCCGAGAAGGAGGGCGACGGGTTACCCGAGAAGGAGGGCGACAGCATATCCGAGAAGGAGGGCGAGGGAATACCCCAGGAGGGCGACGGAATACCCGAGCAGTAGGGCGAAGGAATACCCGAGAAGGAGAGCGACGGAATACCCGAGAAGGAGAGCGACGGAATACCCGAGAAGGAGAGCGACGGAATACCCGAGAAGGAGAGCGACGGAATACCCGAGAAGGAGGGCGACGGAATACCCGAGAAGGAGGGCGACGGAATACCCGAGAAGGAGAGCGACGGAATACCCGAGAAGGAGAGCGACGGAATACCCGAGAAGGAGGGCGACTGAATAACCGAGAAGTAGGGCGACGGAATACTGAGAAAGAGAGCGACGGAATACCCGAGAAGGAGAGCGACGGAATACCCGAGAAGGAGAGCGACGGAATACCCGAGAAGGAGAGCGACGGAATACCCGAGAAGTAGGGTGACAGAATACCCGAGAAAGAGAGAGACGGAATACCCGAGAAGGAGGGCGACGGAATACCCGAGAAGGAGGGCGACGGAATACCCGAGAAGGAGAGCAACGGAATACCCGAGAAGGAGAGGGACGGGTTACCCGAGAAGGAGGGCGAAGGAATACCCGAGAAGGAGAGCGACGGAATACCCGAGAAGGAGAGCGACGGAATACCCGAGAAGGAGAGCGACGGAATACCCGAGAAGGAGGGCGACGGAATATCCGAGAAGGAGAGCGACGGAATACCCGAGAAGGAGAGCGACGGAATACCCGAGAAGGAGAGCGACGGAATATCCGAGAAGGAGGGCGACGGAATACCCGAGAAGGAGAGCGACAGAATACCCGAGCATGTGGGCGACGGAATACCCGAGAAGGAGCGCGACGGAATACCCGAGAAGGAGCGCGACGGAATACCCGAGAAGGAGGGCGACGGCATACCCGAGGAGGGCGATGGAATACCCGAGAAGGAGGGCGACGGAATACCCGAGCATGAGGGCGACGGAATACCCGAGCATGAGGGCGACGGAATACCCGGGAAGGAGGGCGACGGAATACCCGAGCATGAGGGCGACGGAATACCCGGGAAGGAGGGCGACGGAATACCCGGGAAGGAGGGCGACGGAATACCCGGGAAGGAGGGCGACGGAATACCCGAGGAGTGCGACGGAACAGCCGAGAGGGAGGGCGGCGAAATACCCGAGAAGGAGAGGGACGGAATAACCGAGATGGAGGGCGACGGAATACCCGAGAAGGAGAGGGACGGAATAACCGAGATGGAGGGCGACGGAATACCCGAGAGGGAGGGCAACGGAATACACGAGAAGGAGGTCGACGGAATACCCGAGAAGGAGAGAGCCGGAATATCCGAGGAGAGCGACGGAATATCCGAGGAGAGCAACGGAATACCCGAGAAGGAGAGCGACAGAATACCCGAGAAGGAGCGCGACGGAATACCCGAGATGGAGGGCGACGGAATACCCGAGGAGAGAGACGGAATACCCGAGAAGGAGAGCGACGGAATACCCGAGAAGGAGAGCGATGGAATACCCGAGAAGGATGGCGACAGAATACCCGAGAAGGAGGGCGACGGAATACCCGAGAAGGATGGCGACAGAATACCCGAGAAGGAGAGCGACGGAATACCCGAGAAGGAGGGCGACGGAATACCCGAGAAGGCGAGCGACGGAATACCCGAGAAGGAGAGAGACGGAATGCCCGAGCAGGAGAGCGACGGAAAATCCGACGAGGGCGACGGAATACCCGAGAAGGAGGGCGACGGAATACCCGAGAACGAGAGCGACGGAATACCCGAGAAGGAGGGCGACGGAATACCCGAGAAGGAGGGCGACGGAATACCCGAGAAGGAGAGCGACGGAATACCCGAGAAGAAGGGCGACGGAATACCCGAGAAGGAGAGCGACGGAATACCCGAGAAGGAGAGCGACGGAATACCCGAGAAGGAGAGGGACGGGATACCCGAGAAGGACAGCGACGGAATACCCGAGAAGGAGAGGGACGGGATACCCGAGAAGGAGGGCGACGGAATACCCGAGAAGGAGAGGGACGGGATACCCGAGAAGGACAGCGACAGCATATCCGAGAAGGAGGGCGAGGGAATACCCCAGAAGGAGGGCGACGGAATACCCGAGCAGTAGGGCGAAGGAATACCCGAGAAGGAGAGCGACGGAATACCCGAGGAGGAGAGCGACGGAATACCCGAGAAGGAGAGCGACGGAATACCCGAGAAGGAGAGCGACGGAATACCCGAGAAGGAGGGCGACGGAATACCCGAGAAGGAGGGCGACGGAATACCCGAGAAGGAGAGCGACGGAATACCCGAGAAGTAGAGCGACGGAATACCCGAAAGGAGAGCGACGGAATACCCGAGAAAGAGAGAGACGGAATACCCGAGAAGGAGGGCGACGGAATACCCGAGAAGGAGAGCGACGGAATACCCGAGGAGGGCGACGGAATACCCGAGAAGGAGAGCGACGGAATACCCGAGAAGGAGGGCGACGGAATACCCGAGAAGGAGGGCGACGGAATACCCGAGAAGGAGAGCGACGGAATACCCGAGAAGGAGAGGGACGGGATACCCGAGAAGGACAGCGACGGAATACCCGAGAAGGAGGGCGACGGGTTACCCGAGAAGGAGGGCGACAGCATATCCGAGAAGGAGGGCGAGGGAATACCCCAGAACGAGGGCGACGGAATACCCGAGCAGTAGGGCGAAGGAATACCCGAGAAGGAGAGCGACGGAATACCCGAGAAGGAGAGCGACGGAATACCCGAGAAGGAGAGCGACGGAATGCCCGAGAAGGAGCGCGACGGAATACCCGAGCATGAGGGCGACGGAATACCCAAGAAGGAGTGCGACGGAATACCCGAGAAGGAGCGTGACGGAATACCCGAGAAGGAGGGCGACAGAACACCCGAGCATGAGGGCGATGGGATACCCGAGCATGAGGGCGACGGAATACCCGGGAAGGAGGGCGACGGAATACCCGGGAAGGAGGGCGACGGAATACCCGAGGAGTGCGACGGAACAGCCGAGAGGGAGGGCGGCGAAATACCCGAGAAGGAGAGGGACGGAATAACCGAGATGGAGGGCGACGGAATAACCGAGATGGACGGCGACGGAATACCCGAGAAGGAGAGGGACGGAATACCCGAGAGGGAGGGCAACGGAATACACGAGAAGGAGGTCGACGGAATACCCGAGAAGGAGAGAGCCGGAATATCCGAGGAGAGTGACGGAATATCCGAGGAGAGCAACGGAATACCCGAGAAGGAGGGCGACGGAATACCCGAGAAGGAGGTCGACGGAATACCCAAGAAGGTGGGAGACGGAATACCCGAGAAGGAGAGCGACGGAATACGCGAGAAGGAGAGCGACGGAATACCCGAGAAGGAGGTCGACGGAATACCCAAGAAGGTGGGAGACGGAATACCCGAGAAGGAGAGCGACGGAATACGCGAGAAGGAGAGCGACGGAATACCCGAGAAGGAGGGCGAGGGAATACCTGAGCAGTAGGGCGACGGAATACCCAAGAAGGAGAGCGACGGAATACCCGAGCAGGAGGGCGACGGAATACCCGAGCATGAGGGCGAGGGAATACCCGAGCATGAGGGCGAGGGAATACCCGAGCATGAGGGCGAGGGAATACCCGAGCATGAGGGCGAGGGAATACCCGAGCATGAGGGCGACGGAATACCCGAGAAGGGGGCGACAAAATAACCGAGAAGGAGGGTGACGGAATACCCGAGAGGGAGGGCGGCGAAATACCCGAGAAGGAGGGCGACGGAATACCCGAGAAGGAGGGCGACGGAATACCCGAGAAGGAGAGCGACGGAATACCCGAGAAGGAGGGCGACGGAATACCCGAGAAGGAGGGCAACGGATTAAATGAGAAGGAGAGCGACGGAATACCCGAGAAGGAGGGCGACGGAATACCCGAGAAGGAGAGCGACGGAATACCCGAGAACAAGGGCAACGGAATACCTGAGAAGGAGAGCGACGGAATACCCGAGAAGGAGAGCGACGGAATACCCGAGAAGGAGAGGGACGGGATACCCGAGAAGGACAGCGACGGAATACCCGAGAAGGAGGGCGACGGAATATCCGAGGAGGGCGACGGAATATACGAGAAGGAGAGCGACGGAATACCCGAGAAGGCGAGCGACGGAATACCCTAGAAGGAGAGAGACGGAATGCCCGAGCAGGAGAGCGACGGAATATCCGAGGAGGGCGACGGAATACCAGAGAAATGAGGGCAACGGAATAACCGAGCAGGAGAGCGACAGAATACCCGAGAAGGAGCGCGACGGAATACCCGAGAAGGAGAGCGACGGAATACCCGAGAAGGAGGGCGACGGAATACCCGAGAAGGAGCGCGACGAAATTCCCGAGATGGAGGGCAACGGAATAAATGAGAAGGAGAGCGACGGAATACCCGAGAAGGAGGGCGACGGAATACCCGAGAAGGAGAGCGATGGAATACCCGAGAAGGAGGGCGACGGAATACCCGAGAAGGAGGGAGACGGAATATCCGAGAAGGAGAGCGACGGAATACCCGAGAAGGAGGGCGACGGAATACCCGAGAATGAGGGCGATGGAATACCCGAGAAGGAGGGCGATGGAATACCAGAGATGGAGGGCGACGGAATACCCGAGAAGGAGAGAGACGGAATACCCGAGAAGGAGGGCGAAGGAATACCCGTGAAGGAGGGCGACGGAATACCTGAGCAGTAGGGCGACGGAATACCCGAGAAGGAGGGCGAGGGAATACCCCAGAAGGAGGGCGACGGAATACCCGAGCAGTAGGGCGACGGAATACCCAAGAAGGAAAGCGACGGAATACCCGAGAAGGAGCGCGACGGAATACCCGAGCATGAGGGCGATGGAATACCCGAGAAGGAGGGCGACGGAATACCCGAGCATGAGGGCGATGGAACACCCGAGAAGGAGGGCGACGGAATGCCCGAGAAGGAGGGCGACGGAATACCCGAGAAGCAGGGTGACGGAATACCCGAGAAGGAGGGCGACGGAATACCCGAGAAGGAGGGCGACGGAATACCCGAGAAGGAGAGCGACGGAATACCCGAGAAGGAGAGCGACGGAATACCCGAGAAGGAGGGCGACTGAATAACCGAGAAGTAGGGCGACGGAATACTGAGAAAGAGAGCGACGGAATACCCGAGAAGGAGAGCGACGGAATACCCGAGAAGGAGAGCGACGGAATACCCGAGAAGGAGAGCGACGGAATACCCGAGAAGTAGGGTGACAGAATACCCGAGAAAGAGAGAGACGGAATACCCGAGAAGGAGGGCGACGGAATACCCGAGAAGGAGGGCGACGGAATACCCGAGAAGGAGGGCGACGGAATACCCGAGAAGGAGAGCGACGGAATACCCGAGAAGGAGAGCGACGGAATACCCGAGAAGGAGGGCGACTGAATAACCGAGAAGTAGGGCGACGGAATACTGAGAAAGAGAGCGACGGAATACCCGAGAAGGAGAGCGACGGAATACCCGAGAAGGAGAGCGACGGAATACCCGAGAAGGAGAGCGACGGAATACCCGAGAAGTAGGGTGACAGAATACCCGAGAAAGAGAGAGACGGAATACCCGAGAAGGAGGGCGACGGAATACCCGAGAAGGAGGGCGACGGAATACCCGAGAAGGAGAGCAACGGAATACCCGAGAAGGAGAGGGACGGGTTACCCGAGAAGGAGGGCGAAGGAATACCCGAGAAGGAGAGCGACGGAATACCCGAGAAGGAGAGCGACGGAATACCCGAGAAGGAGAGCGACGGAATACCCGAGAAGGAGGGCGACGGAATATCCGAGAAGGAGAGCGACGGAATACCCGAGAAGGAGAGCGACGGAATACCCGAGAAGGAGAGCGACGGAATATCCGAGAAGGAGGGCGACGGAATACCCGAGAAGGAGAGCGACAGAATACCCGAGCATGAGGGCGACGGAATACCCGAGAAGGAGCGCGACGGAATACCCGAGAAGGAGCGCGACGGAATACCCGAGAAGGAGGGCGACGGCATACCCGAGAAGGAGGGCGATGGAATACCCGAGAAGGAGGGCGACGGAATACCCGAGCATGAGGGCGACGGAATGCCCGAGCATGAGGGCGACGGAATACCCGGGAAGGAGGGCGACGGAATACCCGAGCATGAGGGCGACGGAATACCCGGGAAGGAGGGCGACGGAATACCCGGGAAGGAGGGCGACGGAATACCCGGGAAGGAGGGCGACGGAATACCCGAGGAGTGCGACGGAACAGCCGAGAGGGAGGGCGGCGAAATACCCGAGAAGGAGAGGGACGGAATAACCGAGATGGAGGGCGACGGAATACCCGAGAAGGAGAGGGACGGAATAACCGAGATGGAGGGCGACGGAATACCCGAGAGGGAGGGCAACGGAATACCCGAGATGGAGGGCGACGGAATACCCGAGAAGGAGAGAGCCGGAATATCCGAGGAGAGCGACGGAATATCCGAGGAGAGCAACGGAATACCCGAGAAGGAGAGCGACAGAATACCCGAGAAGGAGCGCGACGGAATACCCGAGATGGAGGGCGACGGAATACCCGAGGAGAGAGACGGAATACCCGAGAAGGAGAGCGACGGAATACCCGAGAAGGAGAGCGATGGAATACCCGAGAAGGAGAGCGACGGAATACCCGAGAAGGAGGGCGACCGAATACCCGAGAAGGATGGCGACAGAATACCCGAGAAGGAGAGAGACGGAATACCCGAGAAGGAGGGCGACAGAATACCCGAGAAGGAGGGCGACGGAATACCCGAGAAGGATGGCGACAGAATACCCGAGAAGGAGAGCGACGGAATACCCGAGAAGGAGAGAGACGGAATGCCCGAGCAGGAGAGCGACGGAATATCCGACGAGGGCGACGGAATACCCGAGAAGGAGGGCGACGGAATACCCGAGAACGAGAGCGACGGAATACCCGAGAAGGAGGGCGACGGAATACCCGAGAAGGAGGGCGACGGAATACCCGAGAAGGAGAGCGACGGAATACCCGAGAAGAAGGGCGACGGAATACCCGAGAAGGAGAGCGACGGAATACCCGAGAAGGAGAGCGACGGAATACCCGAGAAGGAGAGCGACGGAATACCCGAGAAGAAGGGCGACGGAATACCCGAGAAGGAGAGCGACGGAATACCCGAGAAGGAGAGCGACGGAATACCCGAGAAGAAGGGCGACGGAATACCCGAGAAGGAGAGCGACGGAATACCCGAGAAGGAGAGCGACGGAATACCCGAGAAGCAGAGCGACGGAATACCCGAGAAGGAGAGGGACGGGATACCCGAGAAGGAGGGCGACGGAATACCCGAGAAGGAGAGGGACGGAATACCCGAGAAGGAGAGGGACGGGATACCCGAGAAGGAGGGCGACGGAATACCCGAGAAGGAGAGGGACGGGATACCCGAGAAGGACAGCGACGGAATACCCGAGAAGGAGAGGGACGGGATACCCGAGAAGGAGGGCGACGGAATACCCGAGAAGCAGAGGGACGGGATACCCGAGAAGGAGGGCGACGGAATACCCGAGAAGGAGAGGGACGGGATACCCGAGAAGGACAGCGACGGAATACCCGAGAAGGAGGGCGACGGGTTACCCGAGAAGGAGGGCGACAGCATATCCGAGAAGGAGGGCGAGGGAATACCCCAGAAGGAGGGCGACGGAATACCCGAGCAGTAGGGCGAAGGAATACCCGAGAAGGAGAGCGACGGAATACCCGAGAAGGAGAGCGACGGAATACCCGAGAAGGAGAGCGACGGAATACCCGAGAAGGAGAGCGACGGAATACCCGAGAAGGAGGGCGACGGAATACCCGAGAAGGAGGGCGACGGAATACCCGAGAAGGAGAGCGACGGAATACCCGAGAAGTAGAGCGACGGAATACCCGAAAGGAGAGCGACGGAATACCCGAGAAAGAGAGAGACGGAATACCCGAGAAGGAGGGCGACGGAATACCCGAGAAGGAGAGCGACGGAATACTCGAGGAGGGCGACGGAATACCCGAGAAGGAGAGCGACGGAATACCCGAGAAGGAGGGCGACGGAATACCCGAGAAGGAGGGCGACGGAATACCCGAGAAGGAGAGCGACGGAATACGCGAGAAGGAGAGGGACGGGATACCCGAGAAGGACAGCGACGGAATACCCGAGAAGGAGGGCGACGGGTTACCCGAGAAGGAGGGCGACAGCATATCCGAGAAGGAGGGCGAGGGAATACCCCAGAACGAGGGCGACGGGATACCCGAGCAGTAGGGCGAAGGAATACCCGAGAAGGAGAGCGACGGAATACCCGAGAAGGAGAGCGACGGAATACCCGAGAAGGAGAGCGACGGAATGCCCGAGAAGGAGCGCGACGGAATACCCGAGCATGAGGGCGACGGAATACCCGAGGAGAGCGACGGAATACCCAAGAAGGAGTGCGACGGAATACCCGAGAAGGAGCGTGACGGAATACCCGAGAAGGAGGGCGACAGAACACCCGAGCATGAGGGCGATGGGATACCCGAGCATGAGGGCGACGGAATACCCGGGAAGGAGGGCGACGGAATACCCGGGAAGGAGGGCGACGGAATACCCGAGGAGTGCGACGGAACAGCCGAGAGGGAGGGCGGCGAAATACCCGAGAAGGAGAGGGACGGAATAACCGAGATGGAGGGCGACGGAATAACAGAGATGGAGGGCGACGGAATACCCGAGAAGGAGAGGGACGGAATACCCGAGAGGGAGGGCAACGGAATACACGAGAAGGAGGTCGACGGAATACCCGAGAAGGAGAGAGCCGGAATATCCGAGGAGAGTGACGGAATATCCGAGGAGAGCAACGGAATACCCGAGAAGGAGGGCGACGGAATACCCGAAAAGGAGGTCGACGGAATACCCAAGAAGGTGGGAGACGGAATACCCGAGAAGGAGAGCGACGGAATACGCGAGAAGGAGAGCGACGGAATACCCGAGAAGGAGGGCGAGGGAATACCTGAGCAGTAGGGCGACGGAATACCCAAGAAGGAGAGCGACGGAATACCCGAGCAGGAGGGCGACGGAATACCCGAGAAGGAGGGCGAGGGAATACCCGAGCATGAGGGCGAGGGAATACCCGAGCATGAGGGCGAGGGAATACCCGAGCATGAGGGCGAGGGAATACCCGAGCATGAGGGCGAGGGAATACCCGAGAAGGAGGGTGACGGAATACCCGAGAAGGGGGCGATGGAATACCCGAGAAGGAGGGTGACGGAATACCCGAGAAAGAGAGCGACGGAATACCCGAGAAGGAGGGCGACGGAATACCCGAGAAGGAGGGCGACGGAATACCCGAGAAAGAGAGAGACGGAATACACGAGAAGGAGAGCGACGGAATACCCAGGAGAGCGACGGAATACCCGAGAAGGAGGGCGACGGAATACCCGAGAAGGAGCGCGACGGAATACGCGAGAACGAGAGCGACAGAATACCCGAGAAGGAGGGCGACGGAATACCCGAGAATGAGAGCGACGGGATACCCGAGAAGGAGGGCAACGGAATACCCGAGAAGGAGGGAGACGGAATACCCAAGAAAGCAAGAGACGGAATACGCGAGAAGGTGGGCGACGGAATACCCGAGAAGGCGGGCGACGGAATACACGAGAAGGATGGCGACGGAATACCCGAGAAGGAGAGCGACGGAATACCCGAGAAGGAGAGCGACGGAACTCCCGAGAAGGATGGCGACGGAATACCCGAGAAGGAGAGCGACGGAATACCCGAGAAGGAGGGCGACGGAATACCCGAGAAGGAGAGAGACGGAATATCCGAGAAGGAGAGCGACGGAATACCCGAGAAGGCGAGCGACGGAATACCCGAGGAGGGCGACGGAATACCAGAGAAGGAGGGCGACGGAATAACCGAGAAGGAGCGCGACGGAATACCCGAGAAGGAGAGCGACGGAATACCCGAGAAGGAGGGCGACGGACTACCCGAGAAGGAGGGCGACGGACTACCCGAGAAGGAGGGCGACGGAATACCCGAGAAGGAGCGCGACGAAATTCCCGAGATGGAGGGCAACGGAATACCCGAGAAGGAGGGCGACGGAATATCCGAGAAGGAGGGCGACGGAATACCCGAGAAGGAGGGCGATGGAATACCCGAGAAGGAGGGCGATGGAATACCCGAGATGGATGGCGACGGAATACCCGAGAAGGAGGGCGATGGAATACCCGAGATGGAGGGCGACGGAATACCCGAGAAGGAGAGAGACGGAATACCCGAGAAGGAGGGCGAAGGAATACCCGAGAAGGAGAGCGACAGAATACCCGAGGAGAGCGACGGAATACCCGAGAAGGAGAGCGACGGAATACCGGAGAAGGAGGGCGACGGAATACCCGAGCAGTAGGGCGACGGAATACCCGAGAAGGAGGGCGAGGGAATACCCCAGAAGGAGGGCGACGGAATACCCGAGCAGTAGCGCGAAGGAATACCCAACAAGGAAAGCGACGGAATACCCGAGAAGGAGCGCGACGGAATACCCGAGCATGAGGGCGATGGAATACCCGAGCATGAGGGCGATGGAATACCCGAGCATGAGGGCGACGGAATACCCGAGAAGGAAGGAGACGGAATACCCGAGAAGGAGCGCGACGGAATACCCGAGCATGAGGGCGATGGAATACCCGAGCATGAGGGCGACGGAATACACGAGAAGGAGGGCGACGGAATGCCCGAGAAAGAGAGCGACGGAATACCCGAGAAGGAGGGCGACGGAATACCCGAGAAGCAGGGTGACCGAATACCCGAGAAGGAGGGCGACGGAATACCCGAGAAGCAGGGTGACCGAATACCCGAGAAGGAGGGCGACGGAATACCCGAGAAGGAGGGTGACAGAATACCCAAGAAGGAGGGAGACGGAATACCCGAGAAGCAGGGTGACAGAATACCCGAGAAGGAGGGCGACGGAATACCCGAGAAGCAGGGTGACCGAATACCCGAGAAGGAGGGCGACGGAATACCGGAGAAGGAGGGCGACGGAATACCCGAGAAGGAGCGCGACGGAATACCCGAGAAGCAGGGTGACCGAATACCCGAGAAGGAGGGCGACGGAATACCCGAGAAGGAGAGCGACGGAATACCCGAGAAGGAGGGCGACGGAATACCCGAGAAGGAGGGCGACTGAATAACCGAGAAGGAGAGCGACGGAATACCCGAGAAGGAGGGCGACGGAATACCCGAGAAGTAGGGTGACAGAATACCCGAGAAAGAGAGAGACGGAATACCCGAGAAGGAGGGCGATGGAATACCCGAGAAGGAGAGCGACGGAATACCCGAGAAGGAGAGCGACGGAATACCCGAGAAGGAGAGAGACGGAATACCCGAGAAGGAGGGCGACGGAATACCCGAGAAGGAGTGCGACGGGATACCCGAGAAGGAGAGCGACGGGTTACCCGAGAAGGAGAGCGACGGAATACCCGAGAAGGAGGGCGATGGAATTCCCGAGCATGAGGGCGACGGAATACCCGAGAAGGAGGGCGACGGAATACCCGAGAAGGACCGCGACGGGATACCCGAGAAGGAGGGCGACGGGTTACCCGAGAAGGAGAGCGACGGAATACCCGAGAAGGAGGGCGATGGAATACCCGAGCATGAGGGCGACGGAATACCCGAGAAGGAGGGAGACGGGATACCCGAGAAGGAGAGGGACGGAATACCCGAGAAGGAGCGCGACGGAATACCCGAGAAGGAGGGAGACGGAATACCCGAGAAAGAGAGAGACGGAATACCCGAGAAGGAGGGCGACGGGATACCCGAGAAGGAGGGCGACGGGTTACCCGAGAAGGAGCGCGACGGAATACCCGAGAAGGAGGGAGACGGGATACCCGAGAAGGAGAGGGACGGAATACCCGAGAAGGAGCGCGACGGAATACCCGAGAAGGAGGGAGACGGGATACCCGAGAAGGAGAGGGACGGAATACCCGAGAAGGAATGCGACGGAATACCTGAGTAGGAAGGCGACGGAACATCCGAGAAGGAGACCGTCGGAATACCCGAGAAGGAGGGCGACGGAATACCCGAGAAGGAGAGCGATGGAATACCCGAGAAGGAGGGTGACGGAATACCCGAGAAAGAGAGAGACGGAATACCCGAGAATGAGGGCGACGGAATACCCGAGAAGGAGGGCGACGGAATACCCGAGAAGGAGGGCGACGGAATACCCGAGAAAGAGAGAGACGGAATACACGAGAAGGAGAGCGACGGAATACCCAGGAGAGCGACGGAATACCCGAGAAGGAGAGGGATGGGATACCCGAGAAGGATGGCGACGGAATACCCGAGAAGGAGAGCGACGGAATACCCGAGAAGGAGGGCGACGGAATACCCGAGAAGGAGAGAGACGGAATATCCGAGAAGGAGAGCGACGGAATACCCGAGAAGGCGAGCGACGGAATACCCGAGGAGGGCGACGGAATACCCGAGAAGGAGGGCGACGGAATACCCGAGAACGAGGGCGACGGAATACCAGAGAAGGAGGGCGACGGAATACCAGAGAAGGATGGCGACGGAATATCCGAGAATGAGTGCGACGGAATACCCGAGAAGGAGGGCGACGGAATACCCGAGAAGGAGCGCGACGAAATTCCCGAGATGGAGGGCGACGGAATACCCGAGAAGGAGGGCGACGGAATATCCGAGAAGGAGGGCGACGGAATATCCGAGAATGAGTGCGACGGAATACCCGAGAAGGAGGGCAACGGACTACCCGAGAAGGAGGGCGACGGAATACCCGAGAAGGAGCGCGACGAAATTCCCGAGATGGAGGGCGACGGAATACCCGAGAAGGAGGGCGACGGAATATCCGAGAAGGAGGGCGACGGAATACCCGAGAAGGAGGGCGACGGAATACCCGAGAAGGAGGGCGATGGAATACCCGAGATGGATGGCGACGGAATACCTGAGAAAGATGGCGATGGAATACCCGAGAAGGAGGGCGATGGAATACCCGAGATGGAGGGCGACGGAATACCCGAGAAGGAGAGAGACGGAATACCCGAGAAGGAGGGCGAAGGAATACCCGAAAAGGAGAGCGACAGAATACCCGAGGAGAGCGACGGAATACCCGAGGAGAGCGACGGAATACCGGAGAAGGAGGGCGACGGAATACCCGAGCAGTAGGGCGACGGAATACCCGAGAAGGAGGGCGAGGGAATACCCCAGAAGGAGGGCGACGGAATACCCGAGCAGTAGGACGACGGAATACCCAAGAAGGAAAGCGACGGAATACCCGAGAAGGAGCGCGACGGAATACCCGAGCATGAGGGCGATGGAATACCCGAGCATGAGGGCGATGGAATACCCGAGCATGAGGGCGACGGAATACCCGAGAAGGAAGGAGACGGAATACCCGAGAAGGAGCGCGACGGAATACCCGAGCATGAGGGCGATGGAATACCCGAGCATGAGGGCGACGGAATACACGAGAAGGAGGGCGACGGAATGCCCGAGAAAGAGAGCGACGGAATACCCGAGAATGAGGGCGACGGAATACCCGAGAAGCAGGGTGACCGAATACCCGAGAAGGAGGGCGACGGAATACCCGAGAAGCAGGGTGACCGAATACCCGAGAAGGAGGGCGACGGAATACCCGAGAAGGAGAGCGACGGAATACCCGAGAAGGAGGGCGACAGAATACCCGAGAAGGAGGGAGACGGAATACCCGAGAAGCAGGGTGACAGAATACCCGAGAAGGAGGGCGACGGAATACCCGAGACGCAGGGTGACCGAATACCCGAGAAGGAGGGCGACGGAATACCGGAGAAGGAGGGCGACGGAATACCCGAGAAGGAGCGCGACGGAATACCAGAGAAGCAGGGTGACCGAATACCCGAGAAGGAGGGCGACGGAATACCCGAGAAGGAGAGCGACGGAATACCCGAGAAGGAGGGCGACGGAATACCCGAGAAGGAGGGCGACTGAATAACCGAGAAGGAGAGTGACGGAATACCCGAGAAGGAGGGCGACGGAATACCCGAGGCATAGGGTGACAGAATACCCGAGAAAGAGAGAGACGGAATACCCGAGAAGGAGGGCGATGGAATACCCGAGAAGGAGAGCGACGGAATACCCGAGGAGAGAGACGGAATACCCGAGAAGGAGGGCGACGGAATACCCGAGAAGGAGCGCGACGGGATACCCGAGAAGGAGAGCGACGGGTTACCCGAGAAGGAGAGCGACGGAATACCCGAGAAGGAGGGCGATGGAATACCCCAGCATAAGGGCGACGGAATACCCGAGAAGGAGGGCGACGGAATACCCGAGAAGGACCGCGACGGGATACCCGAGAAGGAGGGTGACGGAATACCCGAGAAGGAGGGCGATGGAATACCCGAGCATGAGGGCGACGGAATACCCGAGAAGGAGGGAGACGGGATACCCGAGAAGGAGAGGGACGGAATACCCGAGAAGGAGCGCGACGGAATACCCGAGAAGGAGGGAGACGGGATACCCGAGAAGGAGAGGGACGGAATACCCGAGAAAGAGAGAGACGGAATACCCGAGAAGGAGGGCGACGGGATACCCTAGAAGGAGGGCGACGGGTTACCCGAGAAGGAGCGCGACGGAATACCCGAGAAGGAGGGAGACGGGATACCCGAGAAGGAGAGGGACGGAATACCCGAGAAGGAGCGCGACGGAATACCCGAGAAGGAGGGAGACGGAATACCCGAGAAGGAGAGGGACGGAATACCCGAGAAGGAGAGGGACGGAATACCCGAGAAGGAGGGCGACGGAATACCCGAGAAGGAGCGCGACGGAATACCCGAGAAGGAGGGCGACGGAATACCCGGGAAGGAGGGCGACGGAATACCCGGGAAGGAGGGCGACGGAATACCCGAGGAGTGCGACGGAACAGCCGAGAGGGAGAGCGGCGAAATACCCGAGAAGGAGGGCGACGGAATACCCGAGAAGGAGAGGGACGGAATAACCGAGATGGAGGGCGACGGAATACCCGAGAAGGAGAGAGCCGGAATATCCGAGAGGGAGGGCAACGGAATACACGAGAAGGAGGTCGACGGAATACCCGAGAAGGAGAGAGCCGGAATATCCGAGGAGAGCGACGGAATATCCGAGGAGAGCAACGGAATACCCGAGAAGGAGAGCGACAGAATACCCGAGAAGGAGAGAGACGGAATATCCGAGGAGAACGACGGAATACCCGAGAAGGAGGGCGACGGAACATCCGAGAAGGAGAGCGACGGAATAACCAAGCAGTAGGGCGACGGAATACCCGAGAAGGAGGGCGACGGAATACCCGAGAAGGAGGGCGACGGAATACCCGAGAAGGAGGGCGACGGAATACCCAAGAAGGTGGGAGACGGAATACCCGAGAATGAGAGAGACGGAATACGCGAGAAGGAGAGCGGCGGAAAACCCGAGAAGGAGGGCGACGGAATACCCGAGAAGGAGGGCGAGGGAATACCTGAGCAGTAGGGCGACGGAATACCCAAGAAGGAGAGCGACGGAATACCCAAGAAGGAGAGCGATGGAATACCCGAGAAGGAGGGCGACGGAATACCCGAGCATGAGGGCGACGGAATACCCGAGAAGGAGGGCGACGGAATACCCGAGCATGAGGGCGACGGAATACCCGAGAAGGAGAGAGACGAAATACCCGAGAAGGAGGGCTACGGAATACCCGAGAAGGAGGGCGACGGAATACCCGAGAAGGAGAGAGACGGAATACCCGAGAAGGAGGGCGAAGGAATACCCGAGAAGGAGAGCGACAGAATATCCGAGGAGAGCGACGGAATACCCGAGAAGGAGAGCGACGGAATACCGGAGAAGGAGGGCGACGGAATACCCGAGCAGTAGGGCGACGGAATACCCGAGAAGGAGGGCGACGGAATACCCCAGAAGGAGGGCGACGGAATACCCGAGCAGTAGCGCGAAGGAATACCCAACAAGGAAAGCGACGGAATACCCGAGAAGGAGCGCGACGGAATACCCGAGCATGAGGGCGATGGAATACCCGAGCATGAGGGCGATGGAATACCCGAGCATGAGGGCGACGGAATACCCGAGAAGGAAGGAGACGGAATACCCGAGAAGGAGCGCGACGGAATACCCGAGCATGAGGGCGATGGAATACCCGAGCATGAGGGCGACGGAATACACGAGAAGGAGGGCGACGGAATACCCGAGGAGAGCGACGGAATACCCGAGAAGGAGAGAGATGGAATACCCGAGCAGAGCGACGGAATACCGGAGAAGGAGGGCGACGGAATACACGAGAAGGGGGGCGACGGATTACCTGAGAAGGAGCGCGACGGAATACCCGAGGAGAGCGACAGAATACCCAAGAAGGAGAGTGACGGAATACCCGAGGAGAGCGACGGAATACCCGAGAAGGAGGGCGACGGAATACCCAAGAAGGAGAGCGACGGAATACCCGAGGAGAGCAACGGAATAACCGAGAAGGAGAGAGATGGAATACCCGAGAAGGAGGGCGACGGAATACCCGAGGATAGCGACGGAATACCCAAGAAGGAGAGCGACGGAATACCCGAGGAGAGCGACGGAATACCCGAGAAGGAGGGCGACGGAATATCCGAGAAGGAGAGCGACGGAATACCCGAGAAAGAGAGAGACGGAATACCTGGGAAGGCGGGCGACGGAATACCCGACAAGGAGAGTGACGGAATACCCAAGAAGGACAGCGACGGAATACCCGGGAAGGAGGGCAACGAAATACCCGAGAAGGAGGGCGACGGAATACCCGAGAAGGAGAGTGACAAAATACCCGAGAAGGAGAGCGACGTAATACCCGAGAAGGAGAGCGACGGAATACCCGAGAAGGAGTGCGACGGAATTCCCGAGAAAGAGAGAGACGGAATACCCGAGAAGGAGGGCGACGGAATACCCGAGAAGGAGAGAGACGGAATACCTGAGAAGGAGGGCGACGGAATACCCGAGAAGGTGAGCGACGGAATACCCGAGAAGGAGAGAGACGGAATACCCGAGAAGGAGGGCGACGGAATGCCCGAGAAGGAGGGCAACGGAATACCCGAAAAGGAGGGCGACGGAATACCCGAGGAGGGCGGCGGAATACCCGAGAAGGAGAGCGACGGAATGCCCGAGAAGGAGGGCGACGGAATACCCGAGAAGGAGGGCGACGGAATACCCGAAAAGGAGGGCGACGGAATACCCGAGAAGGAGAGCGACGGAATACCTGAGGAGAGCGACAGAATACCCGAGAAGGAGGGCGACGGAATACCCGAGGAGAGCGACGGAATACCCGAGAAGGAGAAAGACTGAATACCCGAGAAGGAGAGAGACGGAATACGCGAGAAGGAGGGCGACGGAATACCCGAGAAGGAGGGCGACGGAATACCCGAGGAGAGCGACGGAATACCCGAGAAGGAGAGAGATGGAATACCCGAGCAGAGCGACGGAATACCGGAGAAGGAGGGCGACGGAATACACGAGAAGGGGGGCGACGGATTACCTGAGAAGGAGCGCGACGGAATACCCGAGGAGAGCGACAGAATACCCAAGAAGGAGAGTGACGGAATACCCGAGGAGAGCGACGGAATACCCGAGAAGGAGGGCGACGGAATACCCAAGAAGGAGAGCGACGGAATACCCGAGGAGAGCAACGGAATAACCGAGAAGGAGAGAGATGGAATACCCGAGAAGGAGGGCGACGGAATACCCGAGGAGAGCGACGGAATACCCAAGAAGGAGAGCGACGGAATACCCGAGGAGAGCGACGGAATACCCGAGAAGGAGAGAGACGGAATACCCGAGGAGAGCAACGGAATAACCGAGAAGGAGAGAGATGGAATACCCGAGAAGGAGGGCGACGGAATATCCGAGAAGGAGAGCGACGGAATACCCGAGAAAGAGAGAGACGGAATACCTGGGAAGGCGGGCGACGGAATAACCGACAAGGAGAGTGACGGAATACCCAAGAAGGACAGCGACGGAATACCCGGGAAGGAGGGCGACGGAGTACCAGAGAAGGAGGACGACGGAATACCCTAGAAGGAGAGTGATGGAATACCCGAGAAGGAGAGCGACGAAATACCCGAGAAGGAGGGCGACGGAATACCCGAGAAGGAGAGAGACGGAATACCCGAGAAGGAGGGCAACGGAATACCCGAGAAGGAGAGCAACGAAATACCCGAGAAGGAGGGCGACGGAATACCCGAGAAGGAGTGCGACGGAATTCCCGAGAAAGAGAGAGACGGAATACCCGAGAAGGAGAGAGACGGAATACCTGACAAGGAGGGCGACGGAATACCCGAGAAGGTGAGCGACGGAATACCCGAGAAGGAGTGCGACGGAATTCCCGAGAAAGAGAGAGACGGAATACCCGAGAAGGAGAGAGACGGAATACCCGAGAAGGAGAGCGACGGAATACCCGAGAAGGAGTGCGACGGAATTCCCGAGAAAGAGAGAGACGGAATACCCGAGAAGGAGAGAGACGGAATACCTGACAAGGAGGGCGACGGAATACCCGAGAAGGTGAGCGACGGAATACCCGAGAAGGAGAGCGACGGAATACCGGAGAAGGAGGGCGACGGAATACCCGAGAAGGAGGGCGACGGAACACCCGAGAAGGAGAGAGACGGAATACCTGAGAAGGAGGGCGACGGAATACCCGAGAAGGTGAGCGACGGAATTCCCGAGAAGGAGAGAGACGGAATACCCGAGAAGGAGGGCGACGGAATGCCCGAGAAGGAGGGCAACGGAATACCCGAGGAGAGCGACGGAATACCCGAGAAGGAGAAAGACTGAATACCCGAGAAGGAGAGAGACGGAATACGCGAGAAGGAGGGCGACGGAATACCCGAGAAGGAGGGCGACGGAATACCCGAGGAGAGCGACAGAATACCCAAGAAGGAGAGTGACGGAATACCCGAGGAGAGCGACGGAATACCCGAGAAGGAGGGCGACGGAATACCCAAGAAGGAGAGCGACGGAATACCTGAGGAGAGCGACAGAATACCCGAGAAGGAGGGCGACGGAATACCCGAGGAGAGCGACGGAATACCCGAGAAGGAGAAAGACTGAATACCCGAGAAGGAGAGAGACGGAATACGCGAGAAGGAGGGCGACGGAATACCCGAGAAGGAGGGCGACGGAATACCCGAGGAGAGCGACGGAATACCCGAGAAGGAGAGAGATGGAATACCCGAGCAGAGCGACGGAATACCGGAGAAGGAGGGCGACGGAATACACGAGGAGGGGGGCGACGGATTACCTGAGAAGGAGCGCGACGGAATACCCGAGGAGAGCGACAGAATACCCAAGAAGGAGAGTGACGGAATACCCGAGGAGAGCGACGGAATACCCGAGAAGGAGGGCGACGGAATACTCGAGAAGGAGGGCGACGGAATACCCGAGGAGAGCGATGGAATACCCGAGAAGGAGAGAGATGGAATACCCGAGCAGAGCGACGGAATACCGGAGAAGGAGGGCGACGGAATACACGATAAGGGGGGCGACGGATTACCTGAGAAGGAGCGCGACGGAATACCCGAGGAGAGCGACAGAATACCCAAGAAGTAGAGTGACGGAATACCCGAGGAGAGCAACGGAATACCCGAGAAGGAGGGCGACGGAATACCCAAGAAGGAGAGCGACGGAATACCCGAGGAGAGCAACGGAATAACCGAGAAGGAGGGCGACGGAATACCCGAGAAGGAGGGCGACGGAATACCCGAGAAAGAGAGAGACGGAATACACGAGAAGGAGAGCGACGGAATACCCAGGAGAGCGACGGAATACCCGAGAAGGAGGGCGACGGAATACCCGAGAAGGAGCGCGACGGAATACGCGAGAACGAGAGCGACAGAATACCCGAGAAGGAGGGCGACGGAATACCCGAGAATGAGAGCGACGGGATACCCGAGAAGGAGGGCAACGGAATACCCGAGAAGGAGGGAGACGGAATACCCAAGAAAGCAAGAGACGGAATACGCGAGAAGGTGGGCGACGGAATACCCGAGAAGGCGGGCGACGGAATACACGAGAAGGATGGCGACGGAATACCCGAGAAGGAGAGCGACGGAATACCCGAGAAGGAGAGCGACGGAACTCCCGAGAAGGATGGCGACGGAATACCCGAGAAGGAGAGCGACGGAATACCCGAGAAGGAGGGCGACGGAATACCCGAGAAGGAGAGAGACGGAATATCCGAGAAGGAGAGCGACGGAATACCCGAGAAGGCGAGCGACGGAATACCCGAGGAGGGCGACGGAATACCAGAGAAGGAGGGCGACGGAATAACCGAGAAGGAGCGCGACGGAATACCCGAGAAGGAGAGCGACGGAATACCCGAGAAGGAGGGCGACGGACTACCCGAGAAGGAGGGCGACGGACTACCCGAGAAGGAGGGCGACGGAATACCCGAGAAGGAGCGCGACGAAATTCCCGAGATGGAGGGCAACGGAATACCCGAGAAGGAGGGCGACGGAATATCCGAGAAGGAGGGCGACGGAATACCCGAGAAGGAGGGCGATGGAATACCCGAGAAGGAGGGCGATGGAATACCCGAGATGGATGGCGACGGAATACCCGAGAAGGAGGGCGATGGAATACCCGAGATGGAGGGCGACGGAATACCCGAGAAGGAGAGAGACGGAATACCCGAGAAGGAGGGCGAAGGAATACCCGAGAAGGAGAGCGACAGAATACCCGAGGAGAGCGACGGAATACCCGAGAAGGAGAGCGACGGAATACCGGAGAAGGAGGGCGACGGAATACCCGAGCAGTAGGGCGACGGAATACCCGAGAAGGAGGGCGAGGGAATACCCCAGAAGGAGGGCGACGGAATACCCGAGCAGTAGCGCGAAGGAATACCCAACAAGGAAAGCGACGGAATACCCGAGAAGGAGCGCGACGGAATACCCGAGCATGAGGGCGATGGAATACCCGAGCATGAGGGCGATGGAATACCCGAGCATGAGGGCGACGGAATACCCGAGAAGGAAGGAGACGGAATACCCGAGAAGGAGCGCGACGGAATACCCGAGCATGAGGGCGATGGAATACCCGAGCATGAGGGCGACGGAATACACGAGAAGGAGGGCGACGGAATGCCCGAGAAAGAGAGCGACGGAATACCCGAGAAGGAGGGCGACGGAATACCCGAGAAGCAGGGTGACCGAATACCCGAGAAGGAGGGCGACGGAATACCCGAGAAGCAGGGTGACCGAATACCCGAGAAGGAGGGCGACGGAATACCCGAGAAGGAGGGTGACAGAATACCCAAGAAGGAGGGAGACGGAATACCCGAGAAGCAGGGTGACAGAATACCCGAGAAGGAGGGCGACGGAATACCCGAGAAGCAGGGTGACCGAATACCCGAGAAGGAGGGCGACGGAATACCGGAGAAGGAGGGCGACGGAATACCCGAGAAGGAGCGCGACGGAATACCCGAGAAGCAGGGTGACCGAATACCCGAGAAGGAGGGCGACGGAATACCCGAGAAGGAGAGCGACGGAATACCCGAGAAGGAGGGCGACGGAATACCCGAGAAGGAGGGCGACTGAATAACCGAGAAGGAGAGCGACGGAATACCCGAGAAGGAGGGCGACGGAATACCCGAGAAGTAGGGTGACAGAATACCCGAGAAAGAGAGAGACGGAATACCCGAGAAGGAGGGCGATGGAATACCCGAGAAGGAGAGCGACGGAATACCCGAGAAGGAGAGCGACGGAATACCCGAGAAGGAGAGAGACGGAATACCCGAGAAGGAGGGCGACGGAATACCCGAGAAGGAGTGCGACGGGATACCCGAGAAGGAGAGCGACGGGTTACCCGAGAAGGAGAGCGACGGAATACCCGAGAAGGAGGGCGATGGAATTCCCGAGCATGAGGGCGACGGAATACCCGAGAAGGAGGGCGACGGAATACCCGAGAAGGACCGCGACGGGATACCCGAGAAGGAGGGCGACGGGTTACCCGAGAAGGAGAGCGACGGAATACCCGAGAAGGAGGGCGATGGAATACCCGAGCATGAGGGCGACGGAATACCCGAGAAGGAGGGAGACGGGATACCCGAGAAGGAGAGGGACGGAATACCCGAGAAGGAGCGCGACGGAATACCCGAGAAGGAGGGAGACGGAATACCCGAGAAAGAGAGAGACGGAATACCCGAGAAGGAGGGCGACGGGATACCCGAGAAGGAGGGCGACGGGTTACCCGAGAAGGAGCGCGACGGAATACCCGAGAAGGAGGGAGACGGGATACCCGAGAAGGAGAGGGACGGAATACCCGAGAAGGAGCGCGACGGAATACCCGAGAAGGAGGGAGACGGGATACCCGAGAAGGAGAGGGACGGAATACCCGAGAAGGAATGCGACGGAATACCTGAGTAGGAAGGCGACGGAACATCCGAGAAGGAGACCGTCGGAATACCCGAGAAGGAGGGCGACGGAATACCCGAGAAGGAGAGCGATGGAATACCCGAGAAGGAGGGTGACGGAATACCCGAGAAAGAGAGAGACGGAATACCCGAGAAGGAGGGCGACGGAATACCCGAGAAGGAGGGCGACGGAATACCCGAGAAGGAGGGCGACGGAATACCCGAGAAAGAGAGAGACGGAATACACGAGAAGGAGAGCGACGGAATACCCAGGAGAGCGACGGAATACCCGAGAAGGAGAGGGACGGGATACCCGAGAAGGATGGCGACGGAATACCCGAGAAGGAGAGCGACGGAATACCCGAGAAGGAGGGCGACGGAATACCCGAGAAGGAGAGAGACGGAATATCCGAGAAGGAGAGCGACGGAATACCCGAGAAGGCGAGCGACGGAATACCCGAGGAGGGCGACGGAATACCCGAGAAGGAGGGCGACGGAATACCCGAGAACGAGGGCGACGGAATACCAGAGAAGGAGGGCGACGGAATACCAGAGAAGGATGGCGACGGAATATCCGAGAATGAGTGCGACGGAATACCCGAGAAGGAGGGCGACGGAATACCCGAGAAGGAGCGCGACGAAATTCCCGAGATGGAGGGCGACGGAATACCCGAGAAGGAGGGCGACGGAATATCCGAGAAGGAGGGCGACGGAATATCCGAGAATGAGTGCGACGGAATACCCGAGAAGGAGGGCAACGGACTACCCGAGAAGGAGGGCGACGGAATACCCGAGAAGGAGCGCGACGAAATTCCCGAGATGGAGGGCGACGGAATACCCGAGAAGGAGGGCGACGGAATATCCGAGAAGGAGGGCGACGGAATACCCGAGAAGGAGGGCGACGGAATACCCGAGAAGGAGGGCGATGGAATACCCGAGATGGATGGCGACGGAATACCTGAGAAAGATGGCGATGGAATACCCGAGAAGGAGGGCGATGGAATACCCGAGATGGAGGGCGACGGAATACCCGAGAAGGAGAGAGACGGAATACCCGAGAAGGAGGGCGAAGGAATACCCGAAAAGGAGAGCGACAGAATACCCGAGGAGAGCGACGGAATACCCGAGAAGGAGAGCGACGGAATACCGGAGAAGGAGGGCGACGGAATACCCGAGCAGTAGGGCGACGGAATACCCGAGAAGGAGGGCGAGGGAATACCCCAGAAGGAGGGCGACGGAATACCCGAGCAGTAGGACGACGGAATACCCAAGAAGGAAAGCGACGGAATACCCGAGAAGGAGCGCGACGGAATACCCGAGCATGAGGGCGATGGAATACCCGAGCATGAGGGCGATGGAATACCCGAGCATGAGGGCGACGGAATACCCGAGAAGGAAGGAGACGGAATACCCGAGAAGGAGCGCGACGGAATACCCGAGCATGAGGGCGATGGAATACCCGAGCATGAGGGCGACGGAATACACGAGAAGGAGGGCGACGGAATGCCCGAGAAAGAGAGCGACGGAATACCCGAGAAGGAGGGCGACGGAATACCCGAGAAGCAGGGTGACCGAATACCCGAGAAGGAGGGCGACGGAATACCCGAGAAGCAGGGTGACCGAATACCCGAGAAGGAGGGCGACGGAATACCCGAGAAGGAAAGCGACGGAATACCCGAGAAGGAGGGCGACAGAATACCCGAGAAGGAGGGAGACGGAATACCCGAGAAGCAGGGTGACAGAATACCCGAGAAGGAGGGCGACGGAATACCCGAGACGCAGGGTGACCGAATACCCGAGAAGGAGGGCGACGGAATACCGGAGAAGGAGGGCGACGGAATACCCGAGAAGGAGCGCGACGGAATACCCGAGAAGCAGGGTGACCGAATACCCGAGAAGGAGGGCGACGGAATACCCGAGAAGGAGAGCGACGGAATACCCGAGAAGGAGGGCGACGGAATACCCGAGAAGGAGGGCGACTGAATAACCGAGAAGGAGAGCGACGGAATACCCGAGAAGGAGGGCGACGGAATACCCGAGACATAGGGTGACAGAATACCCGAGAAAGAGAGAGACGGAATACCCGAGAAGGAGGGCGATGGAATACCCGAGAAGGAGAGCGACGGAATACCCGAGGAGAGAGACGGAATACCCGAGAAGGAGCGCGACGGAATACCCGAGAAGCAGGGTGACCGAATACCCGAGAAGGAGGGCGACGGAATACCCGAGAAGGAGAGCGACGGAATACCCGAGAAGGAGGGCGACGGAATACCCGAGAAGGAGGGCGACTGAATAACCGAGAAGGAGAGCGACGGAATACCCGAGAAGGAGGGCGACGGAATACCCGAGACATAGGGTGACAGAATACCCGAGAAAGAGAGAGACGGAATACCCGAGAAGGAGGGCGATGGAATACCCGAGAAGGAGAGCGACGGAATACCCGAGGAGAGAGACGGAATACCCGAGAAGGAGGGCGACGGAATACCCGAGAAGGAGCGCGACGGGATACCCGAGAAGGAGAGCGACGGGTTACCCGAGAAGGAGAGCGACGGAATACCCGAGAAGGAGGGCGATGGAATACCCCAGCATAAGGGCGACGGAATACCCGAGAAGGAGGGCGACGGAATACCCGAGAAGGACCGCGACGGGATACCCGAGAAGGAGGGTGACGGAATACCCGAGAAGGAGGGCGATGGAATACCCGAGCATGAGGGCGACGGAATACCCGAGAAGGAGGGAGACGGGATACCCGAGAAGGAGAGGGACGGAATACCCGAGAAGGAGCGCGACGGAATACCCGAGAAGGAGGGAGACGGGATACCCGAGAAGGAGAGGGACGGAATACCCGAGAAAGAGAGAGACGGAATACCCGAGAAGGAGGGCGACGGGATACCCTAGAAGGAGGGCGACGGGTTACCCGAGAAGGAGCGTGACGGAATACCCGAGAAGGAGGGAGACGGGATACCCGAGAAGGAGAGGGACGGAATACCCGAGAAGGAGCGCGACGGAATACCCGAGAAGGAGGGAGACGGAATACCCGAGAAGGAGAGGGACGGAATACCCGAGAAGGAGAGGGACGGAATACCCGAGAAGGAGGGCGACGGAATACCCGAGAAGGAGCGCGACGGAATACCCGAGAAGGAGGGCGACGGAATACCCGGGAAGGAGGGCGACGGAATACCCGGGAAGGAGGGCGACGGAATACCCGAGGAGTGCGACGGAACAGCCGAGAGGGAGAGCGGCGAAATACCCGAGAAGGAGGGCGACGGAATACCCGAGAAGGAGAGGGACGGAATAACCGAGATGGAGGGCGACGGAATACCCGAGAAGGAGAGAGCCGGAATATCCGAGAGGGAGGGCAACGGAATACACGAGAAGGAGGTCGACGGAATACCCGAGAAGGAGAGAGCCGGAATATCCGAGGAGAGCGACGGAATATCCGAGGAGAGCAACGGAATACCCGAGAAGGAGAGCGACAGAATACCCGAGAAGGAGAGAGACGGAATATCCGAGGAGAACGACGGAATACCCGAGAAGGAGGGCGACGGAACATCCGAGAAGGAGAGCGACGGAATAACCAAGCAGTAGGGCGACGGAATACCCGAGAAGGAGGGCGACGGAATACCCGAGAAGGAGGGCGACGGAATACCCGAGAAGGAGGGCGACGGAATACCCAAGAAGGTGGGAGACGGAATACCCGAGAATGAGAGAGACGGAATACGCGAGAAGGAGAGCGGCGGAAAACCCGAGAAGGAGGGCGACGGAATACCCGAGAAGGAGGGCGAGGGAATACCTGAGCAGTAGGGCGACGGAATACCCAAGAAGGAGAGCGACGGAATACCCAAGAAGGAGAGCGATGGAATACCCGAGAAGGAGGGCGACGGAATACCCGAGCATGAGGGCGACGGAATACCCGAGAAGGAGGGCGACGGAATACCCGAGCATGAGGGCGACGGAATACCCGAGAAGGAGAGAGACGAAATACCCGAGAAGGAGGGCTACGGAATACCCGAGGAGGAGGGCGACGGAATACCCGAGAAGGAGAGAGACGGAATACCCGAGAAGGAGGGCGAAGGAATACCCGAGAAGGAGAGCGACAGAATATCCGAGGAGAGCGACGGAATACCCGAGAAGGAGAGCGACGGAATACCGGAGAAGGAGGGCGACGGAATACCCGAGCAGTAGGGCGACGGAATACCCGAGAAGGAGGGCGACGGAATAACCCAGAAGGAGGGCGACGGAATACCCGAGCAGTAGCGCGAAGGAATACCCAACAAGGAAAGCGACGGAATACCCGAGCATGAGGGCGACGGAATACCCGAGAAGGAAGGAGACGGAATACCCGAGAAGGAGCGCGACGGATTACCCGAGCATGAGGGCGATGGAATACCCGAGCATGAGGGCGACGGAATACACGAGAAGGAGGGCGACGGAATACCCGAGGAGAGCGACGGAATACCCGAGAAGGAGAGAGATGGAATACCCGAGCAGAGCGACGGAATACCGGAGAAGGAGGGCGACGGAATACACGAGAAGGGGGGCGACGGATTACCTGAGAAGGAGCGCGACGGAATACCCGAGGAGAGCGACAGAATACCCAAGAAGGAGAGTGACGGAATACCCGAGGAGAGCGACGGAATACCCGAGAAGGAGGGCGACGGAATACCCAAGAAGGAGAGCGACGGAATACCCGAGGAGAGCAACGGAATAACCGAGAAGGAGAGAGATGGAATACCCGAGAAGGAGGGCGACGGAATACCCGAGGATAGCGACGGAATACCCAAGAAGGAGAGCGACGGAATACCCGAGGAGAGCGACGGAATACCCGAGAAGGAGGGCGACGGAATATCCGAGAAGGAGAGCGACGGAATACCCGAGAAAGAGAGAGACGGAATACCTGGGAAGGCGGGCGACGGAATACCCGACAAGGAGAGTGACGGAATACCCAAGAAGGACAGCGACGGAATACCCGGGAAGGAGGGCAACGAAATACCCGAGAAGGAGGGCGACGGAATACCCGAGAAGGAGAGTGACAAAATACCCGAGAAGGAGAGCGACGTAATACCCGAGAAGGAGAGCGACGGAATACCCGAGAAGGAGTGCGACGGAATTCCCGAGAAAGAGAGAGACGGAATACCCGAGAAGGAGGGCGACGGAATACCCGAGAAGGAGAGAGACGGAATACCTGAGAAGGAGGGCGACGGAATACCCGAGAAGGTGAGCGACGGAATACCCGAGAAGGAGAGAGACGGAATACCCGAGAAGGAGGGCGACGGAATGCCCGAGAAGGAGGGCAACGGAATACCCGAAAAGGAGGGCGACGGAATACCCGAGAAGGAGGGCGGCGGAATACCCGAGAAGGAGAGCGACGGAATGCCCGAGAAGGAGGGCGACGGAATACCCGAGAAGGAGGGCGACGGAATACCCGAAAAGGAGGGCGACGGAATACCCGAGAAGGAGAGCGACGGAATACCTGAGGAGAGCGACAGAATACCCGAGAAGGAGGGCGACGGAATACCCGAGGAGAGCGACGGAATACCCGAGAAGGAGAAAGACTGAATACCCGAGAAGGAGAGAGACGGAATACGCGAGAAGGAGGGCGACGGAATACCCGAGAAGGAGGGCGACGGAATACCCGAGGAGAGCGACGGAATACCCGAGAAGGAGAGAGATGGAATACCCGAGCAGAGCGACGGAATACCGGAGAAGGAGGGCGACGGAATACACGAGAAGGGGGGCGACGGATTACCTGAGAAGGAGCGCGACGGAATACCCGAGGAGAGCGACAGAATACCCAAGAAGGAGAGTGACGGAATACCCGAGGAGAGCGACGGAATACCCGAGAAGGAGGGCGACGGAATACCCAAGAAGGAGAGCGACGGAATACCCGAGGAGAGCAACGGAATAACCGAGAAGGAGAGAGATGGAATACCCGAGAAGGAGGGCGACGGAATACCCGAGGAGAGCGACGGAATACCCAAGAAGGAGAGCGACGGAATACCCGAGGAGAGCGACGGAATACCCGAGAAGGAGAGAGACGGAATACCCGAGGAGAGCAACGGAATAACCGAGAAGGAGAGAGATGGAATACCCGAGAAGGAGGGCGACGGAATATCCGAGAAGGAGAGCGACGGAATACCCGAGAAAGAGAGAGACGGAATACCTGGGAAGGCGGGCGACGGAATAACCGACAAGGAGAGTGACGGAATACCCAAGAAGGACAGCGACGGAATACCCGGGAAGGAGGGCGACGGAGTACCAGAGAAGGAGGACGACGGAATACCCTAGAAGGAGAGTGATGGAATACCCGAGAAGGAGAGCGACGAAATACCCGAGAAGGAGGGCGACGGAATACCCGAGAAGGAGAGAGACGGAATACCCGAGAAGGAGGGCAACGGAATACCCGAGAAGGAGAGCAACGAAATACCCGAGAAGGAGGGCGACGGAATACCCGAGAAGGAGTGCGACGGAATTCCCGAGAAAGAGAGAGACGGAATACCCGAGAAGGAGAGAGACGGAATACCTGACAAGGAGGGCGACGGAATACCCGAGAAGGTGAGCGACGGAATACCCGAGAAGGAGTGCGACGGAATTCCCGAGAAAGAGAGAGACGGAATACCCGAGAAGGAGAGAGACGGAATACCCGAGAAGGAGAGCGACGGAATACCCGAGAAGGAGTGCGACGGAATTCCCGAGAAAGAGAGAGACGGAATACCCGAGAAGGAGAGAGACGGAATACCTGACAAGGAGGGCGACGGAATACCCGAGAAGGTGAGCGACGGAATACCCGAGAAGGAGAGCGACGGAATACCGGAGAAGGAGGGCGACGGAATACCCGAGAAGGAGGGCGACGGAACACCCGAGAAGGAGAGAGACGGAATACCTGAGAAGGAGGGCGACGGAATACCCGAGAAGGTGAGCGACGGAATTCCCGAGAAGGAGAGAGACGGAATACCCGAGAAGGAGGGCGACGGAATGCCCGAGAAGGAGGGCAACGGAATACCCGAGGAGAGCGACGGAATACCCGAGAAGGAGAAAGACTGAATACCCGAGAAGGAGAGAGACGGAATACGCGAGAAGGAGGGCGACGGAATACCCGAGAAGGAGGGCGACGGAATACCCGAGGAGAGCGACAGAATACCCAAGAAGGAGAGTGACGGAATACCCGAGGAGAGCGACGGAATACCCGAGAAGGAGGGCGACGGAATACCCAAGAAGGAGAGCGACGGAATACCTGAGGAGAGCGACAGAATACCCGAGAAGGAGGGCGACGGAATACCCGAGGAGAGCGACGGAATACCCGAGAAGGAGAAAGACTGAATACCCGAGAAGGAGAGAGACGGAATACGCGAGAAGGAGGGCGACGGAATACCCGAGAAGGAGGGCGACGGAATACCCGAGGAGAGCGACGGAATACCCGAGAAGGAGAGAGATGGAATACCCGAGCAGAGCGACGGAATACCGGAGAAGGAGGGCGACGGAATACACGAGGAGGGGGGCGACGGATTACCTGAGAAGGAGCGCGACGGAATACCCGAGGAGAGCGACAGAATACCCAAGAAGGAGAGTGACGGAATACCCGAGGAGAGCGACGGAATACCCGAGAAGGAGGGCGACGGAATACTCGAGAAGGAGGGCGACGGAATACCCGAGGAGAGCGATGGAATACCCGAGAAGGAGAGAGATGGAATACCCGAGCAGAGCGACGGAATACCGGAGAAGGAGGGCGACGGAATACACGATAAGGGGGGCGACGGATTACCTGAGAAGGAGCGCGACGGAATACCCGAGGAGAGCGACAGAATACCCAAGAAGTAGAGTGACGGAATACCCGAGGAGAGCAACGGAATACCCGAGAAGGAGGGCGACGGAATACCCAAGAAGGAGAGCGACGGAATACCCGAGGAGAGCAACGGAATAACCGAGAAGGAGAGAGAAGGAATACCCGAGAAGGAGGGCGACGGAATACCCGAGGAGAGCGACGGAATACCCAAGAAGGAGAGCGACGGAATACCCGAGGAGAGCGACGGAATACCCGAGAAGGAGGGCGACGGATTAACCGAGAAGGAGAGCGACGGAATACCCGAGAAAGAGAGAGACGGAATACCTGGGAAGGCGGGCGACGGAATACCCAAGAAGGACAGCGACGGAATACCTGGGAAGGAGGGCGACGGAGTACCAGAGAAGGAGGACGACGGAATACCCGAGAAGGAGAGTGACGGAATACCCGAGAAAGAGGGCGACGGAATACCCGAGAAGGAGGGCGACGGAATATCCGAGAAGGAGAGCGACGGAATACCCGAGAAAGAGAGAGACGGAATACCTGGGAAGGCGGGCGACGGAATACCCGACAAGGAGAGTGACGGAATACCCAAGAAGGACAGCGACGGAATACCCGGGAAGGAGGGCGACGGAGTACCAGAGAAGGAGGACGACGGAATACCCTAGAAGGAGAGTGATGGAATACCCGAGAAGGAGAGCGACGAAATACCCGAGAAGGAGGGCGACGGAATACCCGAGAAGGAGAGAGACGGAATACCCGAGAAGGAGGGCAACGGAATACCCGAGAAGGAGAGCAACGAAATACCCGAGAAGGAGGGCGACGGAATACCCGAGAAGGAGAGCGACGGAATACCCGAGAAGGAGAGCGACGGAATACCCGAGAAGGAGTGCGACGGAATTCCCGAGAAAGAGAGAGACGGAATACCCGAGAAGGAGAGAGACGGAATACCTGACAAGGAGGGCGATGGAATACCCGAGAAGGTGAGCGACGGAATACCCGAGAAGTGGAGCGACAGAATACCGGAGAAGGAGGGCGACGGAATACCCGAGAAGGAGGGCGACGGAACACCCGAGAAGGAGAGAGACGGAATACCTGAGAAGGAGGGCGACGGAATACCCGAGAAGGTGAGCGACGGAATTCCCGAGAAGGAGAGAGACGGAATACCCGAGAAGGAGGGCGACGGAATGACCGAGAAGGAGGGCAACGGAATACCCGAAAAGGAGGGCGACGGAATACCCGAGAAGGAGGGCGACGGAATACCCGAGAAGGAGAGCGATGGAATACCTGAGGAGAGCGACAGAATACCCGAGAAGGAGGGCGACGGAATACCCGAGGAGAGCGACGGAATACCCGAGAAGGAGAAAGACTGAATACCCGAGAAGGAGAGAGACGGAATACGCGAGAAGGAGGGCGACGGAATACCCGAGAAGGAGGGCGACGGAATACCCGAGGAGAGCGACGGAATACCCGAGAAGGAGATTGATGGAATACCCGAGCAGAGCGACGGAATACCGGAGAAGGAGGGCGACGGAATACACGAGAAGGGGGGCGACGGATTACCTGAGAAGGAGCGCGACGGAATACCCGAGGAGAGCGACAGAATACCCAAGAAGGAGAGTGACGGAATACCCGAGGAGAGCGACGGAATACCCGAGAAGGAGGGCGACGGAATACCCAAGAAGGAGAGCGACGGAATACCCGAGGAGAGCAACGGAATAACCGAGAAGGAGAGAGATGGAATACCCGAGAAGGAGGGCGACGGAATACCCGAGGAGAGCGACGGAATACCCAAGAAGGAGAGCGACGGAATACCCGAGGAGAGCGACAGAATACCCGAGAAGGAGAAAGACTGAATACCCGAGAAGGAGAGCGACGGAATACCCGAGAAGGAGGGCGACGGAATACCCGAGGAGAGCGACGGAATACCCGAGAAGGAGAGAGATGTAATACCCGAGCAGAGCGACGGAATACCGGAGAAGGAGGGCGACGGAATACACGAGAAGGGGGGCGACGGATTACCTGAGAAGGAGCGCGACGGAATACCCGAGGAGAGCGACAGAATACCCAAGAAGGAAAGTGACGGAATACCCGAGGAGAGCGACGGAATACCCGAGAAGGAGGGCGACGGAATACCCAAGAAGGAGTTCGACGGAATACCTGAGGAGAGCGACAGAATACCCGAGAAGGAGGGCGACGGAATACCCGAGGAGAGCGACGGAATACCCGAGAAGGAGAAAGACTGAATACCCGAGAAGGAGAGAGACGGAATACGCGAGAAGGAATGCGACGGAATACCCGAGAAGGAGGGCGACGGAATACCCGAGGAGAGCGACGGAATACCCGAGAAGGAGAGAGATGGAATACCCGAGCAGAGCGACGGAATACCGGAGAAGGAGGGCGACGGAATACACGAGAAGGGGGGCGACGGATTACCTGAGAAGGAGCGCGACGGAATACCCGAGGAGAGCGACAGAATACCCAAGAAGGAGAGTGACGGAATACCCGAGGAGAGCGACGGAATACCCGAGAAGGAGGGCGACGGAATACCCGAGAAGGAGGGCGACGGAATACCCGAGGAGAGCGATGGAATACCCGAGAAGGAGAGAGATGGAATACCCGAGCAGAGCGACGGAATACCGGAGAAGGAGGGCGACGGAATACACGAGAAGGGGGGCGACGGATTACCTGAGAAGGAGCGCGACGGAATACCCGAGGAGAGCGACAGAATACCCAAGAAGTAGAGTGACGGAATACCCGAGGAGAGCGACGGAATACCCGAGAAGGAGGGCGACGGAATACCCAAGAAGGAGAGCGACGGAATACCCGAGGAGAGCAACGGAATAACCGAGAAGGAGAGAGATGGAATACCCGAGAAGGAGGGCGACGGAATACCCGAGGAGAGCGACGGAATACCCAAGAAGGAGAGCGACGGAATACACGAGGAGAGCGACGGAATACCCGAGAAGGAGGGCGACGGATTATCCGAGAAGGAGAGCGACGGAATACCCGAGAAAGAGAGAGACGGAATACCTGGGAAGGCGGGCGACGGAATACCCGACAAGGAGAGTGACGGAATACCCAAGAAGGACAGCGACGGAATACCTGGGAAGGAGGGCGACGGAGTACCTGAGAAGGAGGACGACGGAATACCCGAGAAGGAGAGTGACGGAATACCCGAGAAAGAGGGCGACGGAATACCCGAGAAGGAGAGCAAGGAAATACCCGAGAAGGAGGGCGACGGAATACCCGAGAAGGAGGGCGACGGAATACCCGAGAAGGAGAGCGACAAAATACCCGAGAAGGAGAGCGACGGAATACCCGAGAAGGAGAGCGACGGAATACCCGAGAAGGAGTGCGACGGAATTCCCGAGAAAGAGAGAGACGGAATACCCGAGAAGGAGAGAGACGGAATACCTGACAAGGAGGGCGACGGAATACCCGAGAAGGTGAGCGACGGAATACCCGAGAAGGAGAGCGACGGAATACCGGAGAAGGAGGGCGACGGAATACCCGAGAAGGAGGGCGACGGAATACCCGAGAAGGAGAGAGACGGAATACCTGAGAAGGAGGGCGACGGAATTCCCGAGAAGGAGGGCGACGGAATACCCGAGAAGGAGAGTGACGGAATACCCGAGAAGGAGAGCGACAGAATACCCGAGAAGGAGGGCGACGGAATACCTGAGGAGAGCGACGGAATACCCGAGAAGGAGAAAGACTGAATACCCGAGAAGGAGAGAGACTGAATACGCGAGAAGGAGGGCGACGGAATACCCGAGAAGGAGGGCGACGGAATACCCGAGGAGAGCGACGGAATACCCGAGAAGGAGAGAGATGGAATACCCGAGCAGAGCGACGGAATACCGGAGAAGGAGGGCGACGGAATACACGAGAAGGGGGGCGACGGATTACCTGAGAAGGAGCGCGACGGAATACCCGAGGAGAGCGACAGAATACCCAAGAAGGAGAGTGACGGAATACCCGAGGAGAGCGACGGAATACCCGAGAAGGAGGGCGACGGAATACCCAAGAAGGAGAGCGACGGAATACCCGAGGAGAGCAACGGAATAACCGAGAAGGAGAGAGATGGAATACCCGAGAAGGAGGGCGACGGAATACCCGAGGAGAGCGACGGAATACCCAAGAAGGAGAGCGACGGAATACCCGAGGAGAGCGACGGAATACCCGAGAAGGAGGGCGACGGAATATCCGAGAAGGAGAGCGACGGAATACCCGAGAAAGAGAGAGACGGAATACCTGGGAAGGCGGGTGACGGAATACCCGACAAGGAGAGTGACGGAATACCCAAGAAGGACAGCGACGGAATACCCGGGAAGGAGGGCGACGGAGTACCAGAGAAGGAGGGTGACGGAATACCCGAGAAGGAGAGTGAAGGAATACCCGAGAAGGAGAGCGACGAAATACCTGAGAAGGAGGGCAACGGAATACCCGAGAAGGAGAGCGACGGAATACCCGAGAAGGAGAGCGACGGAATACCCGAGAAGGAGGGCGACGGAATACCCGAGAAAGAGAGAGACGGAATACCCGAGAAGGAGGGCGACGGAATACCCGAGAAGGAGGGCGGTGGAATACCCAAGAAGCAGGGCGACGGAATACCTGAGAAGGAGTGCGACGGAATACCCGAGAAGGAGGGCAACGGAATAACCGAGAAGGAGAGAGACGGAATACCCGAGAAGGAGAGCGACGGAATGCCCGAGAAGGAGGGCGACGGAATACCCGAGAAGGAGAGCGACGGAATACCCGAGGAGAGAGACGGAATACCCGAGAAGGAGGGCGACGGAATTCCCGAGAAGGAGGGCGACGGTATTCCCGAGAAGGAGAGAGACGGAATACCCGAGAAGGAGAGCGACGGAATGCCCGAGAAGGAGGGCGACGGAATACCCGGAAAGGAGGGCGTCGGAATACCCGGAAAGGAGGGCGTCGGAATACCCATGAAGGAGAGCGACGGAATACCCGGGAAGGAGGGCGACAGAATACCCGAGAAGGAGAGCGACGAAATACCCGAGAAGGAGGGCGACGGAATACCCGAGAAGGAGAGTGACAAAATACCCGAGAAGGAAAGCGACGGAATACCCGAGAAGGAGGGCAACGGAATACCCGAGATGGAGAGCGACGGAATACCCGAGAAGGAGGGCGACGGAATACCCAAGAAGGAGTGCGACGGAATACCTGAGAAAGAGAGAGACGGAATACCCGAGAAGGAGGGCGACGGAATACCCAAGAAGGAGGGCGACAGAATACCCAAGAAGGAGAGCGACGGAATACCCGAGAAGGAGAGTGACAAAATACCCGAGAAGGAGAGCGACGGAATACCCGAGAAGGAGGGCAACGGAATACCCGAGAAGGAGGGCGACGGATTACCTGAGAAGGAGCGCGACGGAATACCAGAGGAGAGCGACGGAATACACAAGAAGGAGAGCGACGGAATACCCGAGAAAGGGAGAGACGGAATACCTGAGAAGGCGGGCGACGGAATACCCGAAAAGGAGAGTGACGGAATACCCAATAAGGAGAGCGACGGAATACCCGGGAAGGAGGGCGACGGAGTACCCGAGAAGGAGGGCGACGGAATACCCGAGAAGGAGAGCGACGGAATACCCAAGAAGGAGAGCGACGGAATACCCGAGAAGTAGGGCGACGGAATACCCGGGAAGGAGAGCGACGGAATACCCGAGAAGGAGAGAGATGTAATACCCGAGCAGAGCGACGGAATACCGGAGAAGGAGGGCGACGGAATACACGAGAAGGGGGGCGACGGATTACCTGAGAAGGAGCGCGACGGAATACCCGAGGAGAGCGACAGAATACCCAAGAAGGAGAGTGACGGAATACCCGAGGAGAGCGACGGAATACCCGAGAAGGAGGGCGACGGAATACCCAAGAAGGAGAGCGACGGAATACCTGAGGAGAGCGACAGAATACCCGAGAAGGAGGGCGACGGAATACCCGAGGAGAGCGACGGAATACCCGAGAAGGAGAAAGACTGAATACCCGAGAAGGAGAGAGACGGAATACGCGAGAAGGAGGGCGACGGAATACCCGAGAAGGAGGGCGACGGAATACCCGAGGAGAGCGACGGAATACCCGAGAAGGAGAGAGATGGAATACCCGAGCAGAGCGACGGAATACCGGAGAAGGAGGGCGACGGAATACACGAGAAGGGGGGCGACGGATTACCTGAGAAGGAGCGCGACGGAATACCCGAGGAGAGCGACAGAATACCCAAGAAGGAGAGTAACGGAATACCCGAGGAGAGCGACGGAATACCCGAGAAGGAGGGCGACGGAATACCCGAGAAGGAGGGCGACGGAATACCCGAGGAGAGCGATGGAATACCCGAGAAGGAGAGAGATGGAATACCCGAGCAGAGCGACGGAATACCGGAGAAGGAGGGCGACGGAATACACGAGAAGGGGGGCGACGGATTACCTGAGAAGGAGGGCGACGGAATACCCGAGGAGAGCGACAGAATACCCAAGAAGTAGAGTGACGGAATACCCGAGGAGAGCGACGGAATACCCGAGAAGGAGGGCGACGGAATACCCAAGAAGGAGAGCGACGGAATACCCGAGGAGAGCAACGGAATAACCGAGAAGGAGAGAGATGGAATACCCGAGAAGGAGGGCGACGGAATACCCGAGGAGAGCGACGGAATACCCAAGAAGGAGAGCGACGGAATACCCGAGGAGAGCGACGGAATACCCGAGAAGGAGGGCGACGGATTATCCGAGAAGGAGAGCGACGGAATACCCGAGAAAGAGAGAGACGGAATACCTGGGAAGGCGGGCGACGGAATACCCGACAAGGAGAGTGACGGAATACCCAAGAAGGACAGCGACGGAATACCTGGGAAGGAGGGCGACGGAGTACCTGAGAAGGAGGACGACGGAATACCCGAGAAGGAGAGTGACGGAATACCCGAGAAAGAGGGCGACGGAATACCCGAGAAGGAGAGCAAGGAAATACCCGAGAAGGAGGGCGACGGAATACCCGAGAAGGAGGGCGACGGAATACCCGAGAAGGAGAGCGACAAAATACCCGAGAAGGAGAGCGACGGAATACCCGAGAAGGAGAGCGACGGAATACCCGAGAAGGAGTGCGACGGAATTCCCGAGAAAGAGAGAGACGGAATACCCGAGAAGGAGAGAGACGGAATACCTGACAAGGAGGGCGACGGAATACCCGAGAAGGTGAGCGACGGAATACCCGAGAAGGAGAGCGACGGAATACCGGAGAAGGAGGGCGACGGAATACCCGAGAAGGAGGGCGACGGAATACCCGAGAAGGAGAGAGACGGAATACCTGAGAAGGAGGGCGACGGAATTCCCGAGAAGGAGGGCGACGGAATACCCGAGAAGGAGAGTGACGGAATACCCGAGAAGGAGAGCGACAGAATACCCGAGAAGGAGGGCGACGGAATACCCGAGGAGAGCGACGGAATACCCGAGAAGGAGAAAGACTGAATACCCGAGAAGGAGAGAGACTGAATACGCGAGAAGGAGGGCGACGGAATACCCGAGAAGGAGGGCGACGGAATACCCGAGGAGAGCGACGGAATACCCGAGAAGGAGAGAGATGGAATACCCGAGCAGAGCGACGGAATACCGGAGAAGGAGGGCGACGGAATACACGAGAAGGGGGGCGACGGATTACCTGAGAAGGAGCGCGACGGAATACCCGAGGAGAGCGACAGAATACCCAAGAAGGAGAGTGACGGAATACCCGAGGAGAGCGACGGAATACCCGAGAAGGAGGGCGACGGAATACCCAAGAAGGAGAGCGACGGAATACCCGAGGAGAGCAACGGAATAACCGAGAAGGAGAGAGATGGAATACCCGAGAAGGAGGGCGACGGAATACCCGAGGAGAGCGACGGAATACCCAAGAAGGAGAGCGACGGAATACCCGAGGACAGCGACGGAATACCCGAGAAGGAGGGCGACGGAATATCCGAGAAGGAGAGCGACGGAATACCCGAGAAAGAGAGAGACGGAATACCTGGGAAGGCGGGTGACGGAATACCCGACAAGGAGAGTGACGGAATACCCAAGAAGGACAGCGACGGAATACCCGGGAAGGAGGGCGACGGAGTACCAGAGAAGGAGGGCGACGGAATACCCGAGAAGGAGAGTGAAGGAATACCCGAGAAGGAGAGCGACGAAATACCTGAGAAGGAGGGCAACGGAATACCCGAGAAGGAGAGCGACGGAATACCCGAGAAGGAGAGCGACGGAATACCCGAGAAGGAGGGCGACGGAATACCCGAGAAAGAGAGAGACGGAATACCCGAGAAGGAGGGCGACGGAATACCCGAGAAGGAGGGCGGTGGAATACCCAAGAAGCAGGGCGACGGAATACCTGAGAAGGAGTGCGACGGAATACCCGAGAAGGAGGGCAACGGAATACCTGAGAAGGTGAGCGACGGAATACCCGAGAAGGAGAGAGACGGAATACCCGAGAAGGAGGGCGACGGAATTCCCGAGAAGGAGAGCGACGGAATACCCGAGAAGGAGAGCGACGGAATACCCGAGAAGGAGAGCGACGGAATACCCGAGAAGGAGAGCGACGGAATACCCGAGAAGTAGGGCGACGGAATACCCGGAAAGGAGGGCGTCGGAATACCCATGAAGGAGAGCGACGGAATACCCGGGAAGGAGGGCGACAGAATACCCGAGAAGGAGAGCGACGAAATACCCGAGAAGGAGGGCGACGGAATACCCGAGAAGGAGAGTGACAAAATACCCGAGAAGGAGAGCGACGGAATACCCGAGAAGGAGGGCAACGGAATACCCGAGATGGAGAGCGACGGAATTCCCGAGAAGGAGGGCGACGGAATACCCAAGAAGGAGTGCGACGGAATACCTGAGAAAGAGAGAGACAGAATACCCGAGAAGGAGGGCGACGGAATACCCAAGAAGGAGGGCGACAGAATACCCAAGAAGGAGAGCGACGGAATACCCGAGAAGGAGAGTGACAAAATACCCGAGAAGGAGAGCGACGGAATACCCGAGAAGGAGGGCAACGGAATACCCGAGAAGGAGGGCGACGGATTACCTGAGAAGGAGCGCGACGGAATACCAGAGGAGAGCGACGGAATACACAAGAAGGAGAGCGACGGAATACCCGAGAAAGGGAGAGACGGAATACCTGAGAAGGCGGGCGACGGAATACCCGAAAAGGAGAGTGACGGAATACCCAATAAGGAGAGCGACGGAATACCCGGGAAGGAGGGCGACGGAGTACCCGAGAAGGAGGGCGACGGAAAACCCGAGAAGGAGAGCGACGGAATACCCAAGAAGGAGAGCGACGGAATACCCGAGAAGTAGGGCGACGGAATACCCGGGAAGGAGAGCGACGGAATACCCGAGAAGTAGGGCGACGGAATACCCGGGAAGGAGGGCGTCGGAATACCCAAGAAGGAGAGCGACGGAATACCCGGGAAGGAGGGCGACAGAATACCCGAGAAGGAGAGCGACGGAATACCCGAGAAGGAGAGCGACGGAATACCCGAGAAGGAGAGCGACGGAATACCCGAGAAGGAGAGTGACAAAATACCCGAGAAGGTGAGCGACGGAATACCCGAGAAGGAGGGCGACGGATTTCCCGAGAAGGAGAGAGACGGAATACCCGAGAAGTAGGGCGACGGAATACCCGGCAAGGAGGGCGTCGGAATACCCAAGAAGGAGAGCGACGGAATACCCGGGAAGGAGGGCGACAGAATACCCGAGAAGGAGAGCGACGGAATACCCGAGAAGGAGAGTGACAAAATACCCGAGAAGGAGAGCGACGGAATACCCGAGAAGGAGGGCGACGGAATACCCGAGAAGGAGAGTGACAAAATACCCGAGAAGGAGAGCGACGGAATACCCGAGAAGGAGGGCAACGGAATACCCGAGAAGGAGAGCGACGGAATACCCGAGAAGGAGTGCGACGGAATACCCGAGAAGGAGGGCGACAGAATACCCGAGAAAGAGAGAGACGGAATACCCGAGAAGGAGGGCGACGGAATACCCGAGAAGGAGGGCAACGGAATACCTGAGAAGGAGGGCAACGGAATACCCGAGAAGGAGGGCGACGGAATGCCCGAGAAGGAGAGCAACGGAATACCCGAGAAGGAGAGAGACGGAATACGCGAGATGGAGGGCGACGGAATACCCGAGAAGGAGGGCGACGGAATGCCCGAGAAGGAGAGCAACGGAATACCCGAGAAAGAGAGAGACGGAATACCCGAGAACGAGGGCGACGGATTTCCAGAGAAGGAGGGCAACGGAATACCTGAGAAGGAGGGCAACGGAATACCCGAGAAGGAGGGCAACGGAATACCTGAGAAGGAGGGCAACGGAATACCCGAGAAGGAGGGCGACGGAATACCCGAGAAGGAGGGCGACGGAATACCCGAGAAGGAGGGCGACGGAATACCCGAGAAGGAGAGAGACGGAATACGCGAGAAGGAGGGCGACGGAATACCCGAGAAGGAGGGCGACGGAATACCCGAGAAGGAGAGCAACGGAATACCCGAGAAGGAGAGAGACGGAATACGCGAGATGGAGGGCGACGGAATACCCGAGGAGAGCGACGGAATACCCAAGAAGGAGAGTGACGGAATACCCGAGGAGAGCGACGGAATACCCGAGAAGGAGGGCGACGGAATACCCAAGAAGGAGAGCGACGGAATACCCGAGGAGAGCAACGGAATAACCGAGAAGGAGAGAGATGGAATACCCGAGAAGGAGGGCGACGGAATACCCGAGGAGAGCGACGGAATACCCAAGAAGGAGAGCGACGGAATACCCGAGGAGAGCGACGGAATACCCGAGAAGGAGGGCGACGGAATATCCGAGAAGGAGAGCGACGGAATACCCGTGAAAGAGAGAGACGGAATACCTGGGAAGGCGGGCGACGGAATACCCGACAAGGAGAGTGACGGAATACCCAAGAAGGACAGCGACGGAATACCCGGGAAGGAGGGCGACGGAGTACCAGAGAAGGAGGGCGACGGAATACCCGAGAAGGAGAGTGACGGAATACCCGAGAAGGAGAGCGACGAAATACCCGAGAAGGAGGGCGACGGAATACCCGAGAAGGAGAGTGACAAAATACCCGAGAAGGAGAGCGACGGAATACCCGAGAAGGAGGGCAACGGAATACCCGAGAAGGAGAGCGACGGAATACCCGAGAAGGAGAGCGACGGAATACCCGAGGAGGGCGACGGAATACCCGAGAAAGAGAGAGACGGAATACCCGAGAAGGAGGGCGACGGAATACCCAAGAAGGAGGGCGGTGGAATACCCAAGAAGCAGGGCGACGGAATACCTGAGAAGGGGTGCGACGGAATACCCGAGAAGGAGGGCAACGGAATACCCGAGAAGGTGAGCGACGGAATACCCGAGAAGGAGAGAGACGGAATATCCGAGAAGGAGGGCGACGGAATTCCCGAGAAGGAGGGCAACGGTATTCCCGAGAAGGAGAGAGACGGAATACCCGAGAAGGAGAGCGACGGAATGCCCGAGAAGGAGGGCGACGGAATACCCGAGAAGGAGGGCGACGGAATACCCGAGAAGGAGGGCGACGGAATACCCGAGAAGGAGAGCGAAGGAATACCCGAGAAGGAGAGCGTCGGAATACCCGAGAAGGAGAGAGACGGAATACCTGAGGAGAGCGACAGAATACCCGAGAAGGAGGGCGACGGAATACCCGAGGAGAGCGACGGAATACCCGAGAAAGAGAGAGACGGAATACATGAGCAAGAGGGCGACGGAATACCCGAGGAGGGCGACGGAATACCCGAGAAGGAGAGCGATGGAACACCCGAGAAGGAGGGCGACGGAATACCCGAGAAGGAGGGCGACGGAATATCCGAGAAGGAGAGCGATGGAACACCCGAGAAGGAGGGCGACGGAATACCCGAGAAGGAGGGCGACGGAATACCCGAGAAGGAGGGCGACGGAATAACCGAGAAGGAGAGCAACGGAATACCCGAGAAGGAGGGCGAATGAATACCCGAGAAGGAGGGCGACGGAATATCCGAGAAGGAGAGCGATGGAATACCGGAGAAGGAGTGCGACGGAATACCCGAGAAGGAGGGCGAATGAATACCCGAGAAGGAGGGCGACGGGATACCCGAGAAGGAGAGCGACGGAATACCCGAGAAGGAGGGCGACGGAATACCCGAGAAGGAGGGCGACGGAATACCCGAGAAGGAGGGCGACGGAATAACCGAGAAGGAGGGCGACGGAATATCCGAGAAGGAGAGCGACGGAATACCCGAGAAGGAGGGCGACGGAATACCCGAGAACGAGGGCGACGGAATACCCGAGAAGGAGGGCGACGGAATAACCGAGAAGGAGAGCGACGGAATACCCGAGAAGGAGGGCGAATGAATACCCGAGAAGGAGAGCGACGGAATACCCAAGAAAGAGAGAGACGGAATACCCGAGAAAGAGTGAGACGAATACCCGAGGAGGAGGGCGACGGAATACCCGAGGAGAGCGACGGAATACCCGAGAAGGAGGGCGACGGAATACCCAAGAAGGAGGGCGACGGAATACCCGAGAAGGAGGGCGACGGAATACCCGAGAAGGAGGGCGACGGAATACCCGAGAAGGAGGGCGACAGAATACACGAGAAGGGGGGCGACGGATTACCTGAGAAGGAGCGCGACAGAATACCCGAGGAGAGCGACGGAATACCCAAGAAGGAGAGCGACGGAATACCCGAGAAGAGCGACGGAATACCCGAGAAGGAGGGCGACGGAATACCCGAGTAGAGCAACGGAATAACAGAGAAGGAGAGAGATGGAATACCCGAGAAGGAGGGCGACGGAATACCCGAGGAGAGCGACGGAATACCCAAGAAGGAGAGCGACGGAATACCCGAGGAGAGCGACGGAATACCCGAGAAGGAGAGAGACGGAATACCCGAGAAGGATGGCGACGGAATTTCCGAGAAGGAGAGCGACGGAATACCCGAGAAAGAGAGAGACGGAATACCTGAGAATGCGGGCGACGGAATACCCGACAAGGAGAGTAACGGAATACCCAAGAAGGAGAGCGACGGAATACCCGGGAAGGAGGGCGACGGAGTACCCGAGAAGGAGGGCGACGGAACACCCGAGAAGGAGAGCGACGGAATACCCAAGAAGGAGAGCGACGGAATACCCGAGAAGGAGAGCGACGAAATACCCGAGAAGGAGGGCGACGGAATACCCGAGAAGGAGAGTGACAAAATACCCGAGAAGGAGAGCGACGGAATACCCGAGAAGGAGGGCAACGGAATACCCGAGAAGGAGAGCGACGGAATACCCGAGAAGGAGAGCGACGGAATACCCGAGGAGGGCGACGGAATACCCGAGAAAGAGAGAGACGGAATACCCGAGAAGGAGGGCGACGGAATACCCAAGAAGGAGGGCGGTGGAATACCCAAGAAGCAGGGCGACGGAATACCTGAGAAGGGGTGCGACGGAATACCCGAGAAGGAGGGCAACGGAATACCCGAGAAGGTGAGCGACGGAATACCCGAGAAGGAGAGAGACGGAATATCCGAGAAGGAGGGCGACGGAATTCCCGAGAAGGAGGGCGACGGTATTCCCGAGAAGGAGAGAGACGGAATACCCGAGAAGGAGAGCGACGGAATGCCCGAGAAGGAGGGCGACGGAATACCCGAGAAGGAGGGCGACGGAACACCCGAGAAGGAGGGCGACGGAATACCCGAGAAGGAGAGCGAAGGAATACCCGAGAAGGAGAGCGTCGGAATACCCGAGAAGGAGAGAGACGGAATACCTGAGGAGAGCGACAGAATACCCGAGAAGGAGGGCGACGGAATACCCGAGGAGAGCGACGGAATACCCGAGAAAGAGAGAGACGGAATACATGAGCAAGAGGGCGACGGAATACCCGAGGAGGGCGACGGAATACCCGAGAAGGAGAGCGATGGAACACCCGAGAAGGAGGGCGACGGAATACCCGAGAAGGAGGGCGACGGAATATCCGAGAAGGAGAGCGATGGAACACCCGAGAAGGAGGGCGACGGAATACCCGAGAAGGAGGGCGACGGAATACCCGAGAAGGAGGGCGACGGAATAACCGAGAAGGAGAGCAACGGAATACCCGAGGAGGGCGACGGAATACCCGAGAAAGAGAGAGACGGAATACCCGAGAAGGAGGGCGACGGAATACCCAAGAAGGAGGGCGGTGGAATACCCAAGAAGCAGGGCGACGGAATACCTGAGAAGGGGTGCGACGGAATACCCGAGAAGGAGGGCAACGGAATACCCGAGAAGGTGAGCGACGGAATACCCGAGAAGGAGAGAGACGGAATATCCGAGAAGGAGGGCGACGGAATTCCCGAGAAGGAGGGCGACGGTATTCCCGAGAAGGAGAGAGACGGAATACCCGAGAAGGAGAGCGACGGAATGCCCGAGAAGGAGGGCGACGGAATACCCGAGAAGGAGGGCGACGGAATACCCGAGAAGGAGGGCGACGGAATACCCGAGAAGGAGAGCGAAGGAATACCCGAGAAGGAGAGCGTCGGAATACCCGAGAAGGAGAGAGACGGAATACCTGAGGAGAGCGACAGAATACCCGAGAAGGAGGGCGACGGAATACCCGAGGAGAGCGACGGAATACCCGAGAAAGAGAGAGACGGAATACATGAGCAAGAGGGCGACGGAATACCCGAGGAGGGCGACGGAATACCCGAGAAGGAGAGCGATGGAACACCCGAGAAGGAGGGCGACGGAATACCCGAGAAGGAGGGCGACGGAATATCCGAGAAGGAGAGCGATGGAACACCCGAGAAGGAGGGCGACGGAATACCCGAGAAGGAGGGCGACGGAATACCCGAGAAGGAGGGCGACGGAATAACCGAGAAGGAGAGCAACGGAATACCCGAGAAGGAGGGCGAATGAATACCCGAGAAGGAGGGCGACGGAATATCCGAGAAGGAGAGCGATGGAATACCGGAGAAGGAGTGCGACGGAATACCCGAGAAGGAGGGCGAATGAATACCCGAGAAGGAGGGCGACGGGATACCCGAGAAGGAGAGCGACGGAATACCCGAGAAGGAGGGCGACGGAATACCCGAGAAGGAGGGCGACGGAATACCCGAGAAGGAGGGCGACGGAATAACCGAGAAGGAGGGCGACGGAATATCCGAGAAGGAGAGCGACGGAATACCCGAGAAGGAGGGCGACGGAATACCCGAGAACGAGGGCGACGGAATACCCGAGAAGGAGGGCGACGGAATAACCGAGAAGGAGAGCGACGGAATACCCGAGAAGGAGGGCGAATGAATACCCGAGAAGGAGAGCGACGGAATACCCAAGAAAGAGAGAGACGGAATACCCGAGAAAGAGTGAGACGAATACCCGAGGAGGAGGGCGACGGAATACCCGAGGAGAGCGACGGAATACCCGAGAAGGAGGGCGACGGAATACCCAAGAAGGAGGATGACGGAATACCCGAGAAGGAGGGCGACGGAATACCCGAGAAGGAGGGCGACGGAATACCCGAGAAGGAGGGCGACAGAATACACGAGAAGGGGGGCGACGGATTACCTGAGAAGGAGCGCGACAGAATACCCGAGGAGAGCGACGGAATACCCAAGAAGGAGAGCGACGGAATACCCGAGAAGAGCGACGGAATACCCGAGAAGGAGGGCGACGGAATACCCGAGTAGAGCAACGGAATAACAGAGAAGGAGAGAGATGGAATACCCGAGAAGGAGGGCGACGGAATACCCGAGGAGAGCGACGGAATACCCAAGAAGGAGAGCGACGGAATACCCGAGGAGAGCGACGGAATACCCGAGAAGGAGAGAGACGGAATACCCGAGAAGGACGGCGACGGAATTTCCGAGAAGGAGAGCGACGGAATACCCGAGAAAGAGAGAGACGGAATACCTGAGAATGCGGGCGACGGAATACCCGACAAGGAGAGTAACGGAATACCCAAGAAGGAGAGCGACGGAATACCCGGGAAGGAGGGCGACGGAGTACCCGAGAAGGAGGGCGACGGAACACCCGAGAAGGAGAGCGACGGAATACCCAAGAAGGAGAGCGACGGAGTACCCGAGAAGTAGGGCGACGGAATACCCGGGATGGAGGGCGTCGGAATACCCAAGAAGGAGAGCGACGGAATACCCGGGAAGGAGGGCGACAGAATACCCGAGAAGGAGAGCGACGAAATACCCGAGAAGGAGGGCGACGGAATACCCGAGAAGGAGAGTGACAAAATACCCGAGAAGGAGAGCGACGGAATACCCGAGAAGGAGGGCGACGGAATACCCGAGAAGGAGGGCGACGGAATACCCGAGAAGGAGAGCGAAGGAATACCCGAGAAGGAGAGCGTCGGAATACCCGAGAATGAGAGAGACGGAATACCTGAGGAGAGCGACAGAATACCCGAGAAGGAGGGCGACGGAATACCCGAGGAGAGCGACGGAATACCCGAGAAAGAGAGAGACGGAATACATGAGCAAGAGGGCGACGGAATACCCGAGGAGGGCGACGGAATACCCGAGAAGGAGAGCGATGGAACACCCGAGAAGGAGGGCGACGGAATACCCGAGAAGGAGGGCGACGGAATATCCGAGAAAGAGGGCGACGGAATACCCGAGAAGGAGGGCGAATGAATACCCGAGAAGGAGGGCGACGGGATACCCGAGAAGGAGAGCGACGGAATACCCGAGAAGGAGGGCGACGGAATACCCGAGAAGGAGGGCGACGGAATACCCGAGAAGGAGGGCGACGGAATAACCGAGAAGGAGGGCGACGGAATATCCGAGAAGGAGAGCGACGGAATACCCGAGAAGGAGGGCGACGGAATACCCGAGAACGAGGGCGACGGAATACCCGAGAAGGAGGGCGACGGAATAACCGAGAAGGAGAGCGACGGAATACCCGAGAAGGAGGGCGAATGAATACCCGAGAAGGAGAGCGACGGAATACCCAAGAAAGAGAGAGACGGAATACCCGAGAAAGAGTGAGACGAATACCCGAGGAGGAGGGCGACGGAATACCCGAGGAGAGCGACGGAATACCCGAGAAGGAGGGCGACGGAATACCCAAGAAGGAGGGCGACGGAATACCCGAGAAGGAGGGCGACGGAATACCCGAGAAGGAGGGCGACGGAATACCCGAGAAGGAGGGCGACGGAATAACCGAGAAGGAGAGCGACGGAATATCCGAGGAGAGCGATGGAATACCGGAGAAGGAGTGCAACGGAATACCCGAGAAAGAGGGCGACGGAATACCCGAGAAGGAGGGCGAATGAATACGCGAGAAGGAGGGCGACGGGATACCCGAGAAGGAGAGCGACGGAATACCCGAGAAGGAGGGCGACGGAATACCCGAGAAGGAGGGCGACGGAATACCCGAGAAGGAGGGCGACGGAATAACCGAGAAGGAGGGCGACGGAATATCCGAGAAGGAGAGCGACGGAATACCCGAGAAGGAGGGCGACGGAATACCCGAGAACGAGGGCGACGGAATACCCGAGAAGGAGGGCGACGGAATAACCGAGAAGGAGAGCGACGGAATACCCGAGAAGGAGGGCGAATGAATACCCGAGAAGGAGAGCGACGGAATACCCAAGAAAGAGAGAGACGGAATACCCGAGAAAGAGTGAGACGAATACCCGAGGAGGAGGGCGACGGAATACCCGAGGAGAGCGACGGAATACCCGAGAAGGAGGGCGACGGAATACCCAAGAAGGAGGGCGACGGAATACCCGAGAAGGAGGGCGACAGAATACACGAGAAGGGGGGCGACGGATTACCTGAGAAGGAGGGCGACGGAATACCCGAGAAGGAGCGCGACAGAATACCCGAGGAGAGCGACGGAATACCCAAGAAGGAAAGGCGACGGAATACCCGAGAAGAGCGACGGTATACCCGAGAAGGAGTACGACGGAATACCCGAGTAGAGCAACGGAATAACCGAGAAGGAGAGAGATGGAATACCCGAGAAGGAGGGCGACGGAATACCCGAGGAGAGCGACGGAATACCCAAGAAGGAGAGCGACGGAATACCCGAGGAGAGCGACGGAATACCCGAGAAGGAGAGAGACGGAATACCCGAGAAGGATGGCGACGGAATTTCCGAGAAGGAGAGCGACGGAATACCCGAGAAAGAGAGAGACGGAATACCCAAGAAGGAGAGCGACGGAATACCCGGGAAGGAGAGTAACGGAATACCCAAGAAGGAGAGCGACGGAATACCCGGGAAGGAGGGCGACGGAGTACCCGAGAAGGAGGGCGACGGAACACCCGAGAAGGAGAGCGACAGAATACCCAAGAAGGAGAGCGACGGAGTACCCGAGAAGTAGGGCGACGGAATACCCGGGATGGAGGGCGTCGGAATACCCAAGAAGGAGAGCGACGGAATACCCGGGAAGGAGGGCGACAGAATACCCGAGAAGGAGAGCGACGAAATACCCGAGAAGGAGGGCGACGGAATACCCGAGAAGGAGAGTGACAAAATACCCGAGAAGGAGAGCGACGGAATACCCGAGAAAGAGAGAGACGGAATACCCGAGAAGGAGGGCGACGGAATACCCGAGAAGGAGGGCGACGGAATACCCGAGAAGGAGGGCGACGGAATACCCGAGAAGGAAGGCGACAGAATGCACGAGAAGGGGGGCGACGGAATACCCGAGAAGGAGAGCGACGGAATACCCGAGAAGGAGAGTGACAAAATACCCGAGAAGGAGAGCGACGGAATACCCGAGAAGGAGCGCGACGGAATACCCGAGGAGAGCGACGGAATACCCAAGAAGGAGAGCGACGGAATACCCGAGAAAGGGAGAGACGGAATACCTGAGAAGGCGGGCGACGGAATACCCGACAAGGAGAGTGACGGAATACCCAAGAAGGAGAGCGACGGAATACCCGGGAAGGAGGGCGACGGAGTACCCGAGAAGGAGGGCGACGGAATACCCGAGAAGGAGAGCGACGGAATACCCAAGAATGAGAGCGACGGAATACCCGAGAAGTAGGGCGATGGAATACCCGGGAAGGAGGGCGTCGGAATACCCAAGAAGGAGAGCGACGGAATATCCGGGAAGGAGGGCGACAGAATACCCGAGAAGAAGAGCAACGAAATACCCGAGAAGGAGGGCGACGGAATACCCGAGAAGGAGAGTGACAAAATACCCGAGAAGGAGAGCGACGGAATACCCGAGAAGGAGGGCGACGGAATACCCGAGAAGGAGGGCAACGGAATACCCGAGAAGGAGAGCGACGGAATACCCGAGAAGGAGTGCGACGGAATACCCGAGAAGGAGGGCGACGGAATACCCGAGAAGGAGGGCAGTGGAATACCCAAGAAGGAGGGCGACGGAATACCTGAGAAGGAGGGCAACGGAATACCCGATAAGGAGAGTGACAAAATACCCGAGAAGGAGAGCGACGGAATACCCGAGAAGGAGAGCGACGGAATACCCGAGAAGGAGAGTGACAAAATACCCGAGAAGGAGAGAGACGGAATACCCGAGAAGGAGGGCGGCGGAATACCCGAGAAGTAGAGCGACGGAATACCCGAGAAGGAGGGCAACGGAATACCCGAGAAGGAGCGCGACGGATTACCTGAGAAGGAGCGCGACGGAATACCCGAGGAGAGCGACGGAATACCCAAGAAGGAGAGCGACGGAATACCCGAGAAAGGGAGAGACGGAATACCTGAGAAGGAGAGCGACGGAATACCCGGGAAGGAGGGCGACGGAGTACCCGAGAAGGAGGGCGACGGAATACCCGAGAAGGAGAGCGACGGAATACCCGAGAAGTAGGGCGACGGAATACCCGGGAAGGAGGGCGTCGGAATACCCAAGAAGGAGAGCGACGGAATACCCGGGAAGGAGGGCGACGGAATACCCGGGAAGGAGGGCGACAGAATACCCGAGAAGGAGAGCAACGAAATACCCGAGAAGGAGGGCGACGGAATACCCAAGAAAGAGAGAGACGGAATACCCGAGAAGGAGGGCGACGGAATACCTGAGAAGGAGGGCAACGGAATACCCGAGATGGTGAGCGACGGAATACCCGAGAAGGAGAGAGACGGAATACCCGAGAAGGAGGGCGACGGAATGCCCGAGAAGGAGAGCGACGGAATACCCGAGAAGGAGGGCGACGGAATACCCGAGAAGGAGGGCGACGGAACACCCGAGAAGGAGGGTGGTGGAATACCCAAGAAGGAGGGCGACGGAATACCCGAGAAGGTGAGCGACGGAATACCCGAGAAGGAGAGAGACGGAATACCCGAGAAGGAGGGCGACGGAATTCCCGAGAAGGAGGGCGACGGAATGCCCGAGAAGGAGGGCGACGGAATACCCGAGAAGGAGAAAGACGGAATACCCGAGAAGGAGGGCGACGGAATACCCGAGGAGAGCGACGGAATACCCAAGAAGGAGAGCGACGGAATACCCGTGGAGAGCGACGGAATACCCGAGAAGGAGGGCGACGGAATACCCGAGAAGGAGGGAGACGGAATACCCGAGAAGGAGGGAGACGGAATACCCGAGAAGGAGGGCGACGGAATACCCAAGAAGGAGAGCGACGGAATACCCGAGGAGAGCAACGGAATAACCGAGAAGGAGAGAGATGGAATACCCGAGAAGGAGGGCGACAGAATACCCGAGGAGAGCGACGGAATACCCAAGAAGGAGAGCGACGGAATACCCGAGGAGAGCGACGGAATACCCGAGAAGGAGGGCGACGGAATGTCCGAGAAGGAGAGCGACGGAATACCCGAGAAGGAGAGAGACCGAATACCTGGGAAGGCGGGTGACGGAATACCCGACAAGGAGAGTGACGGAATACCCGGGAAGGAGGCGACGGAATACCCGAGAAGGAGGGCAACAGAATACACGAGAAGGGGGGCGACGGAATACCCGAGAAGGAGAGTGACAAAATACCCGAGAAGGAGAGTGACAAAATACCCGAGAAGGAGAGCGACGGAATACCCGAGAAGGAGGGCAACGGAATACCCGAGAAGGGGGGCGACGGATTACCTGAGAAGGAGCGCGACGGAATACCCGAGGAGAGCGACGAAATACCCGAGAAGGAGGGCGACGGATTTCCCGAGAAGGAGAAAGACGGAATGCCCGAGAAGGAGGGCGACGGAATACCCGAGAAGGAGGGCGACGGAATACCCGAGAAGGAGGGCGACGGAATACCCGAGAAGGAGAGCGACGGAATACCTGAGGAGAGCGACAGAATACCCGAGAAGGAGGGCGACGGAATACCCGAGGAGAGCGACGGAATACCCGAGAAAGAGAGAGACGGAATACCTGAGCAAGAGGGCGACGGAATACACGAGAAGGGGGGCGACGGATTACCTGAGAAGGAGCGCGACGGAATACCCGAGGAGAGCGACGGAATACCCAAGAAGGAGAGTGATGGAATACCCGAGGAGAGCGACGGAATACCCGAGAATGAGGGCGACGGAATACCCGAGAAGGAGGGAGACGGAATACCCGAGAAGGAGGGCGACGGAGTACCCAAGAAGGAGAGCGACGGAATACCCGAGGAGAGCAACGGGATAACCGAGAAGGAGAGAGATGGAATACCCGAGAAGGAGGGCGACGGAATACCCGAGAAGGAGGGTGGTGGAATACCCAAGAAGGAGGGCGACGGAATACCTGAGAAGGAGGGCAACGGAATACCCGAGGAGAGCGATGGAATACCCAAGAAGGAGAGCGACGGAATACCCGAGGAGAGCGACGGAATACCCGAGAAGGAGGGCGACGGAATATCCGAGAAGGAGAGCGACGGAATACCCGAGAAGGAGAGCGACGGAATACCCGAGAAGGAGTGCGACGGAATACCCGAGAAGGAGGGCGACGGAATACCCGAGAAGGAGGGTGGTGGAATACCCAAGAAGGAGGGCGACGGAATACCTGAGAAGGAGGGCAACGGAATACCCGAGAAGGTGAGCGACGGAATACCCGAGAAGGAGGGCGACGGAATACCCGAGAAGGAGGGCGGTGGAATACCCAAGAAGGAGGGCGACGGAATACCTGAGAAGGAGGGCAACGGAATACCCGAGAAAGAGAGGGACGGAATACCCGAGAAGGAGGGCGACGGAATACCCGAGAAGGAGGGCGGTGGATTACCCAAGAAGGAGGGCGACGGAATACCTGAGAAGGAGGGCAACGGAATACCTGAGAAGGTGAGCGACGGAATACCCGAGAAGGAGAGAGACGGAATACCCGAGTAGGAGGGCGACGGAATGCCCGAGAAGGAGGGCGACGGAATACCCGAAAAGGAGGGCGACGGAATACCCGAGAAGGAGGGCGACGGAATACCCGAGAAGGAGGGCGACGGAATACCAGAGAAGGAGAGCGACGGAATACCTGAGGAGAGAGATGGAATACCCGAGAAGGATGGCGACGGAATACCCGAGGAGAGCGACGAAATACCCGAGAAAGAGAGAGACGGAATACCTGAGCAAGAGGGCGACGGAATACCCGAGAAGGAGAGAGACGGAATACCTGAGCAAGAGGGCGACGGAATACACGAGAAGAGGGGCGACGGATTACCTGAGAAGGAGCACGACGGAATACCCGAGGAGAGCGACGGAATACCCAAGAAGGAGAGCGACGGAATACCCGTGGAGAGCGACGGAATACCCGAGAAGGAGGGCGACGGAATACCCGAGAAGGAGGGCGACGGAATACCCGAGAAGGAGGGAGACGGAATACCCGAGAAGGAGGGAGACGGAATACCCGAGAAGGAGGGCGACGGAATACCCAAGAAGGAGAGCGACGGAATACCCGAGGAGAGCAACGGAATAACCGAGAAGGAGAGAGATGGAATACCCGAGAAGGAGGGCGACAGAATACCCGAGGAGAGCGACGGAATACCCAAGAAGGAGAGCGACGGAATACCCGAGGAGAGCGACGGAATACCCGAGAAGGAGGGCGACGGAATATCCGAGAAGGAGAGCGACGGAATACCCGAGAAGGAGAGAGACCGAATACCTGGGAAGGCGGGTGACGGAATACCCGACAAGGAGAGTGACGGAATACCCAAGAAGGACAGCGACGGAATACCCGGGAAGGAGGCGACGGAATACCCGAGAAGGAGGGCGACAGAATACACGAGAAGGGGGGCGACGGAATACCCGAGAAGGAGAGTGACAAAATACCCGAGAAGGAGAGCGACGGAATACCCGAGAAGGAGAGTGACAAAATACCCGAGAAGGAGAGCGACGGAATACCCGAGAAGGAGGGCAACGGAATACCCGAGAAGGAGGGCGACGGAATACCCGAGAAGGAGAGCGACGGAATACCCGGGAAGGAGGGCGACGGAGTACCCGAGAAGGAGGGCGACGGAATACCCGAGAAGGAGAGCGACGGAATACCCAAGAAGGAGAGCGACGGAATACCCGAGAAGGAGGGCGGTGGAATACCCAAGAAGGAGGGCGACGGAATACCTGAGAAGGAGGGCAACGGAATACCGGAGAAGGTGAGCGACGGAATACCCGAGAAGGAGAGAGACGGAATACCCGAGAAGGAGGGCGACGGAATACCTAAGAAGGAGAGAGATGGAATACCCGAGAAGGAGGGCGACGGAATACCCAAGAAGGAGGGCGACGGAATGCCCGAGAAGGAGGGCGACGGAATACCCGAAAAGGAGGGCGACGGAATTCCCGAGAAGGAGGGCGACGGAATACCCGAGAAGGAGGGCGACGGAATACCCGAGAAGGAGGGCGACGGAATACCCGAGAAGGAGAGCGACGGAATACCTGAGGAGAGCGACAGAATACCCAAGAAGGAGAGCGACGGAATACCCGAGAAGGAGGGCGACGGAATACCCGAGAAGGAGGGCGACGGAATACCCGAGAAGGAGAGCGACGGAATACCTGAGGGGAGCGACAGAATACCCGAGAAGGAGGGCGACGGAATACCCGAGGGGAGCGACGGAATACCCGAGAAAGAGAGAGACGGAATACCTGAGCAAGAGGGCGACGGAATACACGAGAAGGGGGGCGACGGATTACCTGAGAAGGAGCGCGACGGAATACCCGAGGAGAGCGACGGAATACCCAAGAAGGAGAGTGACGGAATACCCGAGGAGAGCGACGGAATACCCGAGAAGGAGGGCGACGGAATACCCGAGAAGGAGGGAGACGGAATACCCGAGAAGGAGGGCGACGGAGTACCCAAGAAGGAGAGCGACGGAATACCCGAGGAGAGCAACGGGATAACCGAGAAGGAGAGAGATGGAATACCCGAGAAGGAGGGCGACGGAATACCCGAGGAGAGCGATGGAATACCCAAGAAGGAGAGCGACGGAATACCCGAGGAGAGCGACGGAATACCCGAGAAGGAGGGCGACGGAATATCCGAGAAGGAGAGCGACGGAATACCCGAGAAGGAGAGCGACGGAATACCCGAGAAGGAGGGCGACGGAATACCCGAGAAGGAGGGCGGTGGAATACCCAATAAGGAGGGCGACGGAATACCTGAGAAGGAGGGCAACGGAATACCCGAGAAGGTGAGCGACGGAATACCCGAGAAGGAGGGCGACGGAATACCCGAGAAGGAGGGCGGTGGAATACCCAAGAAGGAGGGCGACGGAATACCTGAGAAGGAGGGCAACGGAATACCCGAGAAAGAGAGAGACGGAATACCCGAGAAGGAGGGCGACGGAATACCCGAGAAGGAGGGCGGTGGAATACCCAAGAAGGAGGGCGACGGAATACCTGAGAAGGAGGGCAACGGAATACCTGAGAAGGTGAGCGACGGAATACCCGAGAAGGAGAGAGACGGAATACCCGAGAAGGAGGGCGACGGAATACCCGAAAAGGAGGGCGACGGAATACCCGAGAAGGAGGGCGACGGAATACCCGAGAAGGAGGGCGACGGAATACCCGAGAAGGAGAGCGACGGAATACCTGAGGAGAGCGACAGAATACCCGAGAAGGAGAGGGACGGAATACCCGAGAAGGAGAGCGACGGAATACCCGAGAAGGAGAGCGACGGAATACCCGAGAAGGAGGGCGACGGAATACCCGAAAAGGAGGGCGACGGAATACCCGAGAAGGAGGGCGACGGAATACCCGAGAAGGAGGGCGACGGAATACCCGAGAAGGAGAGCGACGGAATACCTGAGGAGAGCGACAGAATACCCGAGAAGGAGAGGGACGGAATACCCGAGAAGGAGAGCGACGGAATACCAGAGAAGGAGAGCGACGGAATACCCGAGGAGAGCGACGAAATACCCGAGAAAGAGAGAGACGGAATACCTGAGCAAGAGGGCGATGGAATACACGAGAAGAGGGGCGACGGATTACCTGAGAAGGAGCACGACGGAATACCCGAGGAGAGCGACGGAATACCCAAGAAGGAGAGCGACGGAATACCCGTGGAGAGCGACGGAATACCCGAGAAGGAGGGCGACGGAATACCCGAGAAGGAGGGCGACGGAATACCCGAGAAGGAGGGAGACGGAATACCCGAGAAGGAGGGAGACGGAATACCCGAGAAGGAGGGCGACGGAATACCCAAGAAGGAGAGCGACGGAATACCCGAGGAGAGCAACGGAATAACCGAGAAGGAGAGAGATGGAATACCCGAGAAGGAGGGCGACAGAATACCCGAGGAGAGCGACGGAATACCCAAGAAGGAGAGTGACGGAATACCCGAGGAGAGCGACGGAATACCCGAGAAGGAGGGCGATGGAATATCCGAGAAGGAGAGCGACGGAATACCCGAGAAGGAGAGAGACCGAATACCTGGGAAGGCGGGTGACGGAATACCCGACAAGGAGAGTGACGGAATACCCAAGAAGGACAGCGACGGAATACCCGGGAAGGAGGCGACGGAATACCCGAGAAGGAGGGCGACAGAATACACGAGAAGGGGGGGCGACGGAATACCCGAGAAGGAGAGTGACAAAATACCCGAGAAGGAGAGCGACGGAATACCCGAGAAGGAGAGTGACAAAATATCCGAGAAGGAGAGCGACGGAATACCCGAGAAGGAGGGCAACGGAATACCCGATAAGGAGGGCGACGGATTACCTGAGAAGGAGCGCGACGGAATACCCGAGGAGAGCGACGGAATACCCAAGGAGGAGAGCGACGGAATACCCGAGAAAGGGAGAGACGGAATACCTGAGAAGGCGGGCGACGGAATACCCGAGAAAGAGAGTGACGGAATACCCAAGAAGGAGAGCGACGGAATACCCGGGAAGGAGGGCGACGGAGTACCCGAGAAGGAGGGCGACGGAATACCCGAGAAGGAGAGCGACGGAATACCCAAGAAGGAGAGCGACGGAATACCCGAGAAGGAGGGCGGTGGAATACCCAAGAAGGAGGGCGACGGAATACCTGAGAAGGAGGGCAACGGAATACCCGAGAAGGTGAGCGACGGAATACCCGAGAAGGAGAGAGACGGAATACCCGAGAAGGAGGGCGACGGAATACCTAAGAAGGAGAGAGATGGAATACCCGAGAAGGAGGGCGACGGAATACCCAAGAAGGAGGGCGACGGAATACCCGAGAAGGAGGGCGACGGAATACCCGAGAAGGAGGGCGACGGAATACCCGAGAAGGAGGGCGACAGAATACACGAGAAGGGGGGCGACGGATTACCTGAGAAGGAGCGCGACGGAATACCCGAGGAGAGCGACGGAATACCCTAGAAGGAGAGCGACGGAATAACCGAGAAGGAGAGAGATGGAATACCCGAGAAGGAGAGCGACGGAATACCAGAGGAGAGCGACAGAATACCCGAGAAGGAGGGCGACGGAATACCCGAGGAGAGCGACGGAATACCCGAGAAGGAGGGCGGTGGAATACCCAAGAAGGAGGGCGACGGAATACCTGAGAAGGAGGGCAACGGAATACCCGAGAAGGTGAGCGACGGAATACCCGAGGAGAGCGACGAAATACCCGAGAAAGAGAGAGACGGAATACCTGAGCAAGAGGGCGACGGAATACACGAGAAGAGGGGCGACGGATTACCTGAGAAGGAGCACGACGGAATACCCGAGGAGAGCGACGGAATACCCAAGAAGGAGAGCGACGGAATACCCGTGGAGAGCGACGGAATACCCGAGAAGGAGGGCGACGGAATACCCGAGAAGGAGGGCGACGGAATACCCGAGAAGGAGGGAGACGGAATACCCGAGAAGGAGGGAGACGGAATACCCGAGAAGGAGGGCGACGGAATACCCAAGAAGGAGAGCGACGGAATACCCGAGGAGAGCGACGGAATACCCGAGAAGGAGGGCGATGGAATATCCGAGAAGGAGAGCGACGGAATACCCGAGAAGGAGAGAGACCGAATACCTGGGAAGGCGGGTGACGGAATACCCGACAAGGAGAGTGACGGAATACCCAAGAAGGACAGCGACGGAATACCCGGGAAGGAGGCGACGGAATACCCGAGAAGGAGGGCGACAGAATACACGAGAAGGGGGGCGACGGAATACCCGAGAAGGAGAGTGACAAAATACCCGAGAAGGAGAGCGACGGAATACCCGAGAAGGAGAGTGACAAAATACCCGAGAAGGAGAGCGACGGAATACCCGAGAAGGAGGGCAACGGAATACCCGATAAGGAGGGCGACGGATTACCTGAGAAGGAGCGCGACGGAATACCCGAGGAGAGCGACGGAATACCCAAGGAGGAGAGCGACGGAATACCCGAGAAAGGGAGAGACGGAATACCTGAGAAGGCGGGCGACGGAATACCCGAGAAAGAGAGTGACGGAATACCCAAGAAGGAGAGCGACGGAATAGCCGGGAAGGAGGGCGACGGAGTACCCGAGAAGGAGGGCGACGGAATACCCGAGAAGGAGAGCGACGGAATACCCGAGAAGGAGAGCGACGGAATACCCGAGAAGGAGGGCGACGGAGTACCCGAGAAGGAGGGCGACGGAATACCCAAGAAGGAGGGCGACGGAATACCCGAGAAGGAGAGAGACGGAATACCCGAGAAGGAGGGCGACGGAATACCTAAGAAGGAGAGAGATGGAATACCCGAGAAGGAGGGCGACGGAATACCCAAGAAGGAGGGCGACGGAATACCCGAGAAGGAGGGCGACGGAATACCCGAGAAGGAGGGCGACGGAATACCCAAGAAGGAGAGCGACGGAATACCCGAGGAGAGCAACGGAATAACCGAGAAGGAGAGAGATGGAATACCCGAGAAGGAGGGCGACAGAATACCCGAGGAGAGCGACGGAATACCCAAGAAGGAGAGTGACGGAATACCCGAGGAGAGCGACGGAATACCCGAGAAGGAGGGCGATGGAATATCCGAGAAGGAGAGCGACGGAATACCCGAGAAGGAGAGAGACCGAATACCTGGGAAGGCGGGTGACGGAATACCCGACAAGGAGAGTGACGGAATACCCAAGAAGGACAGCGACGGAATACCCGGGAAGGAGGCGACGGAATACCCGAGAAGGAGGGCGACAGAATACACGAGAAGGGGGGGCGACGGAATACCCGAGAAGGAGAGTGACAAAATACCCGAGAAGGAGAGCGACGGAATACCCGAGAAGGAGAGTGACAAAATACCCGAGAAGGAGAGCGACGGAATACCCGAGAAGGAGGGCAACGGAATACCCGATAAGGAGGGCGACGGATTACCTGAGAAGGAGCGCGACGGAATACCCGAGGAGAGCGACGGAATACCCAAGGAGGAGAGCGACGGAATACCCGAGAAAGGGAGAGACGGAATACCTGAGAAGGCGGGCGACGGAATACCCGAGAAAGAGAGTGACGGAATACCCAAGAAGGAGAGCGACGGAATACCCGGGAAGGAGGGCGACGGAGTACCCGAGAAGGAGGGCGACGGAATACCCGAGAAGGAGAGCGACGGAATACCCAAGAAGGAGAGCGACGGAATACCCGAGAAGGAGGGCGGTGGAATACCCAAGAAGGAGGGCGACGGAATACCTGAGAAGGAGGGCAACGGAATACCCGAGAAGGTGAGCGACGGAATACCCGAGAAGGAGAGAGACGGAATACCCGAGAAGGAGGGCGACGGAATACCTAAGAAGGAGAGAGATGGAATACCCGAGAAGGAGGGCGACGGAATACCCAAGAAGGAGGGCGACGGAATACCCGAGAAGGAGGGCGACGGAATACCCGAGAAGGAGGGCGACGGAATACCCGAGAAGGAGGGCGACAGAATACACGAGAAGGGGGGCGACGGATTACCTGAGAAGGAGCGCGACGGAATACCCGAGGAGAGCGACGGAATACCCTAGAAGGAGAGCGACGGAATAACCGAGAAGGAGAGAGATGGAATACCCGAGAAGGAGAGCGACGGAATACCAGAGGAGAGCGACAGAATACCCGAGAAGGAGGGCGACGGAATACCCGAGGAGAGCGACGGAATACCCGAGAAGGAGGGCGGTGGAATACCCAAGAAGGAGGGCGACGGAATACCTGAGAAGGAGGGCAACGGAATACCCGAGAAGGTGAGCGACGGAATACCCGAGGAGAGCGACGAAATACCCGAGAAAGAGAGAGACGGAATACCTGAGCAAGAGGGCGACGGAATACACGAGAAGAGGGGCGACGGATTACCTGAGAAGGAGCACGACGGAATACCCGAGGAGAGCGACGGAATACCCAAGAAGGAGAGCGACGGAATACCCGTGGAGAGCGACGGAATACCCGAGAAGGAGGGCGACGGAATACCCGAGAAGGAGGGCGACGGAATACCCGAGAAGGAGGGAGACGGAATACCCGAGAAGGAGGGAGACGGAATACCCGAGAAGGAGGGCGACGGAATACCCAAGAAGGAGAGCGACGGAATACCCGAGGAGAGCGACGGAATACCCGAGAAGGAGGGCGATGGAATATCCGAGAAGGAGAGCGACGGAATACCCGAGAAGGAGAGAGACCGAATACCTGGGAAGGCGGGTGACGGAATACCCGACAAGGAGAGTGACGGAATACCCAAGAAGGACAGCGACGGAATACCCGGGAAGGAGGCGACGGAATACCCGAGAAGGAGGGCGACAGAATACACGAGAAGGGGGGCGACGGAATACCCGAGAAGGAGAGTGACAAAATACCCGAGAAGGAGAGCGACGGAATACCCGAGAAGGAGGGCAACGGAATACCCGATAAGGAGGGCGACGGATTACCTGAGAAGGAGCGCGACGGAATACCCGAGGAGAGCGACGGAATACCCAAGGAGGAGAGCGACGGAATACCCGAGAAAGGGAGAGACGGAATACCTGAGAGGGCGGGCGACGGAATACCCGAGAAAGAGAGTGACGGAATACCCAAGAAGGAGAGCGACGGAATACCCGGGAAGGAGGGCGACGGAGTACCCGAGAAGGAGGGCGACGGAATACCCGAGAAGGAGAGCGACGGAATACCCGAGAAGGAGAGCGACGGAATACCCGAGAAGGAGGGCGACGGAGTACCCGAGAAGGAGGGCGACGGAATACCCAAGAAGGAGGGCGACGGAATACCCGAGAAGGAGAGAGACGGAATACCCGAGAAGGAGGGCGACGGAATACCTAAGAAGGAGAGAGATGAAATACCCGAGAAGGAGGGCGACGGAATACCCAAGAAGGAGGGCGACGGAATACCCGAGAAGGAGGGCGACGGAATACCCGAGAAGGAGGGCGACGGAATACCCGAGAAGGAGGGCGACAGAATACACGAGAAGGGGGGCGACGGATTACCTGAGAAGGAGCGCGACGGAATACCCGAGGAGAGCGACGGAATACCCTAGAAGGAGAGCGACGGAATACCCGAGAAGAGCGACGGTATACCCGAGAAGGAGGACGACGGAATACCCGAGTAGAGCAACGGAATAACCGAGAAGGAGAGAGATGGAATACCCGAGAAGGAGAGCGACGGAATACCAGAGGAGAGCGACAGAATACCCGAGAAGGAGGGCGACGGAATACCCGAGGAGAGCGACGGAATACCCGAGAAAGAGAGAGACGGAATACCTGAGCAAGAGGGCGACGGAATACACGAGAAGGGGGGCGACGGATTACCTGAGAAGGAGCGCGACGGAATACCCGAGGAGAGCGACGGAATACCCAAGAAGGAGAGTGACGGAATACCCGAGGAGGGCGACGGAATACCCGAGAAGGAGGGCGACGGAATACCCGAGAAGGAGGGAGACGGAATACCCGAGAAGGAGGGCGACGGAGCACCCAAGAAGGAGAGCGACGGAATACGCGAGGAGAGCAACGGGATAACCGAGAAGGAGAGAGATGGAATACCCGAGAAGGAGGGCGACGGAATACCCGAGGAGAGCGATGGAATACCCAAGAAGGAGAGCGACGGAATACCCGAGGAGAGCGACGGAATACCCGAGAAGGAGGGCGACGGAATATCCGAGAAGGAGAGCGACGGAATACCCGAGAAGGAGAGCGACGGAATACCCGAGAAGGAGTGCGACGGAATACCCGAGAAGGAGGGCGACGGAATACCCGATAAGGAGGGCGGTGGAATACCCAAGAAGGAGGGCGACGGAATACCTGAGAAGGAGGGCAACGGAATACCCGAGAAGGTGAGCGACGGAATACCCGAGAAGGAGGGCGACGGAATACCCGAGAAGGAGGGCGGTGGAATACCCAAGAAGGCGGGCGACGGAATACCTGAGAAGGAGGGCAACGGAATACCCGAGAAAGAGAGAGACGGAATACCCGAGAAGGAGGGCGACGGAATACCCGAGAAGGAGGGCGGTGGAATACCCAAGAAGGAGGGCGACGGAATACCTGAGAAGGAGGGCAACGGAATACCTGAGAAGGTGAGCGACGGAATACCCGAGAAGGAGAGAGACGGAATACCCGAGTAGGAGGGCGACGGAATGCCCGAGAAGGAGGGCGACGGAATACCCGAGGAGGGCGACGGAATACCCTAGAAGGAGGGCGACGGAATACCCGAGAAGGAGAGAGACGGAATACCTGAGGAGAGCGACAGAATACCCGAGAAGGATGGCGACGGAATACCCGAGGAGAGCGACGAAATACCCGAGAAAGAGAGAGACGGAATACCTGAGCAAGAGGGGCGACGGATTACCTGAGAAGGAGCACGACGGAATACCCGAGGAGAGCGACGGAATACCCAAGAAGGAGAGCGACGGAATACCCGTGGAGAGCGACGGAATACCCGAGAAGGAGGGCGACGGAATACCCGAGAAGGAGGGCGACGGAATACCCGAGAAGGAGGGAGACGGAATACCCGAGAAGGAGGGAGACGGAATACCCGAGAAGGAGGGCGACGGAATACCCAAGAAGGAGAGCGACGGAATACCCGAGGAGAGCAACGGAATAACCGAGAAGGAGAGAGATGGAATACCCGAGAAGGAGGGCGACAGAATACCCGAGGAGAGCGATGGAATACCCAAGAAGGAGAGCGACGGAATACCCGAGGAGAGCGACGGAATACTCGAGAAGGAGGGCGACGGAATATCCGAGAAGGAGAGCGACGGAATACCCGAGAAGGAGAGAGACCGAATACCTGGGAAGGCGGGTGACGGAATACCCGACAAGGAGAGTGACGGAATACCCAAGAAGGACAGCGACGGAATACCCGGGAAGGAGGCGACGGAATACCCGAGAAGGAGGGCGACAGAATACACGAGAAGGGGGGCGACGGAATACCCGAGAAGGAGAGTGACAAAATACCCGAGAAGGAGAGCGACGGAATACCCGAGAAGGAGAGTGACAAAATACCCGAGAAGGAGAGCGACGGAATACCCGAGAAGGAGGGCAACGGAATACCCGAGAAGGAGGGCGACGGATTACCTGAGAAGGAGCGCGACGGAATACCCGAGGAGAGCGACGGAATACCCAAGGAGGAGAGCGACGGAATACCCGAGAAAGGGAGAGACGGAATACCTGAGAAGGCGGGCGACGGAATACCCGAGAAAGAGAGTGACGGAATACCCAAGAAGGAGAGCGACGGAATACCCGGGAAGGAGAGCGACGGAATACCCGAGAAGGAGGGCGACGGAATATCCGAGAAAGAGAGTGACGGAATACCCAAGAAGGAGAGCGACGGAATACCCGGGAAGGAGGGCGACGGAGTACCCGAGAAGGAGGGCGACGGAATACCCGAGAAGGAGAGCGACGGAATACCCAAAAAGGAGAGCGACGGAATACCCGAGAAGGAGGGCGGTGGAATACCCAAGAAGGAGGGCGACGGAATACCTGAGAAGGAGGGCAACGGAATACCCGAGAAGGTGAGCGACGGAATACCCGTGGAGAGCGACGGAATACCCGAGAAGGAGGGCGACGGAATACCCGAGAAGGAGGGCGACGGAATACCCGAGAAGGAGGGAGACGGAATACCCGAGAAGGAGGGAGACGGAATACCCGAGAAGGAGGGCGACGGAATACCCAAGAAGGAGAGCGACGGAATACCCGAGGAGAGCAACGGAATAACCGAGAAGGAGAGAGATGGAATACCCGAGAAGGAGGGCGACAGAATACCCGAGGAGGGCAACGGAATACCCGAGAAGGTGAGCGACGGAATACCCGAGAAGGAGAGAGACGGAATACCCGAGAAGGAGGGCGACGGAATACCTAAGAAGGAGAGAGATGGAATACCCGAGAAGGAGGGCGACGGAATACCCAAGAAGGAGGGCGACGGAATACCCGAGAAGGAGTGCGACGGAATACCCGAGAAGGAGGGCGACGGAATACCCGAGAAGGAGGGCGACAGAATACACGAGAAGGGGGGCGACGGAATACCCGAGGAGAGCGCCGGAACGCCCGAGAAGAGCGACGGTATACCCGAGTAGGAGGGCGACGGAATACCCGAGAAGGAGGGCGACAGAATACCCGAGAAGGAGGGCGACGGAATACCCGAGGAGAGCAACGGAATAACCGAGAAGGAGAGAGATGGAATACCCGAGAAGGAGGGCGACGGAATACCCGAGGAGAGCGACGGAATACCCAAGAAGGAGAGCGACGGAATACCCGAGGAGAGCGACGGAATACCCGAGAAGGAGAGAGACGGAATACCCGAGAAGGATGGCGACAGAATATCCGAGAAGGAGAGCGACGGAATACCCGAGAAAGAGAGAGACGGAATACCTGAGAATGCGGGCGACGGAATACCCGACAAGGAGAGTAACGGAATACCCAAGAAGGAGAGCGACGGAATACCCGGGAAGGAGAGCGACGGAGTACCCGAGAAGGAGGGCGACGGAATACCCGAGAAGGAGAGCGACGGAATACCCAAGAAGGAGAGCGACGGAATACCCGGGAAGGAGGGCGACAGAATACCCGAGAAGGAGAGCGACGAAATACCCGAGAAGGAGGGCGACGGAATACCCGAGAAGGAGAGCGACGGAATACCCGAGAAGGAGGGCGACGGAATACCCGAGAAGGAGTGCGACGGAATACCCGAGAAAGAGAGAGACGGAATACCCGAGAAGGAGGGCGACGGAATACCCGAGAAGGAAGGCGACAGAATACACGAGAAGGGGGGCGACGGAATACCCGAGAAGGAGAGTGACAAAATACCCGAGAAGGAGAGCTACGGAATACCCGAGAAGGAGAGTGACAAAATACCCGAGAAGGAGAGCGACGGAATACCCGAGAAGGAGCGCGACGGAATACCCGAGGAGAGCGACGGAATACCCAAGAAGGAGAGCGACGGAATACCCGAGAAAGGGAGAGACGGAATACCTGAGAAGGCGGGCGACGGAATACCCGACAAGGAGAGTGACGGAATACCCAAGAAGGAGAGCAACGGAATACCCGGGAAGGAGGGCGACGGAGTACCCGAGAAGGAGGGCGACGGAATACCCGACAAGGAGAGTGACGGAATACCCAAGAAGGAGAGCGACTGAATACCCGGGAAGGAGGGCGACGGAGTACCCGAGAAGGAGGGCGACGGAATACCCGAGAAGGAGAGCGACGGAATACCCAAGAAGGAGAGCGACGGAATACCCGAGTAGTAGGGCGACGGAATACCCGAGAAGGAGGGCGTCGGAATACCCAAGAAGGAGAGCGACGGAATATCCGGGAAGGAGGGCGACAGAATACCCGAGAAGGAGAGCAACGAAATACCCGAGAAGGAGGGCGACGGAATACCCGAGAAGGAGAGTGACAAAATACCCGAGAAGGAGAGCGACGGAATACCCGAGAAGGAGGGCGACGGAATACCCGAGAAGGAGGGCAACGGAATACCCGAGAAGGAGAGCGACGGAATACCCGAGAAGGAGTGCGACGGAATACCCGAGAAGGAGGGCGACGGAATACCCGAGAAGGAGGGCGGTGGAATACCCAAGAAGGAGGGCGACGGAATACCTGAGAAGGAGGGCAACGGAATACCCGATAAGGAGAGTGACAAAATACCCGAGAAGGAGAGCGACGGAATACCCGAGAAGGAGAGCGACGGAATTCCCGAGAAGGAGAGTGACAAAATACCTGAGAAGGAGAGAGACGGAATACCCGAGAAGGAGGGCGACGGAATACCCGAGAAGAAGAGTGACAAAATACCCGAGAAGGAGAGCGACGGAATACCCGAGAAGGAGGGCAACGGAATACCCGAGAAGGAGGGCGACGGATTACCTGAGAAGGAGCGCGACGGAATACCCGAGGAGAGCGACGGAATACCCAAGGAGAGCGACGGAATACCCGAGAAAGGGAGAGACGGAATACCTGAGAAGGAGAGCGACGGAATACCCGGGAAGGAGGGCGACGGAGTACCCGAGAAGGAGGGCGACGGAATACCCGAGAAGGAGAGCGACGGAATACCCGAGAAGGAGGGCGACGGAATACCCGAGAAGGAGGGAGACGGAATACCCGAGAAGGAGGGCGACGGAATACCCAAGAAGGAGAGCGACGGAATACCCGAGGAGAGCAACGGAATAACCGAGAAGGAGAGAGATGGAATACCCGAGAAGGAGGGCGACAGAATACCCGAGGAGGGCAACGGAATACCCGAGAAGGTGAGCGACGGAATACCCGAGAAGGAGAGAGACGGAATACCCGAGAAGGAGGGCGACGGAATACCTAAGAAGGAGAGAGATGGAATACCCGAGAAGGAGGGCGACGGAATACCCAAGAAGGAGGGCGACGGAATACCCGAGAAGGAGTGCGACGGAATACCCGAGAAGGAGGGCGACGGAATACCCGAGAAGGAGGGCGACAGAATACACGAGAAGGGGGGCGACGGAATACCCGAGGAGAGCGCCGGAACGCCCGAGAAGAGCGACGGTATACCCGAGTAGGAGGGCGACGGAATACCCGAGAAGGAGGGCGACAGAATACCCGAGAAGGAGGGCGACGGAATACCCGAGGAGAGCAACGGAATAACCGAGAAGGAGAGAGATGGAATACCCGAGAAGGAGGGCGACGGAATACCCGAGGAGAGCGACGGAATACCCAAGAAGGAGAGCGACGGAATACCCGAGGAGAGCGACGGAATACCCGAGAAGGAGAGAGACGGAATACCCGAGAAGGATGGCGACAGAATATCCGAGAAGGAGAGCGACGGAATACCCGAGAAAGAGAGAGACGGAATACCTGAGAATGCGGGCGACGGAATACCCGACAAGGAGAGTAACGGAATACCCAAGAAGGAGAGCGACGGAATACCCGGGAAGGAGGGCGACGGAGTACCCGAGAAGGAGGGCGACGGAATACCCGAGAAGGAGAGCGACGGAATACCCAAGAAGGAGAGCGACGGAATACCCGGGAAGGAGGGCGACAGAATACCCGAGAAGGAGAGCGACGAAATACCCGAGAAGGAGGGCGACGGAATACCCGAGAAGGAGAGCGACGGAATACCCGAGAAGGAGGGCGACGGAATACCCGAGAAGGAGTGCGACGGAATACCCGAGAAAGAGAGAGACGGAATACCCGAGAAGGAGGGCGACGGAATACCCGAGAAGGAAGGCGACAGAATACACGAGAAGGGGGGCGACGGAATACCCGAGAAGGAGAGTGACAAAATACCCGAGAAGGAGAGCTACGGAATACCCGAGAAGGAGAGTGACAAAATACCCGAGAAGGAGAGCGACGGAATACCCGAGAAGGAGCGCGACGGAATACCCGAGGAGAGCGACGGAATACCCAAGAAGGAGAGCGACGGAATACCCGAGAAAGGGAGAGACGGAATACCTGAGAAGGCGGGCGACGGAATACCCGACAAGGAGAGTGACGGAATACCCAAGAAGGAGAGCGACGGAATACCCGGGAAGGAGGGCGACGGAGTACCCGAGAAGGAGGGCGACGGAATACCCGACAAGGAGAGTGACGGAATACCCAAGAAGGAGAGCGACTGAATACCCGGGAAGGAGGGCGACGGAGTACCCGAGAAGGAGGGCGACGGAATACCCGAGAAGGAGAGCGACGGAATACCCAAGAAGGAGAGCGACAGAATACCCGAGTAGTAGGGCGACGGAATACCCGAGAAGGAGGGCGTCGGAATACCCAAGAAGGAGAGCGACGGAATATCCGGGAAGGAGGGCGACAGAATACCCGAGAAGGAGAGCAACGAAATACCCGAGAAGGAGGGCGACGGAATACCCGAGAAGGAGAGTGACAAAATACCCGAGAAGGAGAGCGACGGAATACCCGAGAAGGAGGGCGACGGAATACCCGAGAAGGAGGGCAACGGAATACCCGAGAAGGAGAGCGACGGAATACCCGAGAAGGAGTGCGACGGAATACCCGAGAAGGAGGGCGACGGAATACCCGAGAAGGAGGGCGGTGGAATACCCAAGAAGGAGGGCGACGGAATACCTGAGAAGGAGGGCAACGGAATACCCGATAAGGAGAGTGACAAAATACCCGAGAAGGAGAGCGACGGAATACCCGAGAAGGAGAGCGACGGAATACCCGAGAAGGAGAGTGACAAAATACCCGAGAAGGAGAGAGACGGAATACCCGAGAAGGAGGGCGACGGAATACCCGAGAAGAAGAGTGACAAAATACCCGAGAAGGAGAGCGACGGAATACCCGAGAAGGAGGGCAACGGAATACCCGAGAAGGAGGGCGACGGATTACCTGAGAAGGATCGCGACGGAATACCCGAGGAGAGCGACGGAATACCCAAGAAGGAGAGCGACGGAATACCCGAGAAAGGGAGAGACGGAATACCTGAGAAGGAGAGCGACGGAATACCCGGGAAGGAGGGCGACGGAGTACCCGAGAAGGAGGGCGACGGAATACCCGAGAAGGAGAGCGACGGAATACCCGAGAAGGAGGGCGACGGAATACCCAAGAAGGAGAGCGACGGAATACCCGAGAAGTAGGGCGACGGAATACCCGGGAAGGAGGGCGTCGGAATACCCAAGAAGGAGAGCGACGGAATACCCGGGTAGGAGGGCGACAGAATACCCGAGACGGAGAGCAACGAAATACCCGAGAAGGAGGGCGACGGAATACCCAAGAAGGAGAGCGACGGAATACCCGAGAAAGGGAGAGACGGACTACCTGAGAAGGAGAGCGACGGAATACCCGGGAAGGAGGGCGACGGAGTACCCGAGAAGGAAGGTGACGGAATACCCGAGAAGGAGAGCGACGGAATACCCGAGAAGGAGGGCGACGGAATACCCAAAAGGAGAGCGACGGAATACCCGAGAAGTAGGGCGACGGAATACCCGGGAAGGAGGGCGTCGGAATACCCAAGAAGGAGAGCGACGGAATACCCGAGAAGTAGGGCGACGGAATACCCGGGAAGGAGGGCGTCGGAATACCCAAGAAGGAGAGCGACGGAATACCCGGGAAGGAGGGCGACAGAATACCCAAGAAGGAGAGCAACGAAATACCCGAGAAGGAGGGCGACGGAATACCCAAGAAGGAGAGCGACGGAATACCCGAGAAGTAGGGCGACGGAATACCCGGGAAGGAGGGCGTCGGATTACCCAAGAAGGAGAGCGACGGAATACCCGGGAAGGAGGGCGACAGAATACCCGAGAAGGAGAGCAACGAAATACCCGAGAAGGAGGGCGACGGAATACCCAAGAAAGAGAGAGACGGAATACCCGAGAAGGAGGGCGACGGAATACCCGAGAAGGAGGGTGACGGAATACCCGAGAAGGAGGGCGACGGAATACCCGAGAAGGAGGGCGGTGGAATACCCAAGAAGGAGGGCGACGGAATACCTGAGAAGGAGGGCAACGGAATACCCGAGAAGGTGAGCGACGGAATACCCGAGAAGGAGAGAGACGGAATACCAGAGAAGGAGGGCGACGGAATGCCCGAGAAGGAGGGCGACGGATTTCCCGAGAAGGAGAGAGACGGAATACCCGAGAAGGAGAGCGACGGAATGCCCGAGAAGGAGTGCGACGGAATACCCGAGAAGGAGGGCGACGGTTACCCGAGAAGGAGGGCGACGGAATACCCGAGAAGGAGGGCGACGGAATACCCGAGAAGGAGAGCAACGAAATACCCGAGAAGGAGGGCGACGGAATACCCGAGAAGGAGAGTGACAAAATACCCGAGAAGGAGAGCGACGGAATACCCGAGAAGGAGGGCGACGGAATACCCGAGAAGGAGGGCAACGGAATACCCGAGAAGGAGAGCGACGGAATACCCGAGAAGGAGTGCGACGGAATACCCGAGAAGGAGGGCGACGGAATACCCGCGAAGGAGGGCGGTGGAATACCCAAGAAGGAGGGCGACGGAATAACTGAGAAGGAGGGCAACGGAATACCCGATAAGGAGAGTGACAAAATACCCGAGAAGGAGAGCGACGGAATACCCGAGAAGGAGAGCGACGGAATACCCGAGAAGGAGAGTGACAAAATACCCGAGAAGGAGAGAGACGGAATACCCGAGAAGGAGGGCGACGGAATACCCGAGAAGGAGGGCAACGGAATACCCGAGAAGGAGGGCGACGGATTACCTGAGAAGGAGAGCGACGGAATACCCGAGAAGGAGCGCGACGGAATACCCGAGGAGAGCGACGGAATACCCAAGAAGGAGAGCGACGGAATACCCGAGAAAGGGAGAGACGGAATACCTGAGAAGGAGAGCGACGGAATACCCGGGAAGGAGGGCGACGGAGTACCCGAGAAGGAGGGCGACGGAATACCCGAGAAGGAGAGCGACGGAATACCCGAGAAGGAGGGCGACGGAATACCCAAAAGGAGAGCGACGGAATACCCGAGAAGTAGGGCGACGGAATACCCGGGAAGGAGGGCGTCGGAATACCCAAGAAGGAGAGCGACGGAATACCCGGGTAGGAGGGCGACAGAATACCCGAGAAGGAGAGCAACGAAATACCCGAGAAGGAGGGCGACGGAATACCGAAGAAGGAGAGCGACGGAATACCCGAGAAGTAGGGCGACGGAATACCCGGGAAGGAGGGCGTCGGAATACCCGGGAAGGAGAGCGACGGAATACCCGGGAAGGAGGGCGACAGAATACCCGAGAAGGAGAGCAACGAAATACCCGAGAAGGAGGGCGACGGAATACCCAAGAAAGAGTGAGACGGAATACCCGAGAAGGAGGGCGACGGAATACCCGAGAAGGAGGGTGACGGAATACCCGAGAAGGAGGGCGGTGGAATACCCAAGAAGGAGGGCGACGGAATACCTGAGAAGGAGGGCAACGGAATACCCGAGAAGGTGAGCGACGGAATACCCGAGAAGGAGAGAGACGGAATACCCGAGAAGGAGGGCGACGGAATACCCGAGAAGGAGAGCGACGGAATACCCGAGAAGGAGGGCGACGGAATACCCGAGAAAGAGAGAGACGGAATACCCGAGAAGGAGGGCGACGGAATACCCGAGAAGGAGGGCGACGGAATACCCGTGAAGGAGGGCGGTGGAATACCCAAGAAGGAGGGCGACGGAATACCTGAGAAGGAGGGCAACGGAATACCCGAGAAGGTGAGCGACGGAATACCCGAGAAGGAGTGCGACGGAATGCCCGAGAAGGAGGGCGACGGATTTCCCGAGAAGGAGAGAGACGGAATACCCGATAAGGAGAGCGACGGAATGCCCGAGAAGGAGGGCGACGGAATACCCGAGAAGGAGGGCGACGGAATACCCGAGAAGGAGGGCGACGGAATACCCGAGAAGGAGAGCGACGGAATACCTGAGGAGAGCGACAGAATACCCGAGAAGGAGGGCAACGGAATACCCGAGGAGAGCGACGGAATACCCGAGAAAGAGAGAGACGGAATACCTGAGCAAGAGGGCGACGGAATACACGAGAAGGGGGGCGACGGATTACCTGAGAAGGAGCGCGACGGAATACCCGAGGAGAGCGACGGAATACCCAAGAAGGAGAGTGACGGAATACCCGAGGAGAGCGACGGAATACCCGAGAAGGAGGGCGACGGAATACCCGAGAAGGAGGGAGACGGAATACCCGAGAAGGAGGGCGACGGAGTACCCAAGAAGGAGAGCGACGGAATACCCGAGGAGAGCAACGGGATAACCGAGAAGGAGAGAGATGGAATACCCGAGAAGGAGGGCGACGGAATACCCGAGGAGAGCGATGGAATACCCAAGAAGGAGAGCGACGGAATACCCGAGGAGAGCGACGGAATACCCGAGAAGGAGGGCGACGGAATATCCGAGAAGGAGGGCGACGGAATACCCGAGGAGAGCGATGGAATACGCAAGAAGGAGAGCGACGGAAAACCCGAGGAGAGCGACGGAATACCCGAGAATGAGGGCGACGGAATATCCGAGAAGGAGAGCGACGGAATACCCGAGAAGGAGAGCGACGGGATACCCGAGAAGGAGTGCGACGGAATACCCGAGAAGGAGGGCGACGGAATACCCGAGAAGGAGGGCGGTGGAATACCCAAGAAGGAGGGCGACGGAATACCTGAGAAGGAGGGCAACGGAATACCCGAGAAGGTGAGCGACGGAATACCCGAGAAGGAGGGCGACGGAATACCCGAGAAGGAGGGCGGTGGAATACCCAAGAAGGAGGGCGACGGAATACCTGAGAAGGAGGGCAACGGAATACCCGAGAAAGAGAGAGACGGAATACCCGAGAAGGAGGGCGACGGAATACCCGAGAAGGAGGGCGGTGGAATACCCAAGAAGGAGGGCGACGGAATACCTGAGAAGGAGGGCAACGGAATACCCGAGAAGGTGAGCGACGGAATACCCGAGAAGGAGAGAGACGGAATACCCGAGAAGGAGGGCGACGGAATACCCGAAAAGGAGGGCGACGGAATACCCGAGAAGGAGGGCGACGGAATACCCGAGAAGGAGGGCGACGGAATACCCAAGAAGGAGAGCGACGGAATACCCGAGGAGAGCGACGGAATACCCGAGAAGGAGGGCGACGGAATATCCGAGAAGGAGAGCGACGGAATACCCGAGAAGGAGAGAGACCGAATACCTGGGAAGGCGGGTGACGGAATACCCGACAAGGAGAGTGACGGAATACCCAAGAAGGACAGCGACGGAATACCCGGGAAGGAGGCGACGGAATACCCGAGAAGGAGGGCGACGGAATACGCGAGAAGGAGACTGACAAAATACCCGAGAAGGAGAGCGACGGAATACCCGAGAAGGAGAGTGACAAAATACCCGAGAAGGAGAGCGACGGAATACCCGAGAAGGAGGGCAACGGAATACCCGAGAAGGAGGGCGACGGATTACCTGAGAAGGAGCGCGACGGAATACCCGAGGAGAGCGACGGAATACCCAAGGAGGAGAGCGACGGAATACCCGAGAAAGGGAGAGACGGAATACCTGAGAAGGCGGGCGACGGAATACCCGAGAAAGAGAGTGACGGAATACCCAAGAAGGAGAGCGACGGAATACCCGGGAAGGAGGGCGACGGAGTACCCGAGAAGGAGAGCGACGGAATACCCAAGAAGGAGAGCGACGGAATACCCGAGAAGTAGGGCGACGGAATACCCGGGAAGGAGGGCGTCGGAATACCCAAGAAGGAGAGCGACGGAATACCCGAGAAGGAGAGAGACGGAATACCCGAGAAGGAGGGCAACGGAATACCTGAGGAGAGCGACGGAATACCCGAGAAGGAGAGCGACGGAATACCCGAGAAGGAGGGAGACGGAATACCCGAGAAAGAGAGAGACGGAATACCCGAGAAGAAGGGCAACGGAATACCTGAGAAGGAGTGCGACGGAATACCCGAGAAGGAGGGCAACGGAATACCCGAGAAGGTGAGCGACGGAATACCCGAGAAGGAGAGAGACGGAATACCCGAGAAGGAGGGCGACGGAATTTCCGAGAAGGAGGGCGACGGTATTCCCGAGAAGGAGAGAGACGGAATACCCGAGGAGAGCGACGGAATGCCCGAGAAGGAGGGCGACGGAATACCCGAGAAGGAGGGCGACGGAATACCCGAGAAGGAGGGCGACGGAATACCCGAGAAGGAGAGCGAAGGAATACCCGAGAAGGAGAGAGACGGAATACCAGAGCAAGAGGGCGACGGAATACCTGAGGAGAGCGACAGAATACCCGAGAAGGAGGGCGACGGAATACCCGAGAAAGAGAGAGACGGAATACCTGAGCAAGAGGGCGACGGAATACCCGAGGAGAGCGACGGAATACCCGAGGAGGGCGACGGAATGCCCGAGAAGGAGCACAACGGGATACCCGAGAAGGGGGTGAAGGAATACCCGAGGAGGGTGACGAAATACCCGAGAAGGAGGGCGACGGAATACCCGAGAAGGAGAGTGACAAAATACCCGAGAAGGAGAGCGACGGAATACCCGAGAAGGAGGGCAACGGAATACTCGAGAAGGAGGGCGACGGAATACCCGAGAAGGAGGGCGACGGAATACCCGAGAAGGAGTGCGACGGAATACCCGAGAAGGAGGGCGATGGAATACCCGAGAAGGAGGGCGACGGAATACCCGAGAAGGAGGGCGACGGAATACCCGAGAAGGAGGGCGACAGAATACACGAGAAGGGGGGCGACGGAATACCCGAGAACGAGAGCGATGGAATACCCGAGAAGGAGAGTGACAAAATACCCGAGAAGGAGAGCGACGGAATACCCGAGAAGGAGAGTGACAAAATACCCGAGAAGGAGAGCGACGGAATACCCGAGAAGGAGGGCAACGGAATACCCGAGAAGGAGGGCGACGGATTACCTGAGAAGGAGCGCGACGGAATACCCGAGGAGAGCGACGGAATACCCAAGGAGGAGAGCGACGGAATACCCAAGAAGGACAGCGACGGAATACCCGGGAAGGAGGCGACGGAATACCCGAGAAGGAGGGCGACAGAATACACGAGAAGGGGGGCGACGGAATACCCGAGAAGGAGAGTGACAAAATACCCGAGAAGGAGAGCGACGGAATACCCGAGAAGGAGAGTGACAAAATACCCGAGAAGGAGAGCGACGGAATACCCGAGAAGGAGGGCAACGGAATACCCGTGAAGGAGGGCGACGGATTACCTGAGAAGGAGCGCGACGGAATACCCGAGGAGAGCGACGGAATACCCAAGGAGGAGAGTGACGGAATACCCGAGAAAGGGAGAGACGGAATACCTGAGAAGGCGGGCGACGGAATACCCGAGAAAGAGAGTGACGGAATACCCAAGAAGGAGAGCGACGGAATACCCGGGAAGGAGGGCGACGGAGTACCCGAGAAGGAGGGCGACGGAATACCCGAGAAGGAGAGCGACGGAATACCCAAGAAGGAGAGCGACGGAATACCCGAGAAGTAGGGCGACGGAATACCCGGGAAGGAGGGCGTCGGAATACCCAAGAAGGAGAGCGACGGAATACCCGAGAAGGAGAGAGACGGAATACCCGAGAAGGAGGGCAACGGAATACCTGAGAAGGAGAGCGACGGAATACCCTAGAAGGAGAGCGACGGAATACCCGAGAAGGAGGGAGACGGAATACTCGAGAAAGAGAGAGACGGAATACCCGAGAAGAAGGGCAACGGAATACCTGAGAAGAAGTGCGACGGAATACCCGAGAAGGTGAGCAACGGAATACCCGAGAAGGTGAGCGACGGAATATCCGAGAAGGAGAGAGACGGAATACCCGAGAAGGAGGGCGACGGAATTCCCGAGAAGGAGGGCGACGGTATTCCCGAGAAGGAGAGAGACGGAATACCCGAGAAGGAGAGCGACGGAATGCCCGAGAAGGAGGGCGACGGAATACCCGAGAAGGAGGGCGACGGAATACCCGAGAAGGAGGGCGACGGAATACCCGAGAAGGAGAGCGAAGGAATACCCGAGAAGGAGAGAGACGGAATACCTGAGCAAGAGGGCGACGGAATACCTGAGGAGAGCGACAGAATACCCGAGAAGGAGGGCGACGGAATACCCGAGAAAGAGAGAGACGGAATACCTGAGCAAGAGGGCGACGGAATACCCGAGGAGAGCGACGGAATACCCGAGGAGGGCGACGGAATGCCCGAGAAGGAGCACAACGGGATACCCGAGAAGGGGGGCGAAGGAATACCCGAGGAGGGTGACGAAATACCCGAGAAGGAGGGCGACGGAATACCCGAGAAGGAGAGGGACAAAATACCCGAGAAGGAGAGCGACGGAATACCCGAGAAGGAGGGCAACGGAATACCCGAGAAGGAGAGCGACGGAATACCCGAGAAGGAGGGCGACGGAATACCCGAGAAGGAGTGCGACGGAATACCCGAGAAGGAGGGCGATGGAATACCCGAGAAGGAGAGTGACAAAATACCCGAGAAGGAGAGTGACAAAATACACGAGAAGGAGAGCGACGGAATACCCAAGAAGGAGGGCAACGGAATACCCGTGAAGGAGGGCGACGGATTACCTGAGAAGGAGCGCGACGGAATACCCGAGGAGAGCGACGGAATACCCAAGGAGGAGAGCGACGGAATACCCGAGAAAGGGAGAGACGGAATACCTGAGAAGGCGGGCGACGGAATACCCGAGAAAGAGAGTGACGGAATACCCAAGAAGGAGAGCGACGGAATACCCGGGAAGGAGGGCGACGGAGTACCCGAGAAGGAGGGCGACGGAATACCCGAGAAGGAGAGCGACGGAATACCCAAGAAGGAGAGCGACGGAATACCCGAGAAGTAGGGCGACGGAATACCCGGGAAGGAGGGCGTCGGAATACCCAAGAAGGAGAGCGACGGAATACCCGAGAAGGAGAGAGACGGAATACCCGAGAAGGAGGGCAACGGAATACCTGAGAAGGAGAGCGACGGAATACCCCAGAAGGAGAGCGACGGAATACCCGAGAAGGAGGGAGACGGAATACCCGAGAAAGAGAGAGACGGAATACCCGAGAAGGAGGGCGACGGAATACCCGAGAAGGAGTGCGACGGAATACCCGAGAAGGAGGGCGATGGAATAGCCGAGAAGGAGGGCGACGGAATACCCGAGAAGGAGGGCGACGGAATACCCGAGAAGGAGGGCGACAGAATACACGAGAAGGGGGGCGACGGAATACCCGAGAAGGAGAGCGATGGAATACCGGAGAAGTAGAGTGACAAAATACCCGAGAAGGAGAGCGACGGAATACCCGAGAAGGAGAGTGACAAAATACCCGAGAAGGAGAGCGACGGAATACCCGAGAAGGAGGGCAACGGAATACCCGAGAAGGAGGTCGACGGATTACCTGAGAAGGAGCGCGACGGAATACCCGAGGAGAGCGACGGAATACCCAAGGAGGAGAGCGACGGAATACCCGAGAAAGGGAGAGACGGAATACCTGAGAAGGCGGGCGACGGAATACCCGAGAAGGAGAGTGACGGAATACCCAAGAAGGAGAGCGACGGAATACCCGGGAAGGAGGGCGACGGAGTACCCGAGAAGGAGGGCGACGGAATACCCGAGAAGGAGAGCGACGGAATACCCTAGAAGTAGGGCGACGGAATACCCAAGAAGGAGAGCGACGGAATACCCGAGAAGGAGGGCGACGGAATACCCGAGAAGGAGAGCGACGGAATACCCTAGAAGTAGGGCGACGGAATACCCGAGAAGGAGAGCGACGGAATACCCAAGAAGGAGGGCGACGGAATACCCGGGAAGGAGGGCGTCGGAATACCCAAGAAGGAGAGCGACGGAACACCCGGGAAGGAGGGCGACAGAATACCCGAGAAGGAGAGCAACGAAATACCCGAGAAGGAGGGCGACGGAATACCCGAGAAGGTGGGCGACGGAATACCCGAGAAGGAGGGCGACGGAATACCCGAGAAGGAGAGCGACGGAATACCTGAGGAGAGCGACAGAATACCCGAGAAGGAGGGCGACGGAATACCCGAGGAGAGCGACGGAATACCTGAGGAAGAGAGAGACGGAATACCTGAGCAAGAGGGCGACGGAATACACGAGAAGGGGGGCGACGGATTACCTGAGAAGGAGCGCGACGGAATACCCGAGGAGAGCAACGGAAGACCCGAGAAGGAGGGCGACGGAATACCCGAGAAGGAGGGAAACGGAATACCCGAGAAGGAGGGAGACGGAATACCCGAGAAGGAGGGCGACGGAATACCCAAGAAGGAGAGCGACGGAATACCCGAGGAGAGCGACGGAATACCCGAGAAGGAGGGCGACGGAATATCCGAGAAGGAGAGCGACGGAATACCCGAGAAGGAGAGAGACGGAATACCTGGGAAGGCGGGCGACGGAATACCCGACAAGGAGAGTGACGGAATACCCAAGAAGGACAGCCACGGAATACCCAGGAAGGAGGCGACGGAGTACCCGAGAAGGAGGGCGACGGAATACCCGAGAAGGAGAGCGACGGAATACCCGAGAAGGAGACCGACGGAATACCCGAGAAGGATGGAGACGGAATACCCGAGAAAGAGAGAGACGGAATACCCGAGAAGAAGGGCAACGGAATACCTGAGAAGGAGTGCGACGGAATACCCGAGAAGGAGGGCAACGGAATACCCGAGAAGGTGAGCGACGGAATACCCGAGAAGGAGAGAGATGGAATTCCCGCGAAGGAGGGCGACCGTTTTCCCGAGAAGGAGAGAGACGGAATACCCGCGAAGGAGAGCGACGGAATGCCCGAGAAGGAGGGCGACGGAATACCCGGGAAGGAGGGCGACGGAATACCCGAGAAGGAGAGCGAAGGAATACCCGAGAAGGAGAGAGACGGAATACCTGAGCAAGAGGGCGACGGAATACCTGAGGAGAGCGACGGAATACCCGAGGAGGGCGACGGAATACCCGAGAAGGAGCACAACGGGATACCCGAGAAGGGGGGCGAAGGAATACCCGAGGAGGGTGACGAAATACCCGAGAAGGAGAGCGACGGAACACCCAAGATGGAGAGTGTCGGAATACCCGAGTATGGTGGCGACGGAATACCCGAGAAGGATGGCGTTGGAATACCCGAGAAGGAAGGCGACGGAATACCCGAGAAGGGGGGCGACGGAATACCCGAGGAGAGCGACGGAAGACCCGAGAAGGAGGGAGACGGAATACCCGAGAAGGAGGGCGACGGAATACCCGAGAAGGAGAGCGACGGAACACCCGGGAAGGAGGGCGTCGGAATACCCGAGAAGGAGGGCGACGGAACACCCGGGAAGGAGGGCGACAGAATACCCGAGAAGGAGAGCAATGAAATACCCGAGAAGGAGGGCGACGGAATACCCGAGAAGGAGAGAGACGGAATACCCGAGAAGGAGGGCGACGGAATACCCGAGAAAGAGAGAGACGCAATACCCGAGAAGGAGGGCGACGGAATACCCGAGAAGGAGAGCGACGGAATACCCGAGAAGGAGGGCGACGGAATACCCGAGAAAGAGAGCGACGGAATACCCGAGAAGGAGGGCGACGGAATACCCGAGAAGGAGGGCGACGGAATACCCGAGAAGGAGAGCGACGGAATACCCGAGAAAGAGAGAGACGGAATACCCGAGAAGGAGGGCGACGGAATACCCGAGAAGGAGGGCGGTGGAATACCCGAGAAGGAGGGCGACGGAATACCCGAGAAGGAGGGCGACGGAATGCCCGAGAAGGTGAGCGACGGAATACCCGAGAAGGAGAGAGACGGAATACCCGAGAAGGATGGCGACGGAATACCCGAGAAGGAGAGAGACGGAATACCCGAGAAGGAGGGTGACGGAATACCCGAGAAGGAGAGCGACGGAACACCCGGGAAGGAGGGCGTCGGAATACCCGAGAAGGAGGGCGACGGAACACCCGGGAAGGAGGGCGACAGAATACCCGAGAAGGAGAGCAATGAAATACCCGAGAAGGAGGGCGACGGAATACCCGAGAAGGAGAGAGACGGAATACCCGAGAAGGAGGGCGACGGAATACCCGAGAAAGAGAGAGACGCAATACCCGAGAAGGAGGGCGACGGAATACCCGAGAAGGAGAGCGACGGAATACCCGAGAAGGAGGGCGACGGAATACCCGAGAAAGAGAGCGACGGAATACCCGAGAAGGAGGGCGACGGAATACCCGAGAAGGAGGGCGACGGAATACCCGAGAAGGAGAGCGACGGAGTACCCGAGAAAGAGAGAGACGGAATACCCGAGAAGGAGGGCGACGGAATACCCGAGAAGGAGGGCGGTGGAATACCCGAGAAGGAGGGCGACGGAATACCCGAGAAGGAGGGCGACGGAATGCCCGAGAAGGTGAGCGACGGAATACCCGAGAAGGAGAGAGACGGAATACCCGAGAAGGAGGGCGACGGAATACCCGAGAAGGAGAGCGACGGAATACCTGAGGAGAGCGACAGAATACCCGAGAAGGAGGGCGACGGAATACCCAGGAAGGAGGCGACGGAGTACCCGAGAAGGAGGGCGACGGAATACCCGAGAAGGAGAGCGACGGAATACCCGAGAAGGAGAGCGACGGAATACCCGAGAAGGAGACCGACGGAATACCCGAGAAGGATGGAGACGGAATACCCGAGAAAGAGAGAGACGGAATACCCGAGAAGAAGGGCAACGGAATACCTGAGAAGGAGTGCGACGGAATACCCGAGAAGGAGGGCGACGGTATTCCCGAGAAGGAGAGAGACGGAATACCCGCGAAGGAGAGCGACGGAATGCCCGAGAAAGAGGGCGACGGAATACCCGAGAAGGAGGGCGACGGAATACCCGGGAAGGAGAGCGAAGGAATACCCGAGAAGGAGAGAGACGGAATACATGAGCAAGAGGGCGACGGAATACCTGAGGAGAGCGACGGAATACCCGAGAAGGAGGGCGACGGAATACCCGAGAAGGAGGGCGACAGAATACCCGAGAAGGAGGGCGACGGAATACCCGAGAAAGAGAGAGACGGAATACCTGAGCAAGAGGGCGACGGAATACCCGACGAGAGCGACGGAATACCCGAGGAGGGCGACGGAATACCCGAGAAGGAGCACAACGGGATACCCGAGAAGAGGGGCGAAGGAATACCCGAGGAGGGTGACGAAATACCCGAGAAGGAGAGCGACGGAACACCCAAGATGGAGAGTGACGGAATACCCGAGAAGGGTGGCGTTGGAATACCCGAGAAGGAAGGCGACGGAATACCCGAGAAGGGGGGCGACGGATTACCTGAGAAGGAGCGCGACGGAATACCCGAGGAGGGCGACGGAATACCCAAGAAGGAGAGCGACGGAATACCCGAGGAGAGCGACGGAAGACCCGAGAAGGAGGGAAACGGAATACCCGAGAAGGAGAGTGACGGAATACCCAAGAAGGAGAGCGACGGAATACCCGAGGAGAGCAACGGAATAACCGAGAAGGAGAGAGATGGAATACCCGAGAAGGAGGGCGACGGAATACCCGAGGAGAGCGACGGAATACCCAAGAAGGAGGGAGACGGAATACCCAAGAAGGAGAGCGACGGAATACCCGAGGAGAGCAACGGAATAACCGAGAAGGAGAGAGATGGAATACCCGAGAAGGAGGGCGACGGAATACCCGAGGAGAGCGACGGAATACCCAAGAAGGAGAGCGACGGAATACCCGAGGAGAGCGACGGAATACCCGAGAAGGAGGGCGACGGAATATCCGAGAAGGAGAGCGACGGAATACCCGAGAAGGAGAGAGACGGAATACCTGGGAAGGCGGGCGACGGAATACCCGACAAGGAGAGTGACGGAATACCCAAGAAGGAGGGCGACGGAATACCCGAGAAGGAGGGCGACTGAATACCCGAGAAGGAGGGCGACGGAATACCCGAGAAGGAGGGCGACAGAATACCCGAGAAGGGGGGCGACGGATTACCTGAGAAGGAGCGCGACGGAATACCCGAGGAGAGCGACAGAATACCCAAGAAGGAGAGTGACGGAATACCCGAGAAGGGAAGCGACGGAATAACCGAGAATAGGGCGACGGAATACCCGAGGAGAGCGACGGAACACCCGAGAAGGAGGGCGACGGAATACCCGAGGAGAGCAACGGAATTACCGAGAAGGAGAGCGACGGAATACCCGAGAAGGGAAGCGACGGAATAACCGAGAATAGGGCGACGGAATACCCGAGGAGAGCGACGGAACACCCGAGAAGAGCAACGGAATTACCGAGAAGGAGAGAGATGGAATACCCGAGAAGGAGGGTGACGGAATACCCGAGGAGAGCAACGGAATTACCGAGAAGGAGAGAGATGGAATACCCGAGAAGGAGGGCGACGGAATACCCGAGGAGAGCAACGGATTACCGAGAAGGAGAGAGATGGAATACCCGAGAAGGAGGGCGACGGAATACCCGAGGAGGAGGGCGGTGGAATACCCAAGAAGGAGGGCGACGGAATACCCGAGGAGAGCGACGGAATACCCAAGAAGGAGAGCGACGGAATACCCGAGGAGAGCGACGGAATACCCGAGAAGGAGGGAGACGGAATACCCGAGAAGGAGGGCGACGGAATGTCCGAGAAGGAGAGCGACGGAATACCCGAGAAAGGGAGAGACGGAATACCCGAGAAGGAGTGCGACGGAATACCCGAGGAGAGCGACGGAATACCCGAGAATGAGGGCGACGGAATATCCGAGAAGGAGAGCGACGGAATACCCGAGAAGGAGAGCGACGGAATACCCGAGAAGGAGTGCGACGGAATACCCGAGAAGGAGGGCGACGGAATACCCGAGAAGGAGGGCGGTGGAATACCCAAGAAGGAGGGCGACGGAATACCTGAGAAGGAGGGCAACGGAATACCCGAGAAGGTGAGCGACGGAATACCCGAGAAGGAGGGCGACGGAATACCCGAGAAGGAGGGCGGTGGAATACCCAAGAAGGAGGGCGACGGAATACCTGAGAAGGAGGGCAACGGAATACCCGAGAAAGAGAGAGACGGAATACCCGAGAAGGAGGGCGACGGAATACCCGAGAAGGAGGGCGGTGGAATACCCAAGAAGGAGGGCGACGGAATACCTGAGAAGGAGAGAGACGGAATACCCGAGAAGGATGGCGACGGAATACCCGAGAAGGAGGGCGACGGAATACCCGAGAAGGAGAGAGACGGAATACCCGAGAAGGAGGGCGACGGAATGCCCGAGAAGGAGGGCGACGGAATACCCGAAAAGGAGGGCGACGGAATACCCGAGAAGGAGGGCGACGGAATATCCGAGAAGGAGGGCGACGGAATACCCGAGAAGGAGAGCGACGGAATACCCGAGAAGGAGTGCGACGGAATACCCGAGAAGGAGGGCGACGGAATACCCGAGAAGGAGGGCGGTGGAATACCCAAGAAGGAGGGCGACGGAATACCTGAGAAGGAGGGCAACGGAATACCCGAGAAGGTGAGCGACGGAATACCCGAGAAGGAGGGCGACGGAATACCCGAGAAGGAGGGCGGTGGAATACCCAAGAAGGAGGGCGACGGAATACCTGAGAAGGAGGGCAACGGAATACCCGAGAAAGAGAGAGACGGAATACCCGAGAAGGAGGGCGACGGAATACCCGAGAAGGAGGGCGGTGGAATACCCAAGAAGGAGGGCGACGGAATACCTGAGAAGGAGAGAGACGGAATACCCGAGAAGGATGGCGACGGAATACCCGAGAAGGAGGGCGACGGAATACCCGAGAAGGAGAGAGACGGAATACCCGAGAAGGAGGGCGACGGAATGCCCGAGAAGGAGGGCGACGGAATACCCGAAAAGGAGGGCGACGGAATACCCGAGAAGGAGGGCGACGGAATACCCGAGAAGGAGGGCGACGGAATACCCGAGAAGGAGAGCGACGGAATACCCGAGAAGGATGGCGACGGAATACCCGAGGAGAGCGACGAAATACCCGAGAAAGAGAGAGACGGAATACCTGAGCAAGAGGATGACGGAATACACGAGAAGGGGGGCGACGGATTACCTGAGAAGGAGCACGACGGAATACCCGAGGAGAGCGACGGAATACCCAAGAAGGAGAGCGACGGAATACCCGTGGAGAGCGACGGAATACCCGAGAAGGAGGGCGACGGAATACCCGAGAAGGAGGGCGACGGAATACCCGAGAAGGAGGGAGACGGAATACCCGAGAAGGAGGGAGACGGAATACCCAAGAAGGAGAGCGACGGAATACCCGAGGAGAGCAACGGAATAACCGAGAAGGAGAGAGATGGAATACCCGAGAAGGAGGGCGACAGAATACCCGAGGAGAGCGACGGAATACCCAAGAAGGAGAGCGACGGAATACCCGAGGAGAGCGACGGAATACCCGAGAAGGATGGCGACGGAATATCCGAGAAGGAGAGCGACGGAATACCCGAGAAGGAGAGAGACCGAATACCTGGGAAGGCGGGTGACGGAATACCCGACAAGGAGAGTGACGGAATACCCAAGAAGGACAGCGACGGAATACCCGGGAAGGAGGCGACGGAATACCCGAGAAGGAGGGCGACGGAATACCCGAGAAGGAGAGAGACGGAATACCTGGGAAGGCGGGCGACGGAATACCCGACAAGGAGAGTGACGGAATACCCAAGAAGGAGGGCGACGGAATACCCGAGAAGGAGGGCGACTGAATACCCGAGAAGGAGGGCGACGGAATACCCGAGAAGGAGGGCGACAGAATACCCGAGAAGGGGGGCGACGGATTACCTGAGAAGGAGCGCGACGGAATACCCGAGGAGAGCGACAGAATACCCAAGAAGGAGAGTGACGGAATACCCGAGAAGGGAAGCGACGGAATAACCGAGAATAGGGCGACGGAATACCCGAGGAGAGCGACGGAACACCCGAGAAGGAGGGCGACGGAATACCCGAGGAGAGCAACGGAATTACCGAGAAGGAGAGCGACGGAATACCCGAGAAGGGAAGCGACGGAATAACCGAGAATAGGGCGACGGAATACCCGAGGAGAGCGACGGAACACCCGAGAAGAGCAACGGAATTACCGAGAAGGAGAGAGATGGAATACCCGAGAAGGTGGGCGACGGAATACCCGAGGAGAGCAACGGAATTACCGAGAAGGAGAGAGATGGAATACCCGAGAAGGAGGGCGACGGAATACCCGAGGAGAGCAACGGATTACCGAGAAGGAGAGAGATGGAATACCCGAGAAGGAGGGCGACGGAATACCCGAGGAGAGCTACGGAAAACCCAAGGAGAGCGACGGAATACCCGAGGAGAGCGACGGAATACCCAAGAAGGAGAGCGACGGAATACCCGAGGAGAGCGACGGAATACCCGAGAAGGAGGGCGACGGAATGTCCGAGAAGGAGAGCGACGGAATACCCGAGAAAGGGAGAGACGGAATACCCGAGAAGGAGTGCGACGGAATACCCGAGGAGAGCGACGGAATACCCGAGAATGAGGGCGACGGAATATCCGAGAAGGAGAGCGACGGAATACCCGAGAAGGAGAGCGACGGAATACCCGAGAAGGAGTGCGACGGAATACCCGAGAAGGAGGGCGACGGAATACCCGAGAAGGAGGGCGGTGGAATACCCAAGAAGGAGGGCGACGGAATACCTGAGAAGGAGGGCAACGGAATACCCGAGAAGGTGAGCGACGGAATACCCGAGAAGGAGGGCGACGGAATACCCGAGAAGGAGGGCGGTGGAATACCCAAGAAGGAGGGCGACGGAATACCTGAGAAGGAGGGCGACGGAATACCCGAGAAAGAGAGAGACGGAATACCCGAGAAGGAGGGCGGTGGAATACCCAAGAAGGAGGGCGGTGGAATACCCAAGAAGGAGGGCGACGGAATACCCGAGAAAGAGAGAGACGGAATACCCGAGATGGAGGGCAACGGAATACCCGAGAAAGAGAGAGACGGAATACCCGAGAAGGAGGGCGACGGAATACCCGAGAAGGAGGGCGGTGGAATACCCAAGAAGGAGGGCGACGGAATACCTGAGAAGGAGGGCAACGGAATACCCGAGAAGGATGGCGACGGAATACCCGAGAAGGAGGGCGACGGAATACCCGAGAAGGAGAGAGACAGAATACCCGAGAAGGAGGGCGACGGAATGCCCGAGAAGGAGGGCGACGGAATACCCGAGAAGGAGGGCGACGGAATACCCGAGGAGGGCGACGGAATACCCGAGAAGGAGAGCGACGGAATACCTGAGGAGAGCGACAGAATACCCGAGAAGGATGGCGACGGAATACCCGAGAAGGAGAGCGACGGAATACCTGAGGAGAGCGACAGAATACCCGAGAAGGATGGCGACGGAATACCCGAAAAGGAGGGCGACGGAATACCCGAGAAGGAGGGCGACGGAATACCCGAGAAGGAGAGCGACGGAATACCTGAGGAGAGCGACAGAATACCCGAGAAGGATGGCGACGGAATACCCGAGGAGAGCGACGAAATACCCGAGAAAGAGAGAGACGGAATACCTGAGCAAGAGGATGACGGAATACACGAGAAGGGGGGCGACGGATTACCTGAGAAGGAGCACGACGGAATACCCGAGGAGAGCGACGGAATACCCAAGAAGGAGAGCGACGGAATACCCGTGGAGAGCGACGGAATACCCGAGAAGGAGGGCGACGGAATACCCGAGAAGGAGGGCGACGGAATACCCGAGAAGGAGGGAGACGGAATACCCGAGAAGGAGGGAGACGGAATACCCAAGAAGGAGAGCGACGGAATACCCGAGGAGAGCAACGGAATAACCGAGAAGGAGAGAGATGGAATACCCGAGAAGGAGGGCGACAGAATACCCGAGGAGAGCGACGGAATACCCAAGAAGGAGAGCGACGGAATACCCGAGGAGAGCGACGGAATACCCGAGAAGGAGGGCGACGGAATATCCGAGAAGGAGAGCGACGGAATACCCGAGAAGGAGAGAGACCGAATACCTGGGAAGGCGGGTGACGGAATACCCGACAAGGAGAGTGACGGAATACCCAAGAAGGACAGCGACGGAATACCCGGGAAGGAGGCGACGGAATACCCGAGAAGGAGGGCGACGGAATACCCGAGAAGGAGAGTGACAAAATACCCGAGAAGGAGAGCGACGGAATACCCGAGAAGGAGAGTGACAAAATACCCGAGAAGGAGAGCGACGGAATACCCGAGAAGGAGAGTGACAAAATACCCGAGAAGGAGAGCGACGGAATACCCGAGAAGGAGGGCAACGGAATACCCGAGAAGGAGGGCGACGGATTACCTGAGAAGGAGCGCGACGGAATACCCGAGGAGAGCGACGGAATACCCAAGGAGGAGAGCGACGGAATACCCGAGAAAGGGAGAGACGGAATACCTGAGAAGGCGGGCGACGGAATACCCGAGAAAGAGAGTGACGGAATACCCAAGAAGGAGAGCGACGGAATACCCGGGAAGGAGGGCGACGGAGTACCCGAGAAGGAGGGCGACGGAATACCCGAGAAGGAGAGCGACGGAATACCCAAGAAGGAGAGCGACGGAATACCCGAGAAGTAGGGCGACGGAATACCCGGGAAGGAGGGCGTCGGAATACCCAAGAAGGAGAGCGACGGAATACCCGAGAAGGAGAGAGACGGAATACCCGAGAAGGAGGGCAACGGAATACCTGAGAAGGAGAGCGACGGAATACCCGAGAAGGAGAGCGACGGAATACCCGAGAAGGAGGGAGACGGAATACCCGAGAAAGAGAGAGACGGAATACCCGAGAAGAAGGGCAACGGAATACCTGAGAAGGAGTGCGACGGAATACCCGAGAAGGAGGGCAACGGAATACCCGAGAAGGTGAGCGACGGAATACCCGAGAAGGAGAGAGACGGAATACCCGAGAAGGAGGGCGACGGAATTCCCGAGAAGGAGGGCGACGGTATTCCCGAGAAGGAGAGAGACGGAATACCCGAGGAGAGCGACGGAATGCCCGAGAAGGAGGGCGACGGAATACCCGAGAAGGAGGGCGACGGAATACCCGAGAAGGAGGGCGACGGAATACCCGAGAAGGAGAGCGAAGGAATTTCCGAGAAGGAGAGAGACGGAATACCAGAGCAAGAGGGCGACGGAATACCTGAGGAGAGCGACAGAATACCCGAGAAGGAGGGCGACGGAATACCCGAGAAAGAGAGAGACGGAATACCTGAGCAAGAGGGCGACGGAATACCCGAGGAGAGCGACGGAATACCCGAGGAGGGCGACGGAATGCCCGAGAAGGAGCACAACGGGATACCCGAGAAGGGGGGCGAAGGAATACCCGAGGAGGGTGACGAAATACCCGAGAAGGAGGGCGACGGAATACCCGAGAAGGAGAGTGACAAAATACCCGAGAAGGAGAGCGACGGAATACCCGAGAAGGAGGGCAACGGAATACCCGAGAAGGAGGGCGACGGAATACCCGAGAAGGAGGGCGACGGAATACCCGAGAAGGAGTGCGACGGAATACCCGAGAAGGAGGGCGATGGAATACCCGAGAAGGAGGGCGACGGAATACCCGAGAAGGAGGGCGACGGAATACCCGAGAAGGAGGGCGACAGAATACACGAGAAGGGGGGCGACGGAATACCCGAGAACGAGAGCGATGGAATACCCGAGAAGGAGAGTGACAAAATACCCGAGAAGGAGAGCGACGGAATACCCGAGAAGGAGAGTGACAAAATACCCGAGAAGGAGAGCGACGGAATACCCGAGAAGGAGGGCAATGGAATACCCGAGAAGGAGGGCGACGGATTACCTGAGAAGGAGCGCGACGGAATACCCGAGGAGAGCGACGGAATACCCAAGGAGGAGAGCGACGGAATACCCAAGAAGGACAGCGACGGAATACCCGGGAAGGAGGCGACGGAATACCCGAGAAGGAGGGCGACAGAATACACGAGATGGGGGGCGACGGAATACCCGAGAAGGAGAGTGACAAAATACCCGAGAAGGAGAGCGACGGAATACCCGAGAAGGAGAGTGACAAAATACCCGAGAAGGAGAGCGACGGAATACCCGAGAAGGAGGGCAACGGAATACCCGTGAAGGAGGGCGACGGATTACCTGAGAAGGAGCGCGACGGAATACCCGAGGAGAGCGACGGAATACCCAAGGAGGAGAGCGACGGACTACCCGAGAAAGGGAGAGACGGAATACCTGAGAAGGCGGGCGACGGAATACCCGAGAAAGAGAGTGACGGAATACCCAAGAAGGAGAGCGACGGAATACCCGGGAAGGAGGGCGACGGAGTACCCGAGAAGGAGGGCGACGGAATACCCGAGAAGGAGAGAGACGGAATACCCGAGAAGGAGGGCGACGGAATTCCCGAGAAGGAGGGCGACGGTATTCCCGAGAAGGAGAGAGACGGAATGCCCGAGAAGGAGGGCGACGGAATACCCGAGAAGGAGGGCGACGGAATACCCGAGAAGGAGGGCGACGGAATACCCGAGAAGGAGAGCGAAGGAATACCCGAGAAGGAGAGAGACGGAATACCTGAGCAAGAGGGCGACGGAATACCTGAGGAGAGCGACAGAATACCCGAGAAGGAGGGCGACGGAATACCCGAGAAAGAGAGAGACGGAATACCTGAGCAAGAGGGCGACGGAATACCCGAGGAGGGCGACGGAATGCCCGAGAAGGAGCACAACGGGATACCCGAGAAGGGGGGCGAAGGAATACCCGAGGAGGGTGACGAAATACCCGAGAAGGAGAGGGACAAAATACCCGAGAAGGAGAGCGACGGAATACCCGAGAAGGAGAGGGACAAAATACCCGAGAAGGAGAGCGACGGAATACCCGAGAAGGAGGGCAACGGAATACCCGAGAAGGAGGGCAACGGAATACCCGAGAAGGAGGGCGACGGAATACCCGAGAAGGAGTGCGACGGAATACCCGAGAAGGAGGGCGATGGAATACCCGAGAAGGAGAGTGACAAAATACCCGAGAAGGAGAGTGACAAAATACCCGAGAAGGAGAGCGACGGAATACCCGAGAAGGAGGGCAACGGAATACCCGTGAAGGAGGGCGACGGATTACCTGAGAAGGAGCGCGACGGAATACCCGAGGAGAGCGACGGAATACCCAAGGAGGAGAGCGACGGAATACCCGAGAAAGGGAGAGACGGAATACCTGAGAAGGCGGGCGACGGAATACCCGAGAAAGAGAGTGACGGAATACCCAAGAAGGAGAGCGACGGAATACCCGGGAAGGAGGGCGACGGAGTATCCGAGAAGGAGGGCGACGGAATACCCGAGAAGGAGAGCGACGGAATACCCAAGAAGGAGAGCGACGGAATACCCGAGAAGTAGGGCGACGGAATACCCGGGAAGGAGGGCGTCGGAATACCCAAGAAGGAGAGCGACGGAATACCCGAGAAGGAGAGAGACGGAATACCCGAGAAGGAGGGCAACGGAATACCTGAGAAGGAGAGCGACGGAATACCCGAGAAGGAGGGAGACGGAATACCCGAGAAAGAGAGAGACGGAATACCCGAGAAGAAGGGCAACGGAATACCTGAGAAGAAGTGCGACGGAATACCCGAGAAGGTGGGCAACGGAATACCCGAGAAGGTGAGCGACGGAATACCCGAGAAGGAGAGAGACGGAATACCCGAGAAGGAGGGCGACGGAATTCCCGAGAAGGAGGGCGACGGTATTCCCGAGAAGGAGAGAGACGGAATACCCGAGAAGGAGAGCAACGGAATGCCCGAGAAGGAGGGCGACGGAATACCCGAGAAGGAGGGCGACGGAATACCCGAGAAGGAGGGCGACGGAATACCCGAGAAAGAGAGAGACGGAATACCCGAGAAGGAGGGCGACGGAATACCCGAGAAGGAGAGCGACGGAATACCCGAGAAGGAGGGCGACGGAATACCCGAGAAGGAGTGCGACGGAATACCCGAGAAGGAGGGCGACGGAATACCCGAGAAGGAGAGCGAAGGAATACCCGAGAAGGAGAGAGACGGAATACTTGAGCAAGAGGGCGACGGAATACCTGAGGAGAGCGACAGAATACCCGAGAAGGTGGGCGACGGAATACCCGAGAAAGAGAGAGACGGAATACCCGAGGAGAGCGACGGAATACCCGAGGAGGGCGACGGAATGCCCGAGAAGGAGCACAACGGGATACCCGAGAAGGGGGGCGAAGGAATACCCGAGGAGGGTGACGAAATACCCGAGAAGGAGGGCGACGGAATACCCGAGAAGGAGAGTGACAAAATACCCGAGAAGGAGAGCGACGGAATACCCGAGAAGGAGGGCAACGGAATACCCGAGAAGGAGAGCGACGGAATACCCGAGAAGGAGGGCGACGGAATACCCGAGAAGGAGTGCGACGGAATACCCGAGAAGGAGGGCGATGGAATAGCCGAGAAGGAGGGCGACGGAATACCCGAGAAGGAGGGCGACGGAATACCCGAGAAGGAGGGCGACAGAATACACGAGAAGGGGGGCGACGGAATACCCGAGAAGGAGAGCGATGGAATACCGGAGAAGTAGAGTGACAAAATACCCGAGAAGGAGAGCGACGGAATACCCGAGAAGGAGAGTGACAAAATACCCGAGAAGGAGAGCGACGGAATACCCGAGAAGGAGGGCAACGGAATACCCGAGAAGGAGGGCGACGGATTACCTGAGAAGGAGCGCGACGGAATACCCGAGGAGAGCGACGGAATACCCAAGGAGGAGAGCGACGGAATACCCGAGAAAGGGAGAGACGGAATACCTGAGAAGGAGAGTGACGGAATACCCGAGAAGGAGAGTGACGGAATACCCAAGAAGGAGCGCGACGGAATACCCGAGAAGGAGAGTGACGGAATACCCAAGAAGGAGAGCGACGGAATACCCGGGAAGGAGGGCGACGGAGTACCCGAGAAGGAGGGCGACGGAATACCCGAGAAGGAGAGCGACGGAATACCCTAGAAGTAGGGCGACGGAATACCCAAGAAGGAGAGCGACGGAATACCCGAGAAGGAGGGCGACGGAATACCCGAGAAGGAGAGCGACGGAATACCCTAGAAGTAGGGCGACGGAATACCCGAGAAGGAGAGCGACGGAATACCCAAGAAGGAGGGCGACGGAATACCCGGGAAGGAGGGCGTCGGAATACCCAAGAAGGAGAGCGACGGAACACCCGGGAAGGAGGGCGACAGAATACCCGAGAAGGAGAGCAACGAAATACCCGAGAAGGAGGGCGACGGAATACCCGAGAAGGTGGGCGACGGAATACCCGAGAAGGAGGGCGACGGAATACCCGAGAAGGAGAGCGACGGAATACCTGAGGAGAGCGACGGAATACCCGAGGAAGAGAGAGACGGAATAACTGAGCAAGAGGGCGACGGAATACACGAGAAGGGGGGCGACGGATTACCTGAGAAGGAGCGCGACGGAATACCCGAGGAGAGCGACGGAATACCCAAGAAGGAGAGCGACGGAATACCCGAGGAGAGCAACGGAAGACCCGAGAAGGAGGGCGACGGAATACCCGAGAAGGAGGGAAACGGAATACCCGAGAAGGAGGGAGACGGAATACCCGAGAAGGAGGGCGACGGAATACCCAAGAAGGAGAGCGACGGAATACCCGAGGAGAGCGACGGAATACCCGAGAAGGAGGGCGACGGAATATCCGAGAAGGAGAGCGACGGAATACCCGAGAAGGAGAGAGACGGAATACCTGGGAAGGCGGGCGACGGAATACCCGACAAGGAGAGTGACGGAATACCCAAGAAGGACAGCCACGGAATACCCAGGAAGGAGGCGACGGAGTACCCGAGAAGGAGGGCGACGGAATACCCGAGAAGGAGAGTGACAAAATACCCGAGAAGGAGAGAGACGGAATACCCGAGAAGGAGAGCGACGGAATACCCGAGAAGGAGACCGACGGAATACCCGAGAAGGATGGAGACGGAATACCCGAGAAAGAGAGAGACGGAATACCCGAGAAGAAGGGCAACGGAATACCTGAGAAGGAGTGCGACGGAATACCCGAGAAGGAGGGCAACGGAATACCCGAGAAGGTGAGCGACGGAATACCCGAGAAGGAGAGAGATGGAATACCCGAGAAGGAGAGAGACGGAATTCCCGCGAAGGAGGGCGACCGTTTTCCCGAGAAGGAGAGAGACGGAATACCCGCGAAGGAGAGCGACGGAATGCCCGAGAAGGAGGGCGACGGAATACCCGAGAAGGAGGGCGACGGAATACCCGGGAAGGAGGGCGACGGAATACCCGAGAAGGACAGCGAAGGAATACCCGAGAAGGAGAGAGACGGAATACCTGAGCAAGAGGGCGACGGAATACCTGAGGAGAGCGACAGAATACCCGAGAAGGAGGGCGACGGAATACCCGAGAAAGAGAGAGACGGAATACCTGAGCAAGAGGGCGACGGAATACCCGAGGAGAGCGACGGAATACCCGAGGAGGGCGACGGAATACCCGAGAAGGAGCACAACGGGATACCCGAGAAGGGGGGCGAAGGAATACCCGAGGAGGGTGACGAAATACCCGAGAAGGAGAGCGACGGAACACCCAAGATGGAGAGTGACGGAATACCCGAGTAGGGTGGCGACGGAATACCCGAGAAGGATGGCGTTGGAATACCCGAGAAGGAAGGCGACGGAATACCCGAGAAGGGGGGCGACGGAATACCCGAGAAGAGCGACGGAAGACCCGAGAAGGAGGGAGACGGAATACCCGAGAAGTAGGGCGACGGAATACCCGGGAAGGAGGGCGGTGGAATACCCAACAAGGAGAGCGACGGAACACCCGGGAAGGAGGGCGACAGAATACCCGAGAAGGAGAGCAATGAAATACCCGAGAAGGAGGGCGACGGAATACCCGAGAAGGAGAGAGACGGAATACCCGAGAAGGAGGGCGACGGAATACCCGAGAAAGAGAGAGACGGAATACCCGAGAAGGAGGGCGACGGAATACACGAGAAGGAGAGCGACGGAATACCCGAGAAGGAGGGCGACGGAATACCCGAGAAAGAGAGAGACGGAATACCCGAGAAGGAGGGCGACGGAATACCCGAGAAGGAGAGAGACGGAATGCCCGAGAAGGAGGGCGACGGATTTCCCGAGAAGGTGAGCGACGGAATACCCGAGAAGGAGGGCGACGGAATGCCCGAGAAGGAGGGCGACGGATTTCCCGAGAAGGAGAGAGACGGAATACCCGAGAAGGAGAGCGACGGAATACCCGAGAAGGAGGGCGACGGAATACCCGAGAAGGAGGGCGACGGAATACCCGAGAAGGAGGGCGACGGAATACCCCAGAAGGAGGGCGACGGAATACCCGAGAAGGAGGGCGACGGAATACCCGAGAAGGAGAGCGACGGAATACCTGAGGAGAGCGACAGAATACCCGAGAAGGAGGGCGACGGAATACCCGAGGAGAGCGACGGAATACCCGAGGAAGAGAGAGACGGAATACCTGAGCAAGAGGGCGACGGAATACACGAGAAGGGGGGCGACGGATTACCTGAGAAGGAGCGCGACGGAATACCCGAGGAGAGCGACGGAATACCCAAGAAGGAGAGTGACGGAATACCCGAGGAGAGCGACGGAATACCCAAGAAGGAGAGTGACGGAATACCTGAGGAGAGCGACAGAATACCCGAGAAGGAGGGCGACGGAATACCCGAGGAGAGCGACGGAATACCCGAGGAAGAGAGAGACGGAATACCTGAGCAAGAGGGCGACGGAATACACGAGAAGGGGGGCGACGGATTACCTGAGAAGGAGCGCGACGGAATACCCGAGGAGAGCGACGGAATACCCAAGAAGGAGAGCGACGGAATACCCGAGGAGAGCGACGGAAGACCCGAGAAGGAGGGCGACGGAATACCCAAGAAGGAGAGCGACGGAATACCCGAGAAGGAGGGCGACAAAATACCCGAGAAGGAGAGCGACGGAATACCCGAGAAGGAGGGCGACGGAATATCCGAGAAGGAGAGAGACGGAATACCTGGGAAGGCGGGCGACGGAATACCCGACAAGGAGAGTGACGGAATACCCAAGAAGGACAGCCACGGAATACCCAGGAAGGAGGCGACGGAGTACCCGAGAAGGAGGGCGACGGAATACCCGAGAAGGAGAGCGACGGAATACCCGAGAAGGAGAGCGACAAAATACCCGAGAAGGAGAGAGACGGAATACCCGAGAAGGAGAGCGACGGAATACCCGAGAAGGAGACCGACGGAATACCCGAGAAGGATGGAGACGGAATACCCGAGAAAGAGAGAGACGGAATACCCGAGAAGAAGGGCAACGGAATACCTGAGAAGGAGTGCGACGGAATACCCGAGAAGGAGGGCAACGGAATACCCGAGAAGGTGAGCGACGGAATACCCGAGAAGGAGAGAGATGGAATACCCGAGAAGGAGGGCGAAGGAATTCCCGAGAAGGAGGGCGACGGTATTCCCGAGAAGGAGAGAGACGGAATACCTGCGAAGGAGAGCGACGGAATGCCCGAGAAGGAGGGCGACGGAATACCCGAGAAGGAGGGCGACGGAATACCCGAGAAGGAGGGCGACGGAATACCCGGGAAGGAGAGCGAAGGAATACACGGGAAGGAGAGCGAAGGAATACCCGAGAAGGAGAGAGACGGAATACCTGAGCAAGAGGGCGACGGAATACCTGAGGAGAGCGACAGAATACCCGAGAAGGAGGGCGACGGAATACCCGAGAAAGAGAGAGACGGAATACCTGAGCAAGAGGGCGACGGAATACCCGAGGAGAGCGACGGAATACCCAAGAAGGAGAGCGACGGAATACCCGAGGAGAGCGACAGAATACCCGAGAAGGAGGGCGACGGAATATCCGAGAAGGAGAGCGACGGAATACCCGAGAAGGAGAGAGACGGAATACCTGGGAAGGCGGGCAACGGAATACCCGACAAGGAGAGTGACGGAATACCCAAGAAGGACAGCCACGGAATACCCAGGAAGGAGGCGACGGAGTACCCGAGAAGGAGGGCGACGGAATACCCGAGAAGGAGAGCGACGGAATACCCGAGAAGGAGAGCGACGGAATACCCGAGAAGGAGACCGACGGAATACCCGAGAAGGATGGAGACGGAATACCCGAGAAAGAGAGAGACGGAATACCCGAGAAGAAGGGCAACGGAATACCTGAGAAGGAGTGCGACGGAATACCCGAGAAGGAGGGCGACGGTATTCCCGAGAAGGAGAGAGACGGAATACCCGAGAAGGAGGGCGACGGAATACCCGCGAAGGAGAGCGACGGAATGCCCGAGAAGGAGGGCGACGGAATACCCGAGAAGGAGGGCGACGGAATACCCGGGAAGGAGAGCGAAGGAATACCCGAGAAGGAGAGAGACGGAATACCTGAGCAAGAGGGCGACGGAATACCTGAGGAGAGCGACAGAATACCCGAGAAGGAGGGCGACGGAATACCCGAGAAAGAGAGAGACGGAATACCTGAGCAAGAGGGCGACGGAATACCCGAGAAGAGGGGCGAAGGAATACCCGAGGAGGGTGACGAAATACCCGAGAAGGAGAGCGACGGAACACCCAAGATGGAGAGTGACGGAATACCCGAGAAGGGTGGCGTTGGAATACCCGAGAAGGAAGGCGACGGAATACCCGAGAATGGGGGCGACGGATTACCTGAGAAGGAGGGCGACGGAATACCCGAGGAGAGCGACGGAATACCCAAGAAGGAGAGCGACGGAATACCCGAGGAGAGCGACGGAAGACCCGAGAAGGAGGGAAACGGAATACCCGAGAAGGAGGGAAACGGAATACCCGAGAAGGAGAGTGACGGAATACCCAAGAAGGAGAGCGACGGAATACCCGAGGAGAGCAACGGAATAACCGAGAAGGAGAGAGATGGAATACCCGAGAAGGAGGGCGACGGAATACCCGAGGAGAGCGACGGAATACCCAAGAAGGAGGGAGACGGAATACCCAAGAAGGAGAGCGACGGAATACCCGAGGAGAGCAACGGAATAACCGAGAAGGAGAGAGATGGAATACCCGAGAAGGAGGGCGACGGAATACCCGAGGAGAGCGACGGAATACCCAAGAAGGAGAGCGACGGAATACCCGAGGAGAGCGACGGAATACCCGAGAAGGAGGGCGACGGAATATCCGAGAAGGAGAGCGACGGAATACCCGAGAAGGAGAGAGACGGAATACCTGGGAAGGCGGGCGACGGAATACCCGACAAGGAGAGTGACGGAATAACCAAGAAGGAGGGCGACGGAATACCCGAGAAGGAGGGCGACTGAATACCCGAGAAGGAGGGCGACGGAATACCCGAGAAGGAGGGCGACAGAATACCCGAGAAGGGGGGCGACGGATTACCTGAGAAGGAGCGCGACGGAATACCCGAGGAGAGCGACAGAATACCCAAGAAGGAGAGTGACGGAATACCCGAGAAGGGAAGCGACGGAATAACCGAGAATAGGGCGACGGAATACCCGAGGAGAGCAACGGAATTACCGAGAAGGAGAGCGACGGAATACCCGAGAAGGGAAGCGACGGAATAACCGAGAATAGGGCGACGGAATACCCGAGGAGAGCTACGGAAAACCCAAGGAGAGCGACGGAATACCCGAGGAGAGCGACGGAATACCCAAGAAGGAGAGCGACGGAATACCCGAGGAGAGCGACGGAATACCCGAGAAGGAGGGAGACGGAATACCCGAGAAGGAGGGCGACGGAATGTCCGAGAAGGAGAGCGACGGAATACCCGAGAAAGGGAGAGACGGAATACCTGAGAAGGCGGGCGACGGAATACCCGACAAGGAGAGTGACGGAATACCCGAGAAGGAGGGCGACGGAATACCCTAGAAGGAGAGTGACGGAATACCCGGGAAGGAGGGCGACGGAATACCCGGGAAGGAGGGCGTCGGAATACCCGAGAAGGAGGGCGACAGAATACCCGAGAAGGAGAGCGACGGAATACCCGAGAAGGAGGGAGACGGAATACCCGAGAAGGAGGGCGACGGAATACCCGAGAAGGAGGGAGACGGAATACCCGAGAAGGAGGGAGACGGAATAACCGAGAAGGAGGGCGACGGAATACCCGAGAAAGAGAGAGACGGAATACCCGAGCATGAGGGCGACGGAATACCCGAGAAGGAGAGAGACGGAATACCCGAGGAGAGCGACGGAAGACCCGAGAAGGAGGGCGACAGAATACCCGAGAAGGAGAGCGACGGAATACCCGAGAAGGAGAGCGACGGAATACCCGAGGAGAGCAACGGAATAACCGAGGAGAGAGATGGAATACCCAAGAAGGAGAGCGACGGAATACCCGAGGAGAGCGACGGAATACCCGAGAAGGAGGGCGACGGAATATCCGAGAAGGAGAGCGACGGAATACCCGAGAAGGAGAGAGACGGAATACCTGGGAAGGCGGGCGACGGAATACCCGACAAGGAGAGTGACGGAATACCCAAGAAGGACAGACACGGAATACCCAGGAAGGAGGCGACGGAATACCCGAGAAGGAGGGCGACGGAATACCCGAGAAGGAGAGCGACGGAATACCCGAGAAGGAGAGCGACAAAATACCCGAGAAGGAGAGAGACGGAATATCCGAGAAGGAGAGAGACGGAATACCCGAGAAGGAGGACGACGGAATACCCGAGAAGGAGAGCGACGGAATACCCGAGAAGGAGGGCGACGGAATACCCGAGAAGGAGGGCGACGGAATACCCGAGAAGGAGGGCGACGGAATACCCTAGAAGGAGAGTGACGGAATACCCGGGAAGGAGGGCGACGGAATACCCGAGAAGGAGGGCGACGGAATACCCGAGAAGGAGAGCGACGGAATACCCGAGCAGGAGAGCGACGGAATACCCGAGAAGGAGGGCGACGGAATACCCGAGCAGGAGAGCGACGGAATACCCGAGAAGGAGAGAGACGGAATACCCGAGAAGGAGGGCGACGGAATACCCGAGAAGGAGGGCGACTGAATACCCGAGAAGGAGAGCGACGGAATACCCGAGAAGGAGGGCGACGGAATACCCGAGCAGGAGAGCGACGGAATACCCGAGAAGGAGCGCGACGGAATACCCGAGGAGAGCGACGGATTACCAAGAAGGAGAGCGACGGAATACCCGAGAAGGAGAGAGACGGAATACCCGAGAAGGAGCGCGACGGAATACCCGAGGAGAGCGACGGAATACCCAAGAAGGAGAGCGACGGAATACCCGAGAAGGAGAGAGACGGAATACCCAAGAAGGAGAGCGACGGAATACCCGAGGAGAGCGACGGAATACCCGAGAAGGAGCGCGACGGAATACCCGAGGAGAGCGACGGAATACCCAAGAAGGAGAGCGACGGAATACCCGAGGAGAGCGACGGAATACCCGAGAAGGAGCGCGACGGAATACCCGAGGAGAGCGACGGAATACCCAAGAAGGAGAGCGACGGAATACCCGAGAAGGAGAGAGACGGAATACCCGAGAAGTAGCGCGACGGAATACCCGAGAAGGAGGGCGACGGAATACCCGAGAAGGAGGGCGACGGAATACCCGAGAAGGAGCGCGACGGAATACCCGAGGAGAGCGACGGAATACCCAAGAAGGAGAGCGACGGAATACCCGAGAAGGAGAGAGACGGAATACCCGAGAAGGAGCGCGACGGAATACCCGAGGAGAGCGACGGAATACCCAAGAAGGAGAGCGACGGAATACCCGAGGAGAGCGACGGAATACCCGAGAAGGAGGGCGACGGAATATCCGAGCAGGAGAGCGACGGAATACCCGAGAAGGAGAGCGACGGAATACCCGAGAAGGAGGGCGACAGAATACCCGAGGAGAGCGACAGAATACCCAAGAAGGAGAGTGACGGAATACCCGAGGAGAGCGACGGAATACCCGAGAAGGAGAGCGACGGCATACCCGAGGAGAGCAACGGAATTACCGAGAAGGAGAGAGATGGAATACCCGAGAAGGAGGGAGACGGAATACCCGAGGAGAGCGACGGAAAACCCAAGGAGAGCGACGGAATACCCGAGGAGAGCGACCGAATACCCAAGAAGGAGAGCGACGGAATACCCGAGAAGGCAAGCGACGGAATAACCGAGAATAGGGCGACGGAATACCCGAGGAGAGCGACGGAACACCCGAGAAGGAGGGCGACGGCATACCCGAGGAGAGCAACGGAATTACCGAGAAGGAGAGAGATGGAATACCCGAGAAGGAGGGAGACGGAATACCCGAGGAGAGCGACGGAAAACCCAAGGAGAGCGACGGAATACCCGAGGAGAGCGACCGAATACCCAAGAAGGAGAGCGACGGAATACCCGAGAAGGGAAGCGACGGAATAACCGAGAATAGGGCGACGGAATACCCGAGGAGAGCGACGGAACACCCGAGAAGGAGGGCGACGGAATACCCGAGGAGAGCAACGGAATTACCGAGAAGGAGAGAGATGGAATACCCGAGAAGGAGGGCGTCGGAATACCCGAGGAGAGCAACGGATTACCGAGAAGGAGAGAGATGGAATACCCGAGAAGGAGGGCGACGGAATACCCGAGGAGAGCTACGGAAAACCCAAGGAGAGCGACGGAATACCCGAGGAGAGCGACGGAATACCCGAGAAGGAGGGAGACGGAATACCCGAGAAGGAGGGCGACGGAATGTCCGAGAAGGAGAGCGACGGAATACCCGAGAAAGGGAGAGACGGAATACCTGAGAAGGAGAGCGACGGAATACCCGACAAGGAGAGTGACGGAATACCCGAGAAGGAGGGCGACGGAATACCCTAGAAGGAGAGTGACGGAATACCCGGGAAGGAGGGCGACGGAATACCCGGGAAGGAGGGCGTCTGAATACCCGAGAAGGAGGGCGACAGAATACCCGAGAAGGAGAGCAACGAAATACCCGAGAAGGAGGGCGACGGAATACCCGAGAAGGAGGGCGACGGAATACCCTAGAAGGAGAGTGACGGAATACCCGGGAAGGAGGGCGACGGAATACCCGGGAAGGAGGGCGTCTGAATACCCGAGAAGGAGGGCGACAGAATACCCGAGAAGGAGAGCAACGAAATACCCGAGAAGGAGCGCGACGGAATACCCGAGGAGAGCGACGGAATACCCAAGAAGGAGAGCGACGGAATACCCGAGGAGAGCGACGGAATACCCGAGAAGGAGGGCGACGGAATATCCGAGCAGGAGAGCGACGGAATAACCGAGAAGGAGAGCGACGGAATACCCGAGAAGGAGGGCGACAGAATACCCGAGGAGAGCGACAGAATACCCAAGATAGAGAGTGACGGAATACCCGAGGAGAGCGACGGAATACCCGAGAAGGAGAGCGACGGCATACCCGAGGAGAGCAACGGAATTACCGAGAAGGAGAGAGATGGAATACCCGAGAAGGAGGGAGACGGAATACCCGAGGAGAGCGACGGAAAACCCAAGGAGAGCGACGGAATACCCGAGGAGAGCGACCGAATACCCAAGAAGGAGAGCGACGGAATACCCGAGAAGGCAAGCGACGGAATAACCGAGAATAGGGCGACGGAATACCCGAGGAGAGCGACGGAACACCCGAGAAGGAGGGCGACGGCATACCCGAGGAGAGCAACGGAATTACCGAGAAGGAGAGAGATGGAATACCCGAGAAGGAGGGAGACGGAATACCCGAGGAGAGCGACGGAAAACCCAAGGAGAGCGACGGAATACCCGAGGAGAGCGACCGAATACCCAAGAAGGAGAGCGACGGAATACCCGAGAAGGGAAGCGACGGAATAACCGAGAATAGGGCGACGGAATACCCGAGGAGAGCGACGGAACACCCGAGAAGGAGGGCGACGGAATACCCGAGGAGAGCAACGGAATTACCGAGAAGGAGAGAGATGGAATACCCGAGAAGGAGGGCGTCGGAATACCCGAGGAGAGCAACGGATTACCGAGAAGGAGAGAGATGGAATACCCGAGAAGGAGGGCAACGGAATACCCGAGGAGAGCTACGGAAAACCCAAGGAGAGCGACGGAATACCCGAGGAGAGCGACGGAATACCCGAGAAGGAGGGAGACGGAATACCCGAGAAGGAGGGCGACGGAATGTCCGAGAAGGAGAGCGACGGAATACCCGAGAAAGGGAGAGACGGAATACCTGAGAAGGAGAGCGACGGAATACCCGACAAGGAGAGTGACGGAATACCCGAGAAGGAGGGCGACGGAATACCCTAGAAGGAGAGTGACGGAATACCCGGGAAGGAGGGCGACGGAATACCCGGGAAGGAGGGCGTCTGAATACCCGAGAAGGAGGGCGACAGAATACCCGAGAAGGAGAGCAACGAAATACCCGAGAAGGAGGGCGACGGAATACCCGAGAAGGAGGGAGACGGAATACCCGAGAAGGAGGGCGACGGAATACCCGAGAAAGAGAGAGACGGAATACCCGAGAAGAAGGGCGACGGAATACCTGAGAAGGAGGGCGGTGGAATACCCGAGAAGGAGAGCGACGGAATACCTGAGAAGGAGTGCGACGGAATACCCGAGAAGGAGGGCAACGGAATACCCGAGAAGGTGAGCGACGGAATACCCGAGAAGGACAGAGACGGAATACCCGAGAAGGAGGGCGACGGAATACCCGAGAAGGAGAGTGACGGAATACCCGAGGAGGAGGGTGACGGAATTCCCGAGAAGGAGAGAGACTGAATACCCGAGAAGGAGAGCGACGGAATGCCCGAGAAGGAGGGCGACGGAATACCCGAGAAGGAGGGCGACGGAATACCCGAGAAGGAGAGCGACGGAATACCCGAGAAGGAGGGCGACGGAATACCCGAGAAGGAGGGTGACGGAATTCCCGAGAAGGAGAGAGACGGAATACCCGAGAAGGAGAGCGACGGAATGCCCGAGAAGGAGGGCGACGGAATACCCGAGAAGGAGGGCGACGGAATACCCGAGAAGGAGAGCGACGGAATACCCGAGAAGGAGAGCGACGGAATACCTGAGCAAGAGGGCGACGGAATACCTGAGGAGAGCGACAGAATACCCGAGAAGGAGGGCGACGGAATACCCGAGGAGAGCGACGGAATACCCGAGAAAGAGAGAGACGGAATACCCGAGAAGGAGAGCGACGGAATACCCGAGAAGGAGAGCGACGGAATACCTGAGCAAGAGGGCGACGGAATACCCGAGGAGAGCGACGGAATACCCGAGAAGGAGGGCGACGGAATACCCGAGAAGGAGGGCGACGGAATACCCGAGAAGGAGGGCGGTGGAATACCCGAGTAGGAGGGCGACGGAATACCTGAGGAGAGCGACAGAATACCCGAGAAGGAGAGCGACGGAATACCCGAGAAGGAGAGCGACGGAATACCTGAGCAAGAGGGCGACGGAATACCCGAGGAGAGCGACGGAATACCCGAGAAGGAGGGCGACGGAATACCCGAGAAGGAGGGCGACGGAATACCCGAGAAGGAGGGCGACGGAATACCCGAGAAGGAGAGCGACGGAATACCCGAGAAGGAGGGCGACGGAATGCCCGAGAAGGTGAGCGACGGAATACCCGAGAAGGAGAGAGACGGAATACCCGAGAAGGAGGGCGACGGAATGCCCGAGAAGGAGCGCGACGGAATACCCGAGGAGAGCAACGGATTACCGAGAAGGAGAGAGATGGAATACCCGAGAAGGAGGGCGGTGGAATACCCAAGAAGGAGGGCGGTGGAATACCCAAGAAGGAGGGCGACGGAATACCCGAGGAGAGCGACGGAATACCCAAGAAGGAGAGCGACGGAATACCTGAGGAGAGCGACGGAATACCCGAGAAGGAGGGAGACGGAATACCCGAGAAGGAGGGCGACGGAATGTCCGAGAAGGAGTGCGACGGAATACCCGAGGAGAGCGACGGAATACCCGAGAATGAGGGCGACGGAATATCCGAGAAGGAGAGCGACGGAATACCCGAGAAGGAGAGCGACGGAATACCCGAGAAGGAGTGCGACGGAATACCCGAGAAGGAGGGCGACGGAATACCCGAGAAGGAGGGCGGTGGAATACCCAAGAAGGAGGGCGACGGAATGTCCGAGAAGGAGAGCGACGGAATACCCGAGAAAGGGAGAGACGGAATACCTGAGAAGGAGAGCGACGGAATACCCGACAAGGAGAGTGACGGAATACCCGAGAAGGAGGGCGACGGAATACCCTAGAAGGAGAGTGACGGAATACCCGGGAAGGAGGGCGACGGAATACCCGGGAAGGAGGGCGTCTGAATACCCGAGAAGGAGGGCGACAGAATACCCGAGAAGGAGAGCAACGAAATACCCGAGAAGGAGAGCGACGGAATACCCGAGAAGGAGGGCGACGGAATACCCTAGAAGGAGAGTGACGGAATACCCGGGAAGGAGGGCGACGGAATACCCGGGAAGGAGGGCGTCTGAATACCCGAGAAGGAGGGCGACAGAATACCCGAGAAGGAGAGCAACGAAATACCCGAGAAGGAGCGCGACGGAATACCCGAGGAGAGCGACGGAATACCCAAGAAGGAGAGCGACGGAATACCCGAGGAGAGCGACGGAATACCCGAGAAGGAGGGCGACGGAATATCCGAGCAGGAGAGCGACGGAATACCCGAGAAGGAGAGCGACGGAATACCCGAGAAGGAGGGCGACAGAATACCCGAGGAGAGCGACAGAATACCCAAGATAGAGAGTGACGGAATACCCGAGGAGAGCGACGGAATACCCGAGAAGGAGAGCGACGGCATACCCGAGGAGAGCAACGGAATTACCGAGAAGGAGAGAGATGGAATACCCGAGAAGGAGGGAGACGGAATACCCGAGGAGAGCGACGGAAAACCCAAGGAGAGCGACGGAATACCCGAGGAGAGCGACCGAATACCCAAGAAGGAGAGCGACGGAATACCCGAGAAGGCAAGCGACGGAATAACCGAGAATAGGGCGACGGAATACCCGAGGAGAGCGACGGAACACCCGAGAAGGAGGGCGACGGCATACCCGAGGAGAGCAACGGAATTACCGAGAAGGAGAGAGATGGAATACCCGAGAAGGAGGGAGACGGAATACCCGAGGAGAGCGACGGAAAACCCAAGGAGAGCGACGGAATACCCGAGGAGAGCGACCGAATACCCAAGAAGGAGAGCGACGGAATACCCGAGAAGGGAAGCGACGGAATAACCGAGAATAGGGCGACGGAATACCCGAGGAGAGCGACGGAACACCCGAGAAGGAGGGCGACGGAATACCCGAGGAGAGCAACGGAATTACCGAGAAGGAGAGAGATGGAATACCCGAGAAGGAGGGCGTCGGAATACCCGAGGAGAGCAACGGATTACCGAGAAGGAGAGAGATGGAATACCCGAGAAGGAGGGCGACGGAATACCCGAGGAGAGCTACGGAAAACCCAAGGAGAGCGACGGAATACCCGAGGAGAGCGACGGAATACCCGAGAAGGAGGGAGACGGAATACCCGAGAAGGAGGGCGACGGAATGTCCGAGAAGGAGAGCGACGGAATACCCGAGAAAGGGAGAGACGGAATACCTGAGAAGGAGAGCGACGGAATACCCGACAAGGAGAGTGACGGAATACCCGAGAAGGAGGGCGACGGAATACCCTAGAAGGAGAGTGACGGAATACCCGGGAAGGAGGGCGACGGAATACCCGGGAAGGAGGGCGTCTGAATACCCGAGAAGGAGGGCGACAGAATACCCGAGAAGGAGAGCAACGAAATACCCGAGAAGGAGGGCGACGGAATACCCGAGAAGGAGGGAGACGGAATACCCGAGAAGGAGGGCGACGGAATACCCGAGAAAGAGAGAGACGGAATACCCGAGAAGAAGGGCGACGGAATACCTGAGAAGGAGGGCGGTGGAATACCCGAGAAGGAGAGCGACGGAATACCTGAGAAGGAGTGCGACGGAATACCCGAGAAGGAGGGCAACGGAATACCCGAGAAGGTGAGCGACGGAATACCCGAGAAGGACAGAGACGGAATACCCGAGAAGGAGGGCGACGGAATACCCGAGAAGGAGAGTGACGGAATACCCGAGGAGGAGGGTGACGGAATTCCCGAGAAGGAGAGAGACTGAATACCCGAGAAGGAGAGCGACGGAATGCCCGAGAAGGAGGGCGACGGAATACCCGAGAAGGAGGGCGACGGAATACCCGAGAAGGAGAGCGACGGAATACCCGAGAAGGAGGGCGACGGAATACCCGAGAAGGAGGGTGACGGAATTCCCGAGAAGGAGAGAGACGGAATACCCGAGAAGGAGAGCGACGGAATGCCCGAGAAGGAGGGCGACGGAATACCCGAGAAGGAGGGCGACGGAATACCCGAGAAGGAGAGCGACGGAATACCCGAGAAGGAGAGCGACGGAATACCTGAGCAAGAGGGCGACGGAATACCTGAGGAGAGCGACAGAATACCCGAGAAGGAGGGCGACGGAATACCCGAGGAGAGCGACGGAATACCCGAGAAAGAGAGAGACGGAATACCCGAGAAGGAGAGCGACGGAATACCCGAGAAGGAGAGCGACGGAATACCTGAGCAAGAGGGCGACGGAATACCCGAGGAGAGCGACGGAATACCCGAGAAGGAGGGCGACGGAATACCCGAGAAGGAGGGCGACGGAATACCCGAGAAGGAGGGCGGTGGAATACCCGAGTAGGAGGGCGACGGAATACCTGAGGAGAGCGACAGAATACCCGAGAAGGAGAGCGACGGAATACCCGAGAAGGAGAGCGACGGAATACCTGAGCAAGAGGGCGACGGAATACCCGAGGAGAGCGACGGAATACCCGAGAAGGAGGGCGACGGAATACCCGAGAAGGAGGGCGACGGAATACCCGAGAAGGAGGGCGACGGAATACCCGAGAAGGAGAGCGACGGAATACCCGAGAAGGAGGGCGACGGAATGCCCGAGAAGGTGAGCGACGGAATACCCGAGAAGGAGAGAGACGGAATACCCGAGAAGGAGGGCGACGGAATGCCCGAGAAGGAGCGCGACGGAATACCCGAGGAGAGCAACGGATTACCGAGAAGGAGAGAGATGGAATACCCGAGAAGGAGGGCGGTGGAATACCCAAGAAGGAGGGCGGTGGAATACCCAAGAAGGAGGGCGACGGAATACCCGAGGAGAGCGACGGAATACCCAAGAAGGAGAGCGACGGAATACCTGAGGAGAGCGACGGAATACCCGAGAAGGAGGGAGACGGAATACCCGAGAAGGAGGGCGACGGAATGTCCGAGAAGGAGTGCGACGGAATACCCGAGGAGAGCGACGGAATACCCGAGAATGAGGGCGACGGAATATCCGAGAAGGAGAGCGACGGAATACCCGAGAAGGAGAGCGACGGAATACCCGAGAAGGAGTGCGACGGAATACCCGAGAAGGAGGGCGACGGAATACCCGAGAAGGAGGGCGGTGGAATACCCAAGAAGGAGGGCGACGGAATACCTGAGAAGGAGGGCAACGGAATACCCGAGAAGGTGAGCGACGGAATACCCGAGAAGGAGGGCGACGGAATACCCGAGAAGGAGGGCGGTGGAATACCCAAGAAGGAGGGCGACGGAATACCTGAGAAGGAGGGCAACGGAATACCCGAGAAAGAGAGAGACGGAATACCCGAGAAGGAGGGCGACGGAATACCCGAGAAGGAGGGCGGTGGAATACCCAAGAAGGAGGGCGACGGAATACCTGAGAAGGAGGGCAACGGAATACCCGAGAAGGATGGCGACGGAATACCCGAGAAGGAGGGCGACGGAATACCCGAGAAGGAGAGAGACGGAATACCCGAGAAGGAGGGCGACGGAATGCCCGAGAAGGAGGGCGACGGAATACCCGAAAAGGAGGGCGACGGAATACCCGAGAAGGAGGGCGACGGAATACCCGAGAAGGAGAGCGACGGAATACCTGAGGAGAGCGACAGAATACCCGAGAAGGATGGCGACGAAATACCCGAGAAAGAGAGAGACGGAATACCTGAGAAGGAGCACGACGGAATACCCGAGGAGAGCGACGGAATACCCAAGAAGGAGAGCGACGGAATACCCGTGGAGAGCGACGGAATACCCGAGAAGGAGGGCGACGGAATACCCGAGAAGGAGGGCGACGGAATACCCGAGAAGGAGGGAGACGGAATACCCGAGAAGGAGGGAGACGGAATACCCAAGAAGGAGAGCGACGGAATACCCGAGGAGAGCAACGGAATAACCGAGAAGGAGAGAGATGGAATACCCGAGAAGTAGGGCGACAGAATACCCGAGGAGAGCGACGGAATACCCAAGAAGGAGAGCGACGGAATACCCGAGGAGAGCGACGGAATACCCGAGAAGGAGGGCGACGGAATATCCGAGAAGGAGAGCGACGGAATACCCGAGAAGGAGAGAGACCGAATACCTGGGAAGGCGGGTGACGGAATACCCGACAAGGAGAGTGACGGAATACCCAAGAAGGACAGCGACGGAATACCCGGGAAGGAGGCGACGGAATACCCGAGAAGGAGGGCGACGGAATACCCGAGAAGGAGAGAGACGGAATACCTGGGAAGGCGGGCGACGGAATACCCGACAAGGAGAGTGACGGAATACCCAAGAAGGAGGGCGACGGAATACCCGAGAAGGAGGGCGACTGAATACCCGAGAAGGAGGGCGACGGAATACCCGAGAAGGAGGGCGACAGAATACCCGAGAAGGGGGGCGACGGATTACCTGAGAAGGAGCGCGACGGAATACCCGAGGAGAGCGACAGAATACCCAAGAAGGAGAGTGACGGAATACCCGAGAAGGGAAGCGACGGAATAACCGAGAATAGGGCGACGGAATACCCGAGGAGAGCGACGGAACACCCGAGAAGGAGGGCGACGGAATACCCGAGGAGAGCAACGGAATTACCGAGAAGGAGAGCGACGGAATACCCGAGAAGGGAAGCGACGGAATAACCGAGAATAGGGCGACGGAATACCCGAGGAGAGCGACGGAACACCCGAGAAGAGCAACGGAATTACCGAGAAGGAGAGAGATGGAATACCCGAGAAGGTGGGCGACGGAATACCCGAGGAGAGCAACGGAATTACCGAGAAGGAGAGAGATGGAATACCCGAGAAGGAGGGCGACGGAATACCCGAGGAGAGCAACGGATTACCGAGAAGGAGAGAGATGGAATACCCGAGAAGGAGGGCGACGGAATACCCGAGGAGAGCTACGGAAAACCCAAGGAGAGCGACGGAATACCCGAGGAGAGCGACGGAATACCCAAGAAGGAGAGCGACGGAATACCCGAGGAGAGCGACGGAATACCCGAGAAGGAGGGCGACGGAATGTCCGAGAAGGAGAGCGACGGAATACCCGAGAAAGGGAGAGACGGAATACCCGAGAAGGAGTGCGACGGAATACCCGAGGAGAGCGACGGAATACCCGAGAATGAGGGCGACGGAATATCCGAGAAGGAGAGCGACGGAATACCCGAGAAGGAGAGCGACGGAATACCCGAGAAGGAGTGCGACGGAATACCCGAGAAGGAGGGCGACGGAATACCCGAGAAGGAGGGCGGTGGAATACCCAAGAAGGAGGGCGACGGAATACCTGAGAAGGAGGGCAACGGAATACCCGAGAAGGTGAGCGACGGAATACCCGAGAAGGAGGGCGACGGAATACCCGAGAAGGAGGGCGGTGGAATACCCAAGAAGGAGGGCGACGGAATACCTGAGAAGGAGGGCGACGGAATACCCGAGAAAGAGAGAGACGGAATACCCGAGAAGGAGGGCGGTGGAATACCCAAGAAGGAGGGCGGTGGAATACCCAAGAAGGAGGGCGACGGAATACCCGAGAAAGAGAGAGACGGAATACCCGAGATGGAGGGCAACGGAATACCCGAGAAAGAGAGAGACGGAATACCCGAGAAGGAGGGCGACGGAATACCCGAGAAGGAGGGCGGTGGAATACCCAAGAAGGATGGCGACGGAATACCCGAGAAGGAGGGCGACGGAATACCCGAGAAGGAGAGAGACAGAATACCCGAGAAGGAGGGCGACGGAATGCCCGAGAAGGAGGGCGACGGAATACCCGAAAAGGAGGGCGACGGAATACCCGAGAAGGAGAGCGACGGAATACCTGAGGAGAGCGACAGAATACCCGAGAAGGATGGCGACGGAATACCCGAGGAGAGCGACGAAATACCCGAGAAAGAGAGAGACGGAATACCTGAGCAAGAGGATGACGGAATACACGAGAAGGGGGGCGACGGATTACCTGAGAAGGAGCACGACGGAATACCCGAGGAGAGCGACGGAATACCCAAGAAGGAGAGCGACGGAATACCCGTGGAGAGCGACGGAATACCCGAGAAGGAGGGCGACGGAATACCCGAGAAGGAGGGCGACGGAATACCCGAGAAGGAGGGAGACGGAATACCCGAGAAGGAGGGAGACGGAATACCCAAGAAGGAGAGCGACGGAATACCCGAGGAGAGCAACGGAATAACCGAGAAGGAGAGAGATGGAATACCCGAGAAGGAGGGCGACAGAATACCCGAGGAGAGCGACGGAATACCCAAGAAGGAGAGCGACGGAATACCCGAGGAGAGCGACGGAATACCCGAGAAGGAGGGCGACGGAATATCCGAGAAGGAGAGCGACGGAATACCCGAGAAGGAGAGAGACCGAATACCTGGGAAGGCGGGTGACGGAATACCCGACAAGGAGAGTGACGGAATACCCAAGAAGGACAGCGACGGAATACCCGGGAAGGAGGCGACGGAATACCCGAGAAGGAGGGCGACGGAATACCCGAGAAGGAGAGTGACAAAATACCCGAGAAGGAGAGCGACGGAATACCCGAGAAGGAGAGTGACAAAATACCCGAGAAGGAGAGCGACGGAATACCCGAGAAGGAGAGTGACAAAATACCCGAGAAGGAGAGCGACGGAATACCCGAGAAGGAGGGCAACGGAATACCCGAGAAGGAGGGCGACGGATTACCTGAGAAGGAGCGCGACGGAATACCCGAGGAGAGCGACGGAATACCCAAGGAGGAGAGCGACGGAATACCCGAGAAAGGGAGAGACGGAATACCTGAGAAGGCGGGCGACGGAATACCCGAGAAAGAGAGTGACGGAATACCCAAGAAGGAGAGCGACGGAATACCCGGGAAGGAGGGCGACGGAGTACCCGAGAAGGAGGGCGACGGAATACCCGAGAAGGAGAGCGACGGAATACCCAAGAAGGAGAGCGACGGAATACCCGAGAAGTAGGGCGACGGAATACCCGGGAAGGAGGGCGTCGGAATACCCAAGAAGGAGAGCGACGGAATACCCGAGAAGGAGAGAGACGGAATACCCGAGAAGGAGGGCAACGGAATACCTGAGAAGGAGAGCGACGGAATACCCGAGAAGGAGAGCGACGGAATACCCGAGAAGGAGGGAGACGGAATACCCGAGAAAGAGAGAGACGGAATACCCGAGAAGAAGGGCAACGGAATACCTGAGAAGGAGTGCGACGGAATACCCGAGAAGGAGGGCAACGGAATACCCGAGAAGGAGGGCGACGGAATACCCGAGAAGGAGAGAGACGGAATACCCGAGAAGGAGGGCGACGCAATTCCCGAGAAGGAGGGCGACGGTATTCCCGAGAAGGAGAGAGACGGAATACCCGAGGAGAGCGACGGAATGCCCGAGAAGGAGGGCGACGGAATACCCGAGAAGGAGGGCGACGGAATACCCGAGAAGGAGGGCGACGGAATACCCGAGAAGGAGAGCGAAGGAATACCCGAGAAGGAGAGAGACGGAATACCAGAGCAAGAGGGCGACGGAATACCTGAGGAGAGCGACAGAATACCCGAGAAGGAGGGCGACGGAATACCCGAGAAAGAGAGAGACGGAATACCTGAGCAAGAGGGCGACGGAATACCCGAGGAGAGCGACGGAATACCCGAGGAGGGCGACGGAATGCCCGAGAAGGAGCACAACGGGATACCCGAGAAGGGGGGCGAAGGAATACCCGAGGAGGGTGACGAAATACCCGAGAAGGAGGGCGACGGAATACCCGAGAAGGAGAGTGACAAAATACCCGAGAAGGAGAGCGACGGAATACCCGAGAAGGAGGGCAACGGAATACCCGAGAAGGAGGGCGACGGAATACCCGAGAAGGAGGGCGACGGAATACCCGAGAAGGAGTGCGACGGAATACCCGAGAAGGAGGGCGATGGAATACCCGAGAAGGAGGGCGACGGAATACCCGAGAAGGAGGGCGACGGAATACCCGAGAAGGAGGGCGACAGAATACACGAGAAGGGGGGCGACGGAATACCCGAGAACGAGAGCGATGGAATACCCGAGAAGGAGAGTGACAAAATACCCGAGAAGGAGAGCGACGGAATACCCGAGAAGGAGAGTGACAAAATACCCGAGAAGGAGAGCGACGGAATACCCGAGAAGGAGGGCAACGGAATACCCGAGAAGGAGGGCGACGGATTACCTGAGAAGGAGCGCGACGGAATACCCGAGGAGAGCGACGGAATACCCAAGGAGGAGAGCGACGGAATACCCAAGAAGGACAGCGACGGAATACCCGGGAAGGAGGCGACGGAATACCCGAGAAGGAGGGCGACAGAATACACGAGATGGGGGGCGACGGAATACCCGAGAAGGAGAGTGACAAAATACCCGAGAAGGAGAGCGACGGAATACCCGAGAAGGAGAGTGACAAAATACCCGAGAAGGAGAGCGACGGAATACCCGAGAAGGAGGGCAACGGAATACCCGTGAAGGAGGGCGACGGATTACCTGAGAAGGAGCGCGACGGAATACCCGAGGAGAGCGACGGAATACCCAAGGAGGAGAGCGACGGACTACCCGAGAAAGGGAGAGACGGAATACCTGAGAAGGCGGGCGACGGAATACCCGAGAAAGAGAGTGACGGAATACCCAAGAAGGAGAGCGACGGAATACCCGGGAAGGAGGGCGACGGAGTACCCGAGAAGGAGGGCGACGGAATACCCGAGAAGGAGAGAGACGGAATACCCGAGAAGGAGGGCGACGGAATTCCCGAGAAGGAGGGCGACGGTATTCCCGAGAAGGAGAGAGACGGAATGCCCGAGAAGGAGGGCGACGGAATACCCGAGAAGGAGGGCGACGGAATACCCGAGAAGGAGGGCGACGGAATACCCGAGAAGGAGAGCGAAGGAATACCCGAGAAGGAGAGAGACGGAATACCTGAGCAAGAGGGCGACGGAATACCTGAGGAGAGCGACAGAATACCCGAGAAGGAGGGCGACGGAATACCCGAGAAAGAGAGAGACGGAATACCTGAGCAAGAGGGCGACGGAATACCCGAGGAGAGCGACGGAATGCCCGAGAAGGAGCACAACGGGATACCCGAGAAGGGGGGCGAAGGAATACCCGAGGAGGGTGACGAAATACCCGAGAAGGAGAGGGACAAAATACCCGAGAAGGAGAGCGACGGAATACCCGAGAAGGAGAGGGACAAAATACCCGAGAAGGAGAGCGACGGAATACCCGAGAAGGAGGGCAACGGAATACCCGAGAAGGAGAGCGACGTAATACCCGAGAAGGAGGGCAACGGAATACCCGAGAAGGAGAGCGACGGAATACCCGAGAAGGAGGGCAACGGAATACCCGAGAAGGAGGGCGACGGAATACCCGAGAAGGAGTGCGACGGAATACCCGAGAAGGAGGGCGATGGAATACCCGAGAAGGAGAGTGACAAAATACCCGAGAAGGAGAGTGACAAAATACCCGAGAAGGAGAGCGACGGAATACCCGAGAAGGAGGGCAACGGAATACCCGTGAAGGAGGGCGACGGATTACCTGAGAAGGAGCGCGACGGAATACCCGAGGAGAGCGACGGAATACCCAAGGAGGAGAGCGACGGAATACCCGAGAAAGGGAGAGACGGAATACCTGAGAAGGCGGGCGACGGAATACCCGAGAAAGAGAGTGACGGAATACCCAAGAAGGAGAGCGACGGAATACCCGGGAAGGAGGGCGACGGAGTACCCGAGAAGGAGGGCGACGGAATACCCGAGAAGGAGAGCGACGGAATACCCAAGAAGGAGAGCGACGGAATACCCGAGAAGTAGGGCGACGGAATACCCGGGAAGGAGGGCGTCGGAATACCCAAGAAGGAGAGCGACGGAATACCCGAGAAGGAGAGAGACGGAATACCCGAGAAGGAGGGCAACGGAATACCTGAGAAGGAGAGCGACGGAATACCCGAGAAGGAGGGAGACGGAATACCCGAGAAAGAGAGAGACGGAATACCCGAGAAGAAGGGCAACGGAATACCTGAGAAGAAGTGCGACGGAATACCCGAGAAGGTGGGCAACGGAATACCCGAGAAGGTGAGCGACGGAATACCCGAGAAGGAGAGAGACGGAATACCCGAGATGGAGGGCGACGGAATTCCCGAGAAGGAGGGCGACGGTATTCCCGAGAAGGAGAGAGACGGAATACCCGAGAAGGAGAGCGACGGAATGCCCGAGAAGGAGGGCGACGGAATACCCGAGAAGGAGGGCGACGGAATACCCGAGAAGGAGAGCGACGGAATACCCGAGAAGGAGGGCGACGGAATACCCGAGAAGGAGTGCGACGGAATACCCGAGAAGGAGGGCGACGGAATACCCGAGAAGGAGGGCGACGGAATACCCGAGAAGGAGAGCGAAGGAATACCCGAGAAGGAGAGAGACGGAATACCTGAGCAAGAGGGCGACGGAATACCTGAGGAGAGCGACAGAATACCCGAGAAGGTGGGCGACGGAATACCCGAGAAAGAGAGAGACGGAATACCCGAGGAGAGCGACGGAATACCCGAGGAGGGCGACGGAATGCCCGAGAAGGAGCACAACGGGATACCCGAGAAGGGGGGCGAAGGAATACCCGAGGAGGGTGACGAAATACCCGAGAAGGAGGGCGACGGCATACCCGAGAAGGAGAGTGACAAAATACCCGAGAAGGAGAGCGACGGAATACCCGAGAAGGAGGGCAACGGAATACCCGAGAAGGAGAGCGACGGAATACCCGAGAAGGAGGGCGGCGGAATACCCGAGAAGGAGTGCGACGGAATACCCGAGAAGGAGGGCGATGGAATAGCCGAGAAGGAGGGCGACGGAATACCCGAGAAGGAGGGCGACGGAATACCCGAGAAGGAGGGCGACAGAATACACGAGAAGGGGGGCGACGGAATACCCGAGAAGGAGAGCGATGGAATACCGGAGAAGTAGAGTGACAAAATACCCGAGAAGGAGAGCGACGGAATACCCGAGAAGGAGAGTGACAAAATACCCGAGAAGGAGAGCGACGGAATACCCGAGAAGGAGGGCAACGGAATACCCGAGAAGGAGGGCGACGGATTACCTGAGAAGGAGCGCGACGGAATACCCGAGGAGAGCGACGGAATACCCAAGGAGGAGAGCGACGGAATACCCGAGAAAGGGAGAGACGGAATACCTGAGAAGGAGAGTGACGGAATACCCGAGAAGGAGAGTGACGGAATACCCAAGAAGGAGCGCGACGGAATACCCGAGAAGGAGAGTGACGGAATACCCAAGAAGGAGAGCGACGGAATACCCGGGAAGGAGGGCGACGGAGTACCCGAGAAGGAGGGCGACGGAATACCCGAGAAGGAGAGCGACGGAATACCCTAGAAGTAGGGCGACGGAATACCCAAGAAGGAGAGCGACGGAATACCCGAGAAGGAGGGCGACGGAATACCCGAGAAGGAGAGCGACGGAATACCCTAGAAGTAGGGCGACGGAATACCCGAGAAGGAGAGCGACGGAATACCCAAGAAGGAGGGCGACGGAATACCCGGGAAGGAGGGCGTCGGAATACCCAAGAAGGAGAGCGACGGAACACCCGGGAAGGAGGGCGACAGAATACCCGAGAAGGAGAGCAACGAAATACCCGAGAAGGAGGGCGACGGAATACCCGAGAAGGTGGGCGACGGAATACCCGAGAAGGAGGGCGACGGAATACCCGAGAAGGAGAGCGACGGAATACCTGAGGAGAGCGACAGAATACCCGAGAAGGAGGGCGACGGAATACCCGAGGAGAGCGACGGAATACCCGAGGAAGAGAGAGACGGAATAACTGAGCAAGAGGGCGACGGAATACACGAGAAAGGGGGCGACGGATTACCTGAGAAGGAGCGCGACGGAATACCCGAGGAGAGCGACGGAATACCCAAGAAGGAGAGCGACGGAATACCCGAGGAGAGCAACGGAAGACCCGAGAAGGAGGGCGACGGAATACCCGAGAAGGAGGGAAACGGAATACCCGAGAAGGAGGGAGACGGAATACCCGAGAAGGAGGGCGACGGAATACCCAAGAAGGAGAGCGACGGAATACCCGAGGAGAGCGACGGAATACCCGAGAAGGAGGGCGACGGAATATCCGAGAAGGAGAGCGACGGAATACCCGAGAAGGAGAGAGACGGAATACCTGGGAAGGCGGGCGACGGAATACCCGACAAGGAGAGTGACGGAATACCCAAGAAGGACAGCCACGGAATACCCAGGAAGGAGGCGACGGAGTACCCGAGAAGGAGGGCGACGGAATACCCGAGAAGGAGAGTGACAAAATACCCGAGAAGGAGAGAGACGGAATACCCGAGAAGGAGAGCGACGGAATACCCGAGAAGGAGACCGACGGAATACCCGAGAAGGATGGAGACGGAATACCCGAGAAAGAGAGAGACGGAATACCCGAGAAGAAGGGCAACGGAATACCTGAGAAGGAGTGCGACGGAATACCCGAGAAGGAGGGCAACGGAATACCCGAGAAGGTGAGCGACGGAATACCCGAGAAGGAGAGAGATGGAATACCCGAGAAGGAGAGAGACGGAATTCCCGCGAAGGAGGGCGACCGTTTTCCCGAGAAGGAGAGAGACGGAATACCCGCGAAGGAGAGCGACGGAATGCCCGAGAAGGAGGGCGACGGAATACCCGAGAAGGAGGGCGACGGAATACCCGGGAAGGAGGGCGACGGAATACCCGAGAAGGACAGCGAAGGAATACCCGAGAAGGAGAGAGACGGAATACCTGAGCAAGAGGGCGACGGAATACCTGAGGAGAGCGACAGAATACCCGAGAAGGAGGGCGACGGAATACCCGAGAAAGAGAGAGACGGAATACCTGAGCAAGAGGGCGACGGAATACCCGAGGAGAGCGACGGAATACCCGAGGAGGGCGACGGAATACCCGAGAAGGAGCACAACGGGATACCCGAGAAGGGGGGCGAAGGAATACCCGAGGAGGGTGACGAAATACCCGAGAAGGAGAGCGACGGAACACCCAAGATGGAGAGTGACGGAATACCCGAGTAGGGTGGCGACGGAATACCCGAGAAGGATGGCGTTGGAATACCCGAGAAGGAAGGCGACGGAATACCCGAGAAGGGGGGCGACGGAATACCCGAGAAGAGCGACGGAAGACCCGAGAAGGAGGGAGACGGAATACCCGAGAAGGAGGGCGACGGAATACCCGAGAAGGAGAGCGACGGAATGCCCGAGAAGTAGGGCGACGGAATACCCGGGAAGGAGGGCGTCGGAATACCCAACAAGGAGAGCGACGGAACACCCGGGAAGGAGGGCGACAGAATACCCGAGAAGGAGAGCAATGAAATACCCGAGAAGGAGGGCGACGGAATACCCGAGAAGGAGAGAGACGGAATACCCGAGAAGGAGGGCGACGGAATACCCGAGAAAGAGAGAGACGGAATACCCGAGAAGGAGGGCGACGGAATACACGAGAAGGAGAGCGACGGAATACCCGAGAAGGAGGGCGACGGAATACCCGAGAAAGAGAGAGACGGAATACCCGAGAAGGAGGGCGACGGAATACCCGAGAAGGAGAGCGACGGAATGCCCGAGAAGGAGGGCGACGGATTTCCCGAGAAGGTGAGCGACGGAATACCCGAGAAGGAGGGCGACGGAATGCCCGAGAAGGAGGGCGACGGATTTCCCGAGAAGGAGAGAGACGGAATACCCGAGAAGGAGAGCGACGGAATACCCGAGAAGGAGGGCGACGGAATACCCGAGAAGGAGGGCGACGGAATACCCGAGAAGGAGGGCGACGGAATACCCCAGAAGGAGGGCGACGGAATACCCGAGAAGGAGGGCGACGGAATACCCGAGAAGGAGAGCGACGGAATACCTGAGGAGAGCGACAGAATACCCGAGAAGTAGGGCGACGGAATACCCAAGAAGGAGAGCGACGGAATACCCGAGAAGGAGGGCGACGGAATACCCGAGAAGGAGAGCGACGGAATACCCTAGAAGTAGGGCGACGGAATACCCGAGAAGGAGAGCGACGGAATACCCAAGAAGGAGGGCGACGGAATACCCGGGAAGGAGGGTGTCGGAATACCCAAGAAGGAGAGCGACGGAACACCCGGGAAGGAGGGCGACAGAATACCCGAGAAGGAGAGCAACGAAATACCCGAGAAGGAGGGCGACGGAATACCCGAGAAGGTGGGCGACGGAATACCCGAGAAGGAGGGCGACGGAATACCCGAGAAGGAGAGCGACGGAATACCTGAGGAGAGCGACAGAATACCCGAGAAGGAGGGCGACGGAATACCCGAGGAGAGCGACGGAATACCCGAGGAAGAGAGAGACGGAATAACTGAGCAAGAGGGCGACGGAATACACGAGAAGGGGGGCGACGGATTACCTGAGAAGGAGCGCGACGGAATACCCGAGGAGAGCGACGGAATACCCAAGAAGGAGAGCGACGGAATACCCGAGGAGAGCAACGGAAGACCCGAGAAGGAGGGCGACGGAATACCCGAGAAGGAGGGAAACGGAATACCCGAGAAGGAGGGAGACGGAATACCCGAGAAGGAGGGCGACGGAATACCCAAGAAGGAGAGCGACGGAATACCCGAGGAGAGCGACGGAATACCCGAGAAGGAGGGCGACGGAATATCCGAGAAGGAGAGCGACGGAATACCCGAGAAGGAGAGAGACGGAATACCTGGGAAGGCGGGCGACGGAATACCCGACAAGGAGAGTGACGGAATACCCAAGAAGGACAGCCACGGAATACCCAGGAAGGAGGCGACGGAGTACCCGAGAAGGAGGGCGACGGAATACCCGAGAAGGAGAGTGACAAAATACCCGAGAAGGAGAGAGACGGAATACCCGAGAAGGAGAGCGACGGAATACCCGAGAAGGAGACCGACGGAATACCCGAGAAGGATGGAGACGGAATACCCGAGAAAGAGAGAGACGGAATACCCGAGAAGAAGGGCAACGGAATACCTGAGAAGGAGTGCGACGGAATACCCGAGAAGGAGGGCAACGGAATACCCGAGAAGGTGAGCGACGGAATACCCGAGAAGGAGAGAGATGGAATACCCGAGAAGGAGAGAGACGGAATTCCCGCGAAGGAGGGCGACCGTTTTCCCGAGAAGGAGAGAGACGGAATACCTGAGCAAGAGGGCGACGGAATACCCGAGGAGAGCGACGGAATACCCGAGGAGGGCGACGGAATACCCGAGAAGGAGCACAACGGGATACCCGAGAAGGGGGGCGAAGGAATACCCGAGGAGGGTGACGAAATACCCGAGAAGGAGAGCGACGGAACACCCAAGATGGAGAGTGACGGAATACCCGAGTAGGGTGGCGACGGAATACCCGAGAAGGATGGCGTTGGAATACCCGAGAAGGAAGGCGACGGAATACCCGAGAAGGGGGGCGACGGAATACCCGAGAAGAGCGACGGAAGACCCGAGAAGGAGGGAGACGGAATACCCGAGAAGTAGGGCGACGGAATACCCGAGAAGTAGGGCGACGGAATACCCGGGAAGGAGGGCGTCGGAATACCCGAGAAGGAGAGCGACGGAATACCCGGGAAGGAGGGCGTCGGAATACCCAACAAGGAGAGCGACGGAACACCCGGGAAGGAGGGCGACAGAATACCCGAGAAGGAGAGCAATGAAATACCCGAGAAGGAGGGCGACGGAATACCCGAGAAGGAGAGAGACGGAATACCCGAGAAGGAGGGCGACGGAATACCCGAGAAAGAGAGAGACGGAATACCCGAGAAGGAGGGCGACGGAATACCAGAGAAGGAGAGCGACGGAATGCCCGAGAAGGAGGGCGACGGATTTCCCGAGAAGGTGAGCGACGGAATACCCGAGAAGGAGGGCGACGGAATGCCCGAGAAGGAGGGCGACGGATTTCCCGAGAAGGAGAGAGACGGAATACCCGAGAAGGAGAGCGACGGAATACCCGAGAAGGAGGGCGACGGAATACCCGAGAAGGAGGGCGACGGAATACCCGAGAAGGAGGGCGACGGAATACCCCAGAAGGAGGGCGACGGAATACCCGAGAAGGAGGGCGACGGAATACCCGAGAAGGAGGGCGACGGAATACCCGAGAAGGAGAGCGACAGAATACCCGAGAAGGAGGGCGACGGAATACCCGAGGAGAGCGACGGAATACCCGAGGAAGAGAGAGACGGAATACCTGAGCAAGAGGGCGACGGAATACACGAGAAGGGGGGCGACGGATTACCTGAGAAGGAGCGCGACGGAATACCCGAGGAGAGCGACGGAATACCCAAGAAGGAGAGCGACGGAATACCCGAGGAGAGCGACGGAAGACCCAAGAAGGAGAGCGACGGAATACCCGAGAAGGAGAGAGATGGAATACCCGAGAAGGAGAGCGACAAAATACCCGAGAAGGAGAGCGACGGAATACCCGAGAAGGAGGGCGACGGAATATCCGAGAAGGAGAGAGACGGAATACCTGGGAAGGCGGGCGACGGAATACCCGACAAGGAGAGTGACGGAATACCCAAGAAGGAGAGAGACGGAATACCCGAGAAGGAGAGCGACGGAATACCCGAGAAGGAGAGCGACAAAATACCCGAGAAGGAGAGAGACGGAATACCCGAGAAGGAGAGCGACGGAATACCCGAGAAGGAGACCGACGGAATACCCGAGAAGGATGGAGACGGAATACCCGAGAAAGAGAGAGACGGAATACCCGAGAAGAAGGGCAACGGAATACCTGAGAAGGAGTGCGACGGAATACCCGAGAAGGAGGGCAACGGAATACCCGAGAAGGTGAGCGACGGAATACCCGAGAAGGAGAGAGATGGAATACCCGAGAAGGAGGGCGAAGGAATTCCCGAGAAGGAGAGAGACGGAATACCTGCGAATGAGAGCGACGGAATGCCCGAGAAGGAGGGCGACGGAATACCCGAGAAGGAGGGCGACGGAATACCCGGGAAGGAGAGCGAAGGAATACCCGGGAAGGAGAGCGAAGGAATACCCGAGAAGGAGAGAGACGGAATACCCGAGAAGGAGGGCGACGGAATACCCCAGAAGGAGGGCGACGGAATACCCGAGAAGGAGGGCGACGGAATACCCGAGAAGGAGAGCGACGGAATACCTGAGGAGAGCGACAGAATACCCGAGAAGGAGGGCGACGGAATACCCGAGGAGAGCGACGGAATACCCGAGGAAGAGAGAGACGGAATACCTGAGCAAGAGGGCGACGGAATACACGAGAAGGGGGGCGACGGATTACCTGAGAAGGAGCGCGACGGAATACCCGAGGAGAGCGACGGAATACCCAAGAAGGAGAGCGACGGAATACCCGAGGAGAGCGACGGAAGACCCAAGAAGGAGAGCGACGGAATACCCGAGAAGGAGAGAGATGGAATACCCGAGAAGGAGAGCGACAAAATACCCGAGAAGGAGAGCGACGGAATACCCGAGAAGGAGGGCGACGGAATATCCGAGAAGGAGAGAGACGGAATACCTGGGAAGGCGGGCGACGGAATACCCGACAAGGAGAGTGACGGAATACCCAAGAAGGAGAGAGACGGAATACCCGAGAAGGAGAGCGACGGAATACCCGAGAAGGAGAGCGACAAAATACCCGAGAAGGAGAGAGACGGAATACCCGAGAAGGAGAGCGACGGAATACCCGAGAAGGAGACCGACGGAATACCCGAGAAGGATGGAGACGGAATACCCGAGAAAGAGAGAGACGGAATACCCGAGAAGAAGGGCAACGGAATACCTGAGAAGGAGTGCGACGGAATACCCGAGAAGGAGGGCAACGGAATACCCGAGAAGGTGAGCGACGGAATACCCGAGAAGGAGAGAGATGGAATACCCGAGAAGGAGGGCGAAGGAATTCCCGAGAAGGAGAGAGACGGAATACCTGCGAATGAGAGCGACGGAATGCCCGAGAAGGAGGGCGACGGAATACCCGAGAAGGAGGGCGACGGAATACCCGGGAAGGAGAGCGAAGGAATACCCGGGAAGGAGAGCGAAGGAATACCCGAGAAGGAGAGAGACGGAATACCTGAGCAAGAGGGCGACGGAATACCTGAGGAGAGCGACAGAATACCCGAGAAGGAGGGCGACGGAATACCCGAGAAAGAGAGAGACGGAATACCTGAGCAAGAGGGCGACGGAATACCCGAGGAGAGCGACGGAATACCCAAGAAGGAGAGCGACGGAATACCCGAGGAGAGCGACGGAATACCCGAGAAGGAGGGCGACGGAATATCCGAGAAGGAGAGCGACGGAATACCCGAGAAGGAGAGAGACGGAATACCTGGGAAGGCGGGCGACGGAATACCCGACAAGGAGAGTGACGGAATACCCAAGAAGGACAGCCACGGAATACCCAGGAAGGAGGCGACGGAGTACCCGAGAAGGAGGGCGACGGAATACCCGAGAAGGAGAGCGACGGAATACCCGAGAAGGAGAGCGACGGAATACCCGAGAAGGAGACCGACGGAATACCCGAGAAGGATGGAGACGGAATACCCGAGAAAGAGAGAGACGGAATACCCGAGAAGAAGGGCAACGGAATACCTGAGAAGGAGTGCGACGGAATACCCGAGAAGGAGGGCGACGGTATTCCCGAGAAGGAGAGAGACGGAATACCCGCGAAGGAGAGCGACGGAATGCCCGAGAAGGAGGGCGACGGAATACCCGAGAAGGAGGGCGACGGAATACCCGGGAAGGAGAGCGAAGGAATACCCGAGAAGGAGAGAGACGGAATACCTGAGCAAGAGGGCGACGGAATACCTGAGGAGAGCGACAGAATACCCGAGAAGGAGGGCGACGGAATACGCGAGAAAGAGAGAGACGGAATACCTGAGCAAGAGGGCGACGGAATACCCGAGGAGAGCGACGGAATACCCGAGGAGGGCGACGGAATACCCGAGAAGGAGCACAACGGGATACCCGAGAAGAGGGGCGAAGGAATACCCGAGGAGGGTGACGAAATACCCGAGAAGGAGAGCGACGGAACACCCAAGATGGAGAGTGACGGAATACCCGAGAAGGGTGGCGTTGGAATACCCGAGAAGGAAGGCGACGGAATACCCGAGAAGGGGGGCGACGGATTACCTGAGAAGGAGCGCGACGGAATACCCGAGGAGAGCGACGGAATACCCAAGAAGGAGAGCGACGGAATACCCGAGGAGAGCGACGGAAGACCCGAGAAGGAGGGAAACGCAATACCCGAGAAGGAGAGTGACGGAATACCCAAGAAGGAGAGCGACGGAATACCCGAGGAGAGCAACGAAATAACCGAGAAGGAGAGAGATGGAATACCCGAGAAGGAGGGCGACGGAATACCCGAGGAGAGCGACGGAATACCCAAGAAGGAGGGAGACGGAATACCCAAGAAGGAGAGCGACGGAATACCCGAGGAGAGCAACGGAATAACCGAGAAGGAGAGAGATGGAATACCCGAGAAGGAGGGCGACGGAATACCCGAGGAGAGCGACGGAATACCCAAGAAGGAGAGCGACGGAATACCCGAGGAGAGCGACGGAATACCCGAGAAGGAGGGCGACGGAATATCCGAGAAGGAGAGCGACGGAATACCCGAGAAGGAGAGAGACGGAATACCTGGGAAGGCGGGCGACGGAATACCCGACAAGGAGAGTGACGGAATACCCAAGAAGGAGGGCGACGGAATACCCGAGAAGGAGGGCGACTGAATACCCGAGAAGGAGGGCGACGGAATACCCGAGAAGGAGGGCGACAGAATACCCGAGAAGGGGGGCGACGGATTACCTGAGAAGGAGCGCGACGGAATACCCGAGGAGAGCGACAGAATACCCAAGAAGGAGAGTGACGGAATACCCGAGAAGGGAAGCGACGGAATAACCGAGAATAGGGCGACGGAATACCCGAGGAGAGCGATGGATCACCCGAGAAGGAGGGCGACGGAATACCCGAGGAGAGCAACGGAATTACCGAGAAGGAGAGCGACGGAATACCCGAGAAGGGAAGCGACGGAATAACCGAGAATAGGGCGACGGAATACCCGAGGAGAGCTACGGAAAACCCAAGGAGAGCGACGGAATACCCGAGGAGAGCGACGGAATACCCAAGAAGGAGAGCGACGGAATACCCGAGGAGAGCGACGGAATACCCGAGGAGGAGGGAGACGGAATACCCGAGAAGGAGGGGGACGGAATGTCCGAGAAGGAGAGCGACGGAATACCCGAGAAAGGGAGAGACGGAATACCTGAGAAGGCGGGCGACGGAATACCCGACAAGGAGAGTGACGGAATACCCGAGAAGGAGGGCGACGGAATACCCTAGAAGGAGAGTGACGGAATACCCGGGAAGGAGGGCGACGGAATACCCGGGAAGGAGGGCGTCGGAATACCCGAGAAGGAGGGCGACAGAATACCCGAGAAGGAGAGCGACGGAATACCCGAGAAGGAGGGAGACGGAATACCCGAGAAGGAGGGCGACGGAATACCCGAGAAGGAGGGAGACGGAATACCCGAGAAGGAGGGAGACGGAATAACCGAGAAGGAGGGCGACGGAATACCCGAGAAAGAGAGAGACGGAATACCCGAGCATGAGGGCGACGGAATACCCGAGAAGGAGAGAGACGGAATACCCGAGGAGAGCGACGGAAGACCCGAGAAGGAGAGCGACGGAATACCCGAGAAGGAGAGCGACGGAATACCCGAGGAGAGCAACGGAATAACCGAGGAGAGAGATGGAATACCCAAGAAGGAGAGCGACGGAATACCCGAGGAGAGCGACGGAATACCCGAGAAGGAGGGCGACGGAATATCCGAGAAGGAGAGCGACGGAATACCCGAGAAGGAGAGAGACGGAATACCTGGGAAGGCGGGCGACGGAATACCCGACAAGGAGAGTGACGGAATACCCAAGAAGGACAGCCACGGAATAGCCAGGAAGGACGCGACGGGATACCCGAGAAGGAGGGCGACGGAATACCCGAGAAGGAGAGCGACGGAATACCCGAGAAGGAGAGCGACAAAATACCCGAGAAGGAGAGAGACGGAATACCCGAGAAGGAGAGAGACGGAATACCCGAGAAGGAGGACGACGGAATACCCGAGAAGGAGAGCGACGGAATACCCGAGAAGGAGGGCGACGGAATACCCGAGAAGGAGGGCGACGGAATACCCGAGAAGGAGGGCGACGGAATACCCTAGAAGGAGAGTGACGGAATACCCGGGAAGGAGGGCGACGGAATACCCGAGAAGGAGGGCGACGGAATACCCGAGAAGGAGAGCGACGGAATACCCGAGCAGGAGAGCGACGGAATACCCGAGAAGGAGGGCGACGGAATACCCGAGCAGGAGAGCGACGGAATACCCGAGAAGGAGAGAGACGGAATACCCGAGAAGGAGGGCGACGGAATACCCGAGAAGGAGGGCGACTGAATACCCGAGAAGGAGAGCGACGGAATACCCGAGAAGGAGGGCGACGGAATACCCGAGCAGGAGAGCGACGGAATACCCGAGAAGGAGCGCGACGGAATACCCGAGGAGAGCGACGGAATACCCAAGAAGGAGAGCGACGGAATACCCGAGAAGGAGAGAGACGGAATACCCGAGAAGGAGCGCGACGGAATACCCGAGGAGAGCGACGGAATACCCAAGAAGGAGAGCGACGGAATACCCGAGAAGGAGAGAGACGGAATACCCAAGAAGGAGAGCGACGGAATACCCGAGGAGAGCGACGGAATACCCGAGAAGGAGCGCGACGGAATACCCGAGGAGAGCGACGGAATACCCAAGAAGGAGAGCGACGGAATACCCGAGGAGAGCGACGGAATACCCGAGAAGGAGCGCGACGGAATACCCGAGGAGAGCGACGGAATACCCAAGAAGGAGAGCGACGGAATACCCGAGAAGGAGAGAGACGGAATACCCGAGAAGGAGCGCGACGGAATACCCGAGAAGGAGGGCGACGGAATACCCGAGAAGGAGGGCGACGGAATACCCGAGAAGGAGCGCGACGGAATACCCGAGGAGAGCGACGGAATACCCAAGAAGGAGAGCGACGGAATACCCGAGAAGGAGAGAGACGGAATACCCGAGAAGGAGCGCGACGGAATACCCGAGGAGAGCGACGGAATACCCAAGAAGGAGAGCGACGGAATACCCGAGGAGAGCGACGGAATACCCGAGAAGGAGGGCGACGGAATATCCGAGCAGGAGAGCGACGGAATACCCGAGAAGGAGAGCGACGGAATACCCGAGAAGGAGGGCGACAGAATACCCGAGGAGAGCGACAGAATACCCAAGAAGGAGAGTGACGGAATACCCGAGGAGAGCGACGGAATACCCGAGAAGGAGAGCGACGGCATACCCGAGGAGAGCAACGGAATTACCGAGAAGGAGAGAGATGGAATACCCGAGAAGGAGGGAGACGGAATACCCGAGGAGAGCGACGGAAAACCCAAGGAGAGCGACGGAATACCCGAGGAGAGCGACCGAATACCCAAGAAGGAGAGCGACGGAATACCCGAGAAGGGAAGCGACGGAATAACCGAGAATAGGGCGACGGAATACCCGAGGAGAGCGACGGAACACCCGAGAAGGAGGGCGACGGCATACCCGAGGAGAGCAACGGAATTACCGAGAAGGAGAGAGATGGAATACCCGAGAAGGAGGGAGACGGAATACCCGAGGAGAGCGACGGAAAACCCAAGGAGAGCGACGGAATACCCGAGGAGAGCGACCGAATACCCAAGAAGGAGAGCGACGGAATACCCGAGAAGGGAAGCGACGGAATAACCGAGAATAGGGCGACGGAATACCCGGGGAGAGCGACGGAACACCCGAGAAGGAGGGCGACGGAATACCCGAGGAGAGCAACGGAATTACCGAGAAGGAGAGAGATGGAATACCCGAGAAGGAGGGCGTCGGAATACCCGAGGAGAGCAACGGATTACCGAGAAGGAGAGAGATGGAATACCCGAGAAGGAGGGCGACGGAATACCCGAGGAGAGCTACGGAAAACCCAAGGAGAGCGACGGAATACCCGAGGAGAGCGACGGAATACCCGAGAAGGAGGGAGACGGAATACCCGAGAAGGAGGGCGACGGAATGTCCGAGAAGGAGAGCGACGGAATACCCGAGAAAGGGAGAGACGGAATACCTGAGAAGGAGAGCGACGGAATACCCGACAAGGAGAGTGACGGAATACCCGAGAAAGAGGGCGACGGAATACCCTAGAAGGAGAGTGACGGAATACCCGGGAAGGAGGGCGACGGAATACCCGGGAAGGAGGGCGTCTGAATACCCGAGAAGGAGGGCGACAGAATACCCGAGAAGGAGAGCAACGAAATACCCGAGAAGGAGGGCGACGGAATACCCGAGAAGGAGGGAGAAGGAATACCCGAGAAGGAGGGCGACGGAATACCCGAGAAAGAGAGAGACGGAATACCCGAGAAGAAGGGCGACGGAATACCTGAGAAGGAGGGCGGTGGAATACCCGAGAAGGAGAGCGACGGAATACCTGAGAAGGAGTGCGACGGAATACCCGAGAAGGAGGGCAACGGAATACCCGAGAAGGTGAGCGACGGAATACCAGAGAAGGACAGAGACGGAATACCCGAGAAGGAGGGCGACGGAATACCCGAGAAGGAGAGTGACGGAATACCCGAGGAGGAGGGTGACGGAATTCCCGAGAAGGAGAGAGACGGAATACCCGAGAAGGAGAGCGACGGAATGCCCGAGAAGGAGGGCGACGGAATACCCGGGAAGGAGGGCGTCTGAATACCCGAGAAGGAGGGCGACAGAATACCCGAGAAGGAGAGCAACGAAATACCCGAGAAGGAGGGCGACGGAATACCCGAGAAGGAGGGAGAAGGAATACCCGAGAAGGAGGGCGACGGAATACCCGAGAAAGAGAGAGACGGAATACCCGAGAAGAAGGGCGACGGAATACCTGAGAAGGAGGGCGGTGGAATACCCGAGAAGGAGAGCGACGGAATACCTGAGAAGGAGTGCGACGGAATACCCGAGAAGGAGGGCAACGGAATACCCGAGAAGGTGAGCGACGGAATACCCGAGAAGGACAGAGACGGAATACCCGAGAAGGAGGGCGACGGAATACCCGAGAAGGAGAGTGACGGAATACCCGAGGAGGAGGGTGACGGAATTCCCGAGAAGGAGAGAGACGGAATACCCGAGAAGGAGAGCGACGGAATGCCCGAGAAGGGAAGCGACGGAATAACCGAGAATAGGGCGACGGAATACCCGAGGAGAGCGACGGAACACCCGAGAAGGAGGGCGACGGCATACCCGAGGAGAGCAACGGAATTACCGAGAAGGAGAGAGATGGAATACCCGAGAAGGAGGGAGACGGAATACCCGAGGAGAGCGACGGAAAACCCAAGGAGAGCGACGGAATACCCGAGGAGAGCGACCGAATACCCAAGAAGGAGAGCGACGGAATACCCGAGAAGGGAAGCGACGGAATAACCGAGAATAGGGCGACGGAATACCCGGGGAGAGCGACGGAACACCCGAGAAGGAGGGCGACGGAATACCCGAGGAGAGCAACGGAATTACCGAGAAGGAGAGAGATGGAATACCCGAGAAGGAGGGCGTCGGAATACCCGAGGAGAGCAACGGATTACCGAGAAGGAGAGAGATGGAATACCCGAGAAGGAGGGCGACGGAATACCCGAGGAGAGCTACGGAAAACCCAAGGAGAGCGACGGAATACCCGAGGAGAGCGACGGAATACCCGAGAAGGAGGGAGACGGAATACCCGAGAAGGAGGGCGACGGAATGTCCGAGAAGGAGAGCGACGGAATACCCGAGAAAGGGAGAGACGGAATACCTGAGAAGGAGAGCGACGGAATACCCGACAAGGAGAGTGACGGAATACCCGAGAAAGAGGGCGACGGAATACCCTAGAAGGAGAGTGACGGAATACCCGGGAAGGAGGGCGACGGAATACCCGGGAAGGAGGGCGTCTGAATACCCGAGAAGGAGGGCGACAGAATACCCGAGAAGGAGAGCAACGAAATACCCGAGAAGGAGGGCGACGGAATACCCGAGAAGGAGGGAGAAGGAATACCCGAGAAGGAGGGCGACGGAATACCCGAGAAAGAGAGAGACGGAATACCCGAGAAGAAGGGCGACGGAATACCTGAGAAGGAGGGCGGTGGAATACCCGAGAAGGAGAGCGACGGAATACCTGAGAAGGAGTGCGACGGAATACCCGAGAAGGAGGGCAACGGAATACCCGAGAAGGTGAGCGACGGAATACCAGAGAAGGACAGAGACGGAATACCCGAGAAGGAGGGCGACGGAATACCCGAGAAGGAGAGTGACGGAATACCCGAGGAGGAGGGTGACGGAATTCCCGAGAAGGAGAGAGACGGAATACCCGAGAAGGAGAGCGACGGAATGCCCGAGAAGGAGGGCGACGGAATACCCGGGAAGGAGGGCGTCTGAATACCCGAGAAGGAGGGCGACAGAATACCCGAGAAGGAGAGCAACGAAATACCCGAGAAGGAGGGCGACGGAATACCCGAGAAGGAGGGAGAAGGAATACCCGAGAAGGAGGGCGACGGAATACCCGAGAAAGAGAGAGACGGAATACCCGAGAAGAAGGGCGACGGAATACCTGAGAAGGAGGGCGGTGGAATACCCGAGAAGGAGAGCGACGGAATACCTGAGAAGGAGTGCGACGGAATACCCGAGAAGGAGGGCAACGGAATACCCGAGAAGGTGAGCGACGGAATACCCGAGAAGGACAGAGACGGAATACCCGAGAAGGAGGGCGACGGAATACCCGAGAAGGAGAGTGACGGAATACCCGAGGAGGAGGGTGACGGAATTCCCGAGAAGGAGAGAGACGGAATACCCGAGAAGGAGAGCGACGGAATGCCCGAGAAGGAGGGCGACGGAATACCCGAGAAGGAGGGCGACGGAATACCCGAGAAGGAGAGCGACGGAATACCCGAGAAGGAGGGCGACGGAATACCCGAGAAGGAGGGTGACGGAATTCCCGAGAAGGAGAGAGACGGAATACCCGAGAAGGAGAGCGACGGAATGCCCGAGAAGGAGGGCGACGGAATACCCGAGAAGGAGGGCGACGGAATACCCGAGAAGGAGAGCGACGGAATACCCGAGAAGGAGAGCGACGGAATACCTGAGCAAGAGGGCGACGGAATACCTGAGGAGAGCGACAGAATACCCGAGAAGGAGGGCGACGGAATACCCGAGGAGAGCGACGGAATACCCGAGAAAGAGAGAGACGGAATACCCGAGAAGGAGAGCGACGGAATACCCGAGAAGGAGAGCGACGGAATACCTGAGCAAGAGGGCGACGGAATACCCGAGGAGAGCGACGGAATACCCGAGAAGGAGGGCGACGGAATACCCGAGAAGGAGGGCGACGGAATACCCGAGAAGGAGGGCGGTGGAATACCCGAGAAGGAGGGCGACGGAATACCTGAGGAGAGCGACAGAATACCCGAGAAGGAGAGCGACGGAATACCTGAGCAAGAGGGCGACGGAATACCCGAGAAGGAGGGCGACGGAATACCCGAGAAGGAGGGCGACGGAATACCCGAGAAGGAGGGCGACGGAATACCCGAGAAGGAGGGCAACGGAATACCCGAGAAGGAGGGCGACGGAATACCCGAGAAGGAGGGCGACGGAATACCCGAGAAGGAGGGCGACGGAATGCCCGAGAAGGAGGGCGACGGATTTCCCGAGAAGGTGAGCGACGGAATACCCGAGAAGGAGAGAGACGGAATACCCGAGAAGGAGGGCGACGGAATGCCCGAGAAGGAGGGCGACGGAATACCCGAGAAGGAGGGCGACGGAATACCCGAGAAGGAGGGCGACGGAATACCTGAGGAGAGCGACAGAATACCCGAGAAGGAGGGCGACGGAATACCCGAGGAGAGCGACGGAATACCCGAGGAAGAGAGAGACGGAATACCTGAGCAAGAGGGCGACGGAATACACGAGAAGGGGGGCGACGGATTACCTGAGAAGGAGGGCGACGGAATACCCGAGGAGAGCGACGGAATACCCAAGAAGGAGAGCGACGGAATACCCGAGGAGAGCGACGGAATACCCGAGAAGGAGAGCGACGGAATACCCGAGAAGGAGGGAAACGGAATACCCGAGAAGGAGGGAGACGGAATACCCGAGAAGGAGGGCGACGGAATACCCAAGAAGGAGAGCGACGGAATACCCGAGGAGAGCAACGGAATAACCGAGAAGGAGAGAGATGGAATACCCGAGAAGGAGGGCGACGGAATACCCGAGGAGAGCGACGGAATACCCAAGAAGGAGAGCGACGGAATACCCGAGGAGAGCGACGGAATACCCGAGAAGGAGGGCGACGGAATATCCGAGAAGGAGAGCGACGGAATACCCGAGAAGGAGAGAGACGGAATACCTGGGAAGGCGGGCGACGGAATACCCGACAAGGAGAGTGACGGAATAACCAAGAAGGACAGCCACGGAATACCCAGGAAGGAGGCGACGGAGTACCCGAGAAGGAGGGCGACGGAATACCCGAGAAGGAGAGCGACGGAATACCCGAGGAGAGCAACGGAATAACCGAGAAGGAGAGAGATGGAATACCCGAGAAGGAGGGCGACGGAATACCCGAGGAGAGCGACGAAATACCCAAGAAGGAGAGCGACGGAATACCCGAGGAGAGCGACGGAATACCCGAGAAGGAGGGCGACGGAATATCCGAGAAGGAGAGCGACGGAATACCCGAGAAGGAGAGAGACGGAATACCCGAGAAGGAGGGCGACGGAATACCCGACAAGGAGAGTGACGGAATACCCAAGAAGGAGGGCGACGGAATACCCGAGAAGGAGGGCGACGGAATACCCGAGAAGGAGGGCGACGGAATACCCGAGAAGGAGGGCGACAGAATACCCGAGAAGGGGGGCGACGGATTACCTGAGAAGGAGCGCGACGGAATACCCGAGGAGAGCGACAGAATACCCAAGAAGGAGAGTGACGGAATACCCGAGAAGGGAAGCGACGGAATAACCGAGAATAGGGCGACGGAATACCCGAGGAGAGCGACGGATCACCCGAGAAAGAGGGCGACGGAATACCCGAGGAGAGCAACGGATTACCGAGAAGGAGAGAGATGGAATACCCGAGAAGGAGGGCGACGGAATACCCGAGGAGAGCGACGGAAAACCCAAGGAGAGCGACGGAATACCCGAGGAGAGCGACGGAATACCCAAGAAGGAGAGCGACGGAATACCCGAGAAGGGAAGCGACGGAATAACCGAGAATAGGGCGACGGAATACCCGAGGAGAGCGACGGAACACCCGAGAAGGAGGACGACGGAATACCCGAGGAGAGCAACGGAATTACCGAGAAGGAGAGAGATGGAATACCCGAGAAGGAGGGCGACGGAATACCCGAGGAGAGCGACGGAATACCCAAGAAGGAGAGCGACGGAATACCCGAGGAGAGCGACGGAATACCCGAGAAGGAGGGAGACGGAATACCCGAGAAGGAGGGCGACGGAATGTCCGAGAAGGAGAGCGACGGAATACCCGAGGAGAGCGACGAAATACCCAAGAAGGAGAGCGACGGAATACCCGAGGAGAGCGACGGAATACCCGAGAAGGAGGGCGACGGAATATCCGAGAAGGAGAGCGACGGAATACCCGAGAAGGAGAGAGACGGAATACCTGGGAAGGCGGGCGACGGAATACCCGACAAGGAGAGTGACGGAATACCCAAGAAGGAGGGCGACGGAATACCCGAGAAGGAGGGCGACGGAATACCCGAGAAGGAGGGCGACGGAATACCCGAGAAGGAGGGCGACAGAATACCCGAGAAGGGGGGCGACGGATTACCTGAGAAGGAGCGCGACGGAATACCCGAGGAGAGCGACAGAATACCCAAGAAGGAGAGTGACGGAATACCCGAGAAGGGAAGCGACGGAATAACCGAGAATAGGGCGACGGAATACCCGAGGAGAGCGACGGAACACCCGAGAAAGAGGGCGACGGAATACCCGAGGAGAGCAACGGATTACCGAGAAGGAGAGAGATGGAATACCCGAGAAGGAGGGCGACGGAATACCCGAGGAGAGCGACGGAAAACCCAAGGAGAGCGACGGAATACCCGAGGAGAGCGACGGAATACCCAAGAAGGAGAGCGACGGAATACCCGAGAAGGGAAGCGACGGAATAACCGAGAATAGGGCGACGGAATACCCGAGGAGAGCGACGGAACACCCGAGAAGGAGGACGACGGAATACCCGAGGAGAGCAACGGAATTACCGAGAAGGAGAGAGATGGAATACCCGAGAAGGAGGGCGACGGAATACCCGAGGAGAGCGACGGAATACCCAAGAAGGAGAGCGACGGAATACCCGAGGAGAGCGACGGAATACCCGAGAAGGAGGGAGACGGAATACCCGAGAAGGAGTGCGACGGAATGTCCGAGAAGGAGAGCGACGGAATACCCGAGAAAGGGAGAGACGGAATACCTGAGAAGGCGGGCGACGGAATACCCGACAAGTAGAGTGACGGAATACCCGAGAAGGAGGGCGACGGAATACCCTAGAAGGAGAGTGACGGAATACCCGGGAAGGAGGGCGACGGAATACCCGGGAAGGAGGGCGTCGGAATACCCGAGAAGGAGGGCGACAGAATACCCGAGAAGGAGGGCGACAGAATACCCGAGAAGGAGAGCGACGGAATGCCCGAGAAGGAGGGCGACGGAATACCCGAGAAGGAGAGCGACGGAATACCCGAGAAGGAGAGCGACGGAATACCTGAGCAAGAGGGCGACGGAATACCCGAGAAGGAGCACGACGGAATACCCGAGGAGAGCGACGGAATACCCGAGAAAGAGGGCGACGGAATACCCGAGGAGAGCGACGGAATACCCGAGAAGGAGGGCGACGGAATACCCGAGAAGGAGGGCGAAGGAATACCCGAGGAGGAGAGCGACGGAATACCTGAGCAAGAGGGCGACGGAATACCCGAGGAGAGCGACGGAATACCCGAGAAGGAGGGCGACGGAATACCCGAGAAGGAGGGCGAAGGAATACCCGAGGAGGAGAGCGACGGAATACCCGAGAAGGAGAGCGACGGAATACCCGAGAAGGGGGGCGACGGAATAACCGAGAAGGAGAGCGACGGAATACCCGGGAAGGAGGGCGACGGAATACCCGGGAAGGAGGGCGACGGAATACCCGAGAAGGAGGGCGACAGAATACCCGAGAAGGAGGGCGACAGAATACCCGAGAAGGAGGGCGACGGAATACCCGAGAAGGAGGGGGCGACAGAATACACGAGAAGGAGGGAGATGGAATACCCGAGAAGGAGGGCAGTGAATGATACCGGCGGGAGGACAATGCGAGAGTTGCTGAATGGAAACAAGTCAACACTTTGTCAGATACAGACCCAAACAACAGTGAAACCAAAAGGGATTGGTTGAAATTGAGAGACGCTGAAATGAAAATTCCCTTCAAATGTATAAGTCCAGTGAGAACATAATGGAAAAAAGATAGAAATTTACAACTTTAAAAGAATCTAGGAAATATTGAACCTAAGGAGAGATCAGCAAAAAGAATGAAAGCTCTGGCGACCACATTGAAACAACACGATGACATGACTGACAGAAAACCGCAAAGAAAGTTGCAAAAATTTACGAAATGGAGCTCAGAGGAGGGAGAAATTACTGAGGCAACCGGGAATAAGCTGAACTCCAGGAAAAGGCATCGGGAAAATAAGATCAAGTCCAGTGAAGAATTAAAACGAGAGAATGGGAGCTTGAAGAAGGGAACGAGGAATCAACTGAAGAGGTAAAATGATTGAAATTGACAGTGCGAATCCGCGATTCACACACAATTCAGATCCATTTCAGCGTGCAGGGAAATTAAATTGAACTGCAAGTGGATTTCGTTTGAACATGCTCCTGCTCCCCCAGCCTGTGCAGCACAACCTGTACTGTTTTGTACAAAGCAAGATCTCTGCCGCTCCTTCGACAGCACCTTCCAAACCCACGGCCACTACCATCACAAAGGACAAGAGCAGCAGATACCTGGGAACCCCACCACCTGGAGGTTCCCCTCCAAATCACTCACCATCCTGACTTGGAAATATATCGGCCGTTCCTTCACTGTTGCTGGGGCAACATTCTGGAACTCCCTCCCTAACAGCACTGTGGGTGTACGTACTCCTCAGGGAATGCAGTGGTTCAAGAAGGCAGCTCACCAATCACCTTCTCGAGGGCAATTAGGGATTGGCAATAAATGCTGGCCCAGCCTAGCGACGCCCAAATCCCAGTAAAGAGAAAAAACTCAAGTTAATGGTCTGAAATCCAAAATTAAACAGGGGTTTACAATCACTCCATTGTGTACAAGCCAAGAGTTCACTGGGCAGTGGTACTCCTGAGGAATCAGCAAGGGCAGCTTGGAAATTAGTGTTTAAACAGCCAGCTCTGCCATGGGAACCGTACAAAACTCCCATTTAAATTGGAGACTTTGGATGGTTCCAACTCTCTGAGCAGAATAGTTACTCAGGGAACTTTAGAAGGATTACAACCACTTCTTACTCCTGGGTAACTGTGGTAATGACCGCCTCTCCGAGTGCTCCCCTCGCTCCCCAACTACCCCCCTGACCCCCAGACTATCCCCAATCTCCCTGACAACTCAGCCCCCTCCCTCAAAACCCCTGACCACCTGTCCCTCCCTGAGCACCAGCCCCTCCCCCAACCGTGACTATCCAGCCCCCCCTCAAACACTTAACTTAACATCTCCCTAGCTTCACAAAGTGGTCAGGACGTTTAAACTTTAGCTACTTTATGTCTGCCGGTGCTGTGTAAATGCGGGGGGGGGGGGGGGGGCGGGGGGCAGGGGGGGGGGAGAGAGAGGGGGAGCAGGGGGCGGGGGGGGGGCAGGGGGGGGAGAGAGGGGGGGCAGAGGGACTCAGGAACCAGATGCACAATTTCTCTGGTCCAGGTAGGAAGGTCGGGCAGGAAACATGCATCTCCGTCCCCGGTGTGGTAAACCACTGTTACTGTATTGTAGACATTGTTTGTTGTCTCTGCTGCCTCCGCCTGTGGCTCCTCCCCTCAGGCTCTGTATAATGGTGGCCGACCTCTGACCCTGCCTCAGTTTGGGATCAGTTGCCAGCAGGTTCTCGTTTAGCTTATTAAAGCCACAGTTTTGTTCCATAACTCGTATTTGTTATAATCGATGGTACATCAATTTAATAAGCTAAACGCTGAAGATGGATGCATCAATCAAGCCTGACCGCCTGGAACTGGACCCCCAAGCAGCCGACGCCACTGCGGCAATTGAGCACTGGCTAAGCTGCTTCGAAGCTTACCTCGTACCTGCCGCCGACGCCGTTGCCGACATCCACAAGCTTTGAGTCCTCAACGCCCGGTAAGCCCGCAGGTTTTCCTCCTTATCAGGAATGCTGCCTCATACGCAGAGGCGATAAAGTTGCTGAAGGGGCAGTATGTGAAGGCAGTAAATGAGGTGTACGCTAGGCATCTCCTTGCCACGAGGCGTCAACGCCCCGGAGAATCGCAGGTCGAATTCCTGCACGCCTTGCGGGTACTCGGCCGGAACTGTGCTTACCAGGCGGTATCGGCTGCCCAGCACACGGAGCTGCTGATCAGGGACGCCTCTGTCGCTGGCATAAAATCTAACTACATCCATCAGCACCTGCTAGAAGGGGGAACACTCGGCCTCCAAGAGACAGTGCAGCTCTCGAATTCGCTGGAAGTGGCTTCCATAACATGCATGCCTCCACCTCCGACCACGCTGCACCCTCGTGGGCGTCGTGGGCACCGCCATCACCCGACGCGGGTGCGTCGCAAGCCTGTGCCGCGCATCAATCCGCCAACTCCGGAGGCCCACGATGCTCCTTCTGTGGTCGGGGTAAGAACCCCAGACAACGCTGCCCAGCACGGAGCGCGATCAGCAACCGGTGCGGAAAGAAGGGCCACTTCGCCAAAGTCTGCCAGGCCCGACCTGTTCCTAAAGTTTCCAGACCCAGCAGCAGCGATGCATGTTGCCTGTCGGGACTGCCCCCATCGACCACGCCACCCGCCACGTGGGGGCCCCCATCGACCACGTCACCCGCCACGTGGGGGCCCCCATCGACCACGCCACCCGCCACGTGGGGGCCCCCATCAACCACGTCACCCGCCACGTGGGGGCCCCCATCGACCACGTCACCCGCCACGTGGGGGCCCCCATCAACCACGTCATCCGCCACGTGCAACCCGTGGGGGCCGCCATCTTGGAATCACCCCGCCACCTCCCGGAACCCCTGCTCACCAGATCGTACGCTGGCCTCCGCTACCCTCGATCAGCCCACCCACCTTCCGAAGCTCGCCTCCATCACCCTCAACCAGTCTCGACCTCATCACCTCACTAAATCCATGATGGCCGTCCGGATCAATGGCCACGAGACGACCTGCCTCTTCGACTCCGGGAGCACAGACAACTTCATCCACCCAGAGACGGTCAGGCGCTGCTCCCTCCCAATCCGACCCACGACTCAGAAAATCTCCCTGGCTTCCGGATCACATTCCGTGGAGATCCGGGGGTACTGTGTCACAACCCTTTCGGTACAGGGCGTAGAGTACGCTAATTTCAAGCTCTACGTCCTCCCTCATCCCTGTGCTGCCCTGTTACTGGGTCTAGATTTTCAGTGCCACCTCCGAAGCCTTACCTTGAGGTTCGGCGGACCCCTGCCCCCCTCACTGTCTGTAGCCTCGCGATCCTTTAGGTCGCTCCACCCTCCCTCTTCGCAAACCTCACCACGGACTGTAAGCCCGTCGCTACCAGGAGCAGACAATACAGTGCCCGGGACAGGGCCTTTATCAGGTCGGAGGTCCTGCGACTCCTGCGAGAGGGGATCATTGAGGCCAGTACCAGTCCCTGGAGAGCCCAACTGGTGGTCGTCAAGACTGGGGAGAAGCACCGGATGGTCATCAACTACAGTCAGACGATCAACCAGTATACGCAGCTCGATGCGTACCCCCTTCCCCGCATATCTGACATGGTCAATCAGATTGCGCAGTATCGAGTCTTCTCCACAGTTGACTTGAAGTCCGCGTACTGCCAGCTCCCTGTCCGCCCGGAGGACCGCCAATACACTGCCTTCGGGGCAGATGGCCGTCTCTACCACTTCCTCAGGGTCCCCTTCGGCATCACCAATGGGGTCTCTGTCTTCCAACAAGTAATGGACTGAATGGTTGACCAGTACGGGCTACTGGCCACGTTCCCGTATCTGGATAATGTCACCACCTGCTGCCATGACCAGTAGGACCATGACGCTAACCTCCGACATTTCCTCCACACCGCTAAGCTCCTTAACCTCACATATAATAAGGAGTTTTCCGCACAACCCGCCTAGCCATCCTTGGCTACGTGGTGGAAAACGGGGTCCTAGGGCCCGACCCCGACTGCATGCGACCCCTCTTGGAACTTCCCTTCCCCCACTGCCCCAAGGCCTTGAAGAGATGCCTGGGCTTTTTCTCCTGTTATGCCCAGTGAGTCCCCAATTATGCGGACAAGGCCCGTCCACTCATTAAATCTACCATTTTTCCCCTGACGGTTGAGGCCCGCCTGGCCTTCAGTCGCATCAAGGCAGATATTGCCAAAGCCGCGATGCACGCGGTGGACGAGTCCATTCCGTTCCAGGTGGAGAGCGATCCGTCAGACTTTGCTCTGGCCGCTACCCTCAACCAGGCAGGCAGGCCCGTGGCCTTCTTCTCCCGTACCCTCCAGGCCTCCGAAATTCGACACTCCTCCGTCGAAAAGGAAGCCCAAGCCGTTGTGGAAGCTGTGCGACATTGGAGGCATTACCTAGCCGGCAGGCGATTCACTCTCCTCACTGACCAACGGTCGGTAGCCTTCATGTTTAATAACACACAGCGGGGCAAGATCAAGAATGACAAGATTCTAAGGTGGAGGATTGAGCTCTCCAACTACAATTACGATATCTTGTATCGACCTGGGAAGCTCAATGAGCCTCCAGATGCCCTATCCCGCGGTACACGTGCCAGCGCACAGGTAGACCGACTCTGGGCCCTCCACAATGACCTCTGTCACCCGGGGATCACCCGTTTTTTTCATTTCGTCCAGGCCCACAACCTGCCTTACTCCATCGAGGAGGTCAGGCCCGTGACCAGGGACTGCCAGGTCTGCGCGGAGTGCAAACCGCACTTCTATCGGCCAGACAAAGCACACCTGGTAAAGGCCTCCCGCCCCTTTGAACGCCTCAGCATTCATTGCAAAGGGCCCCTCCCCTCCACTAACCGTAACGTGTACTTCCTCAACATTATTGACGAGTACTCACGTTTCCCTTTCGCCATCCCGTGCTCTGACATGACCTCTGCCACTGTCATGAAGGCCCTGCACAGCATCTTCACCTTATTCGGTTTCCCGCCTACATCCACAGTGATTGGGGTTCCTCTTTCGTCAGTTCCTGCTCAGCAAGGGCATCGCCTCCAGCAGGACGACCAGCTACAACCCCCAGGGAAACGGACAGGTGGAGAGGGAGAACGCGACGGTCTGGAAGGCCGTCCTCCCGGCCATACGGTCTAGAAGTCTCCCAGTCCCCGCTGGCAGGTGGTCCTTCCCGATGCGCTCCACTCCATCCGGTCGCTCCTGTGCACTGCCACCAACGAGACTCCTCACAAATGAATGTTTGTCTTCCCCAGGAAGTCCACCTCAGGGGTCTCGCTCCCGTCCTGGATGACAGTCCCAGGACCCGTCCTCCTCCGGCAGCGTGCGAGGAGTCGTAAATCAGATCCCCTGATCAAAAGGATTCTTCTCCTCCATGCCAACCCACAATGTGCCTACGTGGCACACCATGACAGGCGGCAGGAAGCAGTCTCCCTTCGGGATTTGCCACCCGCAGGTTCCCCAGTGACCATCACCACCACCCCCGACCCTACACCGTCTCCCTCTCCACCGACTCAACTACTGGCCGAAGAAGAAGACAGCACGCTCCCGGACACGTAGGTCTCGACACCAGTGCCCACACCACAGCCGGGACTGAGGCGTTCACGGCAGAAAGTCAAAGCCCCCGACAGACTTGGGTGAATGTGGTAAACCACTGTTACTGTATTGTAGACATTGTTTGTTGTCTCTGCTGGCTCCGCCTGTGGCTCCTCCCCTCAAGCTATGTATAAAGGTGGCCGACCTCTGGCCCTGCCCCAGTTCGGGATCAGTTGCCAGCAGGTTATCGTTTAGCTTATTAAAGCCACAGTTCCGTTCCACAACTCATCTTTGTTATAATTGATGGCACATCACCCGGGTAAGTAAAATGCAACAACCTGATGGTCATCACCACTCCACAGACAATTGAATTGATTTTTTAAAAATAAAAATTGCCACACACAATCACTCCCAAATTGACCAAAAGTAGCCGCTCACAAGATGGCCACACACAAAATGGCTGCTCACAAAATGGCCACACACAAAATGGCCACTCACAAGATGGACACACACAAAATGGCTGCTCACAAGATGGCCACACACAAAATGGCCACTCACAAGATGGCCACACACAAAATGGCTGCTCACAAAATGGCCACACACAAAATGGCAGCTCACAAATTGGCCGCTCACAAACGATCCAGCTGCGGGGCTCGCCTGAATGATATTTATGTTGCTGGGCTCAAAAATAACTCATTGTCCCTCGCTGAAGAGCTTTGACACTTAAATTGTGGAGTGAATGCAAATCTCTCCTTTGAAACCTGCTGCTGGAGACCATAAGAAGCTATTACGAAATGATGTCACCCTGACAGGACACTAGTTTGATGGTGGCAGCTGCACAATTGTTTCACAGTTTGATTAAAATCAAGTCTGGCTGATGTTGGACGTTGGGGCAGACAGTACATGATTTGAGAAGGAGGTAGATGGCCCGGCCAATATTCCCTTCTCAACCCTCAACCACCAAACAAGTGAACTGGTCAGGTCCCCCGACACGAGCTCGAACTTTTAAAAATCAAAACTGAACTAGCTCCTTTCCAGTCGGCTGAGATTTACCAGGCAAGATAAATATTTGAGTGGACATGCATGTCTCTCGCTTGCAAGCTTGAGGGTCAGTGAATTGTTTAATAAATTAGTCAAGCTTCATTGCCAGGGCTCAGTCACAACATTGTTCATTAATTGTGTCACGGTTTCTCTGCGCTGCAAGAATGTCGGCTGACCGGACCTCAGCATTCCCACAACTGAAGTACCATTTTCAATTTAGTGCAATTGTCAATAATTCATCGGCCTGTCACTTCGCACTCATTCTTGTCTGTGTGACAAACAGGATTTAGCAGCTGGTGAAACACATTCATCCCTCAGCACTTGAGTAATGTGTCTGGGGGAAGATTCCGGAACTCCGTCCACTCCCCACGCCCCTCCCCCCATCGAACCCGCCCTTGTGTGGTCCTGAAGGACCTGTCACTGAGATGAGGTGAAAATAATATCGACACAGCGGTTCATTACAAAGACTTACATTTAGATAGCACTTTTGTAAAAAGCTCCCTTTACAGCCTGTGAGCACCTTTAGAGTCAGCGAGGTTTACAGCATGGGAACGGGCCCTTTGGTCCAAACTGTCCATATCGTCCAGTTTTTACCATTGAGCTAGTCCCAAATGCCCGCAACAGGCCCATACCCCTCTAAACCCAGCTTTTCCGTATAACTGTCAAAATGCTTGTTGATGCACGATCAATTATACAAAGACGAGAGTTGGATGTAATCGAAGCTTTATTACACTAAGATGTGTGGCCTCCCACAGCAGCTGGCGAAATGGCTGCTGAATGGGGAGCACACATATTTATACTCCGCCTACTGGGCGGAGCCAGCAGGCAGGGAACAAACGCATACCTGTAGTATGCAGGGCCTTACCACAAATCACCTAATATATACATCAGTGGGGACTACCACATTCACCCCATGTTAAAATTGAGTCCGGCGGGGGACTATATACAAGTACATGTTTGAACGAGTAAAAAATGGAGTCCCGATCATGTTACAGGTTCAGTCGGTCCGGAGCTTTGATCTGCTATTGGGAGCGCCGCAGTGGTGACGGCGATTCCGGTGTCGGTCTGGTCCTCGGTGACTTCGGGAGTGTGCCGTAACCCTCGTCATCCTCGGGCGTGGGCAGGGGTGGGACGGATTGTCCTGGGGCGGGGGCTGCGGTGGGGTGTGCCAGGGAAGGGGAGGGTGGCGCTGGGTCGGAGGGGTGTGTGTGTGCGGAACCAGCTGGTACCAGGTCCCTGAGGGTGACAGTATCTTGGCGGCCGTCAGGGTACGCTACGTAGGCGTATTGCGGGTTGGCGTGGAGTAGCTGTACCATTTCAACAGTGGAGTGTTGGTCCTGGAGCTGCGAGCCAAGTCGGGAGCGACACCTCAGAGGTGGACTTCCTGGGGAAGGCAAAGAGACGTTCATGGGGGGTTTCATTAGTCGCAGTGCACAGGAGCGACCGAATGGAGTGCAGGGCGTCAGGGAGGACCTCCTGCCAGCGGGAGGCCGGGAGATTTCTGGACTGTAGGGCCAGCTGGACTGCCCTCCAGACCGTCCCATTCTCCCGCTCCACCTGCCCGTTTCCCCGGGGGTTATAGCTGGTCGTCCTGCTGGAGGCGATACCCCTGCTGAGCAGGAACTGACGCAGCTCATCGCTCATGAATGAGGATCCCCTGTCACTGTGGACGTAGGCGGGGAAGCCGAACAGAGCGAAGATGGTGTTGAGGGCCTTGATGACGGTGGCAGACGTCATGTCGGGGCATGGGATGGCGAAGGGGTATCTGGAGTATTCGTCGACCACACTGAGGAGGTACGTGTTACGGTCGGTGGAGGGGAGGGGCCCTTTTAAGTCCACGTTGAGGCGTTCAAGGGGGCGGGAGGCCTTCACCAGGCGCGCACGGTCTGGCCGGTAGAAGTGCAGTTTGCACTCCACGCAGACCTGGCAGTCTCTGGTGATAGCCCTGACTTCCTCGATAGAGTAGGGCAGGTTGCGGGCCTTGATGAAGTGGTACAACCGTGTGACTCCTGGGTGACAAAGGCTGTCGTGAAGAGTCCGGAGTCGGTCCACCTGTGCGCTGGCACATGTACCTCGGGATAGGGCATTGGGGGCTTGTTGAGCTTACCGAGATACAAAATCTCGTAGTTGTAGGTGGAGAGCTCGATCCTCCACCTCAAGATTTTATCGTTTTTGATCTTACCCCGCTGTGTGTTGTTAAACATGAAGGCTACCGACCGTTGGTCAGTGAGGAGAGTGAATCTCCTGCCGGCCAGGTAATGCATCCAATGCCGCACAGCTTCAACGATGACTTGGGCCTCCTTCTCGACGGAGGAATGCCGAATTTCAGAGGCATGGAGGGTGGGGGAAAAGAAGGCCACGGGCCTGCCTGCCTGATTGAGGGTGGCGGCCAGAGCGATGTCTGATGCATTGCTCTCGACTTGGAAGGGGAGCGTCTCGACGACCGCGTGCATCGCGACCTTGGCGATGTCGGCCTTGATATGGTTGAAGGCCTGGTGAGCCTCGGCCGTTAGGGGAAAAAGAGTGGATTGAATGAGTGGGCGGGCCTTGTCCGCATAGAAAAGGTACAGATGGTGACATTGTCAAGGTACGGGAAAGTGGCCCGCAAACCCGTACTGGTCGACCATTCGTTCCATTTCCCGTTGGAAATCCGAAACCCCGTTGGTGACGCCGAAAGGAACCCTAAGAAAGTGGTAAAGGCGGCCGCCTGCCTCGAACGCGGTGTACTGGCGGTCCGCCTTATGGATGGGGAGCTGGTGGTAGGCGGATTTCAGGTCCACAGTTGAGAAGGCCCGGTACTGTGCAATCTGATTGACCATATCAGATATGCGTGGGAGGGGGTACGCGTCGAGCTGCGCATACCGATTGATGGTCTGGCTGTAGTCCATGACCATTCTGTGTTTCTCCCCAGTTTTCACCACGACCACTTGGGCTCTCCAGGGGCTGTTGCTGGCCTCGATAATACCTTCCCGCAGCAGTCGCTGGACTTCGGACCTGATGAAGGTCCTGTCCTGGGCGCTGTACCGTCTGCTCCTGGTGGCGACGGGTTTGCAATCTGGGGTTAAGTTTGCAAATAGGGAAGGGGGGTCGACATTTAGGGTCACGAGGCCGCACACAGTAAGGGGTGGTAGGGGCCGCCGAATTTCAGTGTTAGGCTCTGGAGGTTGCATTGGAAGTCCAGGCTGAGTCGCAAGGCAGCGCAGAGGTTGGGGAGGACGTAGCGGCGGAAGCCGGTTAACACCACGCCCTGGACAGTGAGAGTGGCGATGCAGTACCCCCGGATCGCCATGGAGTGGGACCCGGAGGCCAGGGACATTCTCTGATTGGCGGGGTGTACCGCGAGGGAGCAGCGTCTTACCGTATCGGAGTGAATGAAGCTCTCGGTGCTCCCGGAGTCCAGCAGGCAGGAGATCTCGTGCCCATCAATTTTCACGTTTGTAGAGACGGTTGCCAGGATGTGTGGGCGAGACTGGTCAATCGTGACCGAGGCGAGACGCGGCTGATCGTCGATGGTGGCAGACGATGGGGTGCCCGGGGGCATGGGTCCTGGTAAGATGGCAGCGCCCACGGGCCGCACGTGGTCTGAGGAGAAGATGGCGCCGCCCACTGGCCGTACGAGGGGGGGGAGGGGGGGTCGGAACAATAGCGGCGACTGAACAGGCCTGGCACACCGCAGCGAGGTGCCCCTTCTTGCCACAGGCCTTGCAAAGGGCGCTCCGGGCCGGGCAGCGCTGTCGGGTGTGTTTGGACTGTGCACAGAAGTAACATTTGTGGCCCCCGGGGTTGGTTGGCTGCAGCGCGGCACAGGCGTGGGGCTGGCTGAGGGCGGTCGCAAGTGGGGTCCACGATGGGGTGGCCGTCTGCGGAGTCCACGATGCACAGGAGGGGTGGGCCGCGCGGTCGGGGGCGTAGGCCTGGATGTTGCGCGAAGCGACCGTCAGCGAGAGCGCCAGCTTTTTGGTTGCCGCGAGGTCGAGCGTGGCCCCTTCTAAAAGGCGTTGGCGGGTGTAATCTGACCCTATCCCCGTAACAAAAGCGTCTCTCATCAGCAAGTTCGAGTGTTCCCTGGCCGTGACGGCCTGACAGTCACAGTCTCTGACCAGGGGAATCAGGGCACGCCACAAATCGTCCACTGACTCACCAGGGAGTTGACGCCGCGTGGAGACGAGGTGCCTGGCGTAGAGCATGTTAGTCCGCTGAGCGTAGTTCTCCTTCAGAGCGCCATGGCATCTGCGTAGGTCAGCACGTCCTGGATAAGCGGAAAGACGTTGGAGCTCAGCCGCGTGGAGAGGATCTGAATCTTCTGAGCTTCCGGGACTGGGTCTGGTGCAGACCTGATGTAAGCTTCGAAACAGGCTCGCCAATGTTCAAGGTCCTGTTTGGCGTTGCCTGATTGCGGATCCAGCTGCAGGCGATCGGCTTGATGCGGAGGTCCATCTTCTGAAAACTCAGTGTAATAAATTGATGCGCGATCAATTACACAAAGACGAGAGTTGGATGCAATCGAGGCTTTATTACACTGAGATGTGTGGCCTCCTACAGCAGCTGGCGAAATGGCTGCTGGATGGGGAGCACACATATTTATACTCCGCCTACTGGGCGGAGCCAGCGGGCAGGGTACCTACCCCCGTACCTGTAGTACAGGGCCTTACCGTAAAGCACCTAATATGTACATCAGTGGTGACTACCACACTTATTTAAAAGACAAAATTGTCCCCGACTCTACTACTACCTCTGGCAGCTCGTCCCAGACACTCCCCACCCTCTGAGTGAAGAAATTGCCCCTCTGGGCCCTTCTGAATCCCTCCCCTCTCACCTTAAACCTCTGCCCTCTAGTTTTAGACTCCCCTACCTTTGGGAAAAGATGTGGACTATCTACCTTATCTATGCCCCTCATTATTTTATAGACCTCTATAAGATCACCCCTAAGCCTCCTACGCTCCAGGGAAAAAAGTCCCAGTCTATCCAGCCTCTCCTTATAACTCAAACCATCAAGTCCCGGCAACATCCTAGTAAATCTTTTCTGCACTCTTTCCAGTTTAATAATATCCTTTCTATAATAGGGTGACCAGAACTGTACACATGTTGAAGTGCCGCGGGTCGATTGTGGAAAATGAGACGGAATGAGGCAAGAACTGTTTTGTTTGAGATTGTGCTGAGGAATCTTTCACACCTGCCTGACGGAGCAGACAGGTTAACCTGTCGCTGAAGAAGGAGCCCCTCCAACACTGCGGCACTCCTTCAGCCCAGCGTGTCAGCCTGGCTTACATACTGCAGGTCTTTGGGAAAGGGACTTGGGCCTGTGTGGTGGTATGTATTGGGGGTCATGTGGGACTGTGAAGCCGTGATGTCATTGGCTGACAGATCCCGGGTCCTGGTTGGCTGTTGACCTCTAGCTCCGCCCTGAAGGCGGAGTATAAGAACCAGGAGTTCTCCCCCGCAGGCCAGTCTGTTACTGAACTGCGGGGAACAAGTCATGCTTAATAAAGCCTCATCGACTTCATCGCTATTCGTCTCTCGTGAGTCTTTGTGCGCTACAGCCTGTAATTGTCCGCCCCAGAGCGGCACAGCCACTGAGCGACGACGGGCAGCCTTGGCCTCCGCTAGGGAAGCAGTTTGAACTTTTCTTGCTGTTCAATCAAACAGCTGTTATGCAACTCTCCATTTCAGTTGGAATGAAGCCAGCACGGGGATGTACAAAACTGACCCAATGTCATCCAAAATGTTGTGTTGGAAGGTCAGGTGGGGTTTGATCTTTGACCCCTGAATGGTCATAATAAGTGTCCGGTGAATGCGGCCACTGGCTATCAGAGAGAGGCGAGCAATTGAGAATCATTGAGACAGTACAAAGGAGCCTAGCCCCACCACGGGGAGGGGCAGGGAGGACCATTCTGGGCCACGGTAAGACTGGTGAAGGTGAGGCTGGTACACTCAGGTGTCTCCTGCCATCTTTGAGGCGCTACCTCCTCACATAGCCCACTGGTCGTGGTTTATTCTGTCACTTAAAACAAAGTAAGAAGTCTTACAACACCAGGTTAAAGTCCAACAGGTTTGTTTCGATGTCACTAGCTTTCGGAGCTTACCCGGAGATCAGAGGCTGAATGCCCGTGACTGCTGAAGTGTTCCCCGACTGGAAGGGAACATTCCTGCCTGGTGATTGTTGCGCGATGTCCGTTCATTCGTTGTCGCAGCGTCTGCATGGTCTCGCCAATGTACCACGCTTCGGGACATCCTTTCCTGCAGCGTATGAGGTAGACAACGTTGTTCCCTTCCAGTCGGGGAACACTTCAGCAGTCACGGGCATTCAGCCTCTGATCTCCGGGTAAGCGTTCTCCAAGGCGGCCTTCAGGACGCGGGACAACGCAGAAACTTATAGCCAAGTTCCGCACACATGAGTGCGGCCTCAACCGGGACCTGGGATTCATGTCGCATTACATTCATCCCCCACCATCTGGCCTGCGAAATCCTACCAACTGTCCTGGCTTGATACAATTTACACCTCTTTAACCTGGGGTTACCCCATCTCTGGATCTGTAAAGATTTAATCACCTGCTAATGCTCGCATTCCTAGCATTGTTTGGCATCTTTGAATCTGTCTATATATATGTTTCTGGAACAGACCTCTTCATTCACCTGAGGAAGGAGCAGCGCTCCGAAAGCTAGTGATTCGAAACAAACCTGTTGGACTTTAACCTGGTGTTGTAAGACTTCGTACTGTGCTCACCCCAGTCCAACGCCGGCATCACCACATCACTTAAAGCAAAGATCAGTTTCAAAGTAGTTGCCCCATTGGAAGAGTTAACATTTTGGCAGCCTGCAGTGAGATGGTGTGAGTGGGGGCAGAGTGAGATCTCCACATCGGCAGCCCTCTGTCTTCCCCAGTATTATCCTCCAGGCTCTTTGATATAATCAGGTAGCCTGGCGGCTAGCTCCCCTGTGTCTGTTCAATATTGTATGGCTGAGTGCTCTCTGAGTTAACGGCATTCCTCTATCGCACACGCCTCCCTCTAAACTCACACCGACACCTCCCAGTCTGAGAGGTTTCAATGACGGGTTTCAGACACTGACTGGGGAAGCTGCTTCGGTTTATCGCAGAGTGAGTTGGTAGTTTCACCCTCTCTGGTACCCGATTACAGTGTTTAAACCTCAGCCCAATACAGCCATCACCAGCCCAACTCCCAAATGGAACGGAATTAAACCACACCGACCTTGTGGCAAGGTGATTGATGAAGCAGCTGGAGGTGGTTGGGCTGAGATCGCGACCCTGAGGAACTCCTGCAGTGATGCCCCGGGACTGAGGGGATTGACCTCCAACAATAAGAATAATCTTTACACTGCAATTAAGTTACTGTGAAAATTTTGGGCAGCACGGTAGCATTGTGGATAGCACAATTGCTTCACAGCTCCATGGTTCCAGGTTCGATTCCGGCTTGGGTCACTGTCTGTGCGGAGTCTGCACGTCCTCCCCGTGTCTGCGTGGGTTTCCTCCGGGTGCTCCGGTTTCCTCCCACAGTCCAAAGATGTGCAGGTTAGGTGGATTGGCCACGATAAATTGCCCTTGGTGTCCAAAATTGCCCTTGGTGTTGGGTGGGGTTACTGAGTTATGGGGATAGGGTGGAGGTGTTGACTTTAGGTAGGATGCTCTTTCCAAGAGCCGGTGCAGACTCGATGGGCCAAATGGCCTCCTTCTGCGCTGTAAATTCAATGATAATCCCCTAGTTGCCACACTCCAGTGCCTGTTCGGGTACACTGAGGGAGAATTCAGAATGTCCAATTCACCTAACAGCACGTCTTTGGACTGTGGGAGGAAACCGGAGCACCCGGAGGAAACCCACGCAGACACGGGGAGGACGTGCAGACTCCGCACAGACAGTGACCCAGCGGGGAATCGAACCTGGGACCCTGCCGCTGTGAAGCAACTGTGCTAACCACTGTGCTACCGTGCCACCTGAACAACCACAACCATCTTCTTTTGTGCCAGGTGTGACTTCAACCAGTTACCCCCACCCCCTGCCCAAGTCCCCCTCCACTATTATTGACTTCAGTTTTCCGAAGGCTCCTTCATGCCCCACCCGGTCAAATTCCGCATCCCTGACGTCACCAACACCTTCTCAGGGAAAACTGGGGATGGGCAACAAAGGCCTGAATCTGGAGATTGAATTTATACCATTTTCAAACCAGCTGCCACATTAATCGACATGTTTCATTAATGAACAAATGTTTGTCTTTGGCTGTGACTTTTAAGTGATAATTAACTGCAAATAGGTTTCATTTTAATCGGCTGCTGTTCCACCAGAATGTGCAGCACAACCTGTCCTGTTTGTCCTCCTGAAGATTCCCAAGATTCCTCAGGCAGCACCTTCAAAACCCACGGCCACTACCATCTAGAAGGACAAGAGCAGCAGATACCCGGGAACCCCATCATTTCCCTCCAAGTCACTCACCACCCCGACTTGGAAATATATCAATAGAACGTAGAACATGGAACAGTACAGCACAGAACAGGCCCCTTCGGCCCTCGATGTTGTGCCGAGCTTTGTCCGAAACCAAGATCAAGCTATCCCACTCCCTGTCATTCTGGTGTGCTCCATGTGCCTATCCAATAACCGCTTGAAAGTTCCTAAAGTGTCCGACTCTACTATCACAGCAGGCAGTCCATTCCACACCCTAACCACTCTCTGAGTAAAGAACCTACCTCGGATATCCCTCCTATATCTCCCACCCTGAACCTTATAGTTATGCCCCCTTGTAACAGCTTCAATAGAAAGAACAAAGTTCAAGAACAAAGAAAAGTACAGCACAGGAACAGGCCCTTCGGCCCTCCAAGCCCGTGCCGACCATGCTGCCCGACTAAACTACAATCTTCTACACTTCCTGGGTCCGTATCCCTCTATTCCCATCCTATTCATGTATTTGTCAAGATGCCCCTTAAACGTCACTATCGTCCCTGCTTCCACCACCTCCTCCGGTCGCGAGTTCCAGGCACCCACTACCCTCTGCATAAAAAACTTGCCTCGTACATCTACTCTAAACCTTGCCCCTCTCACCTTAAACCTATGGCCCCTAGTAATTGACCCCTCTACCCTGGGGAAAAGCCTCTGACTATCCACTCTGTCTATGCCCCTCATAATTTTGTAGACCTCTATCAGGTCGTCCCTCAACCTCCGTCATTCCAGTGAGAACAAACCGAGTTTATTCAACCGCTCCTCATAGCTAATGCCCTCCATACCAGGCAACATCCTGGTAAATCTCTTCTGCACCCTCTCTAAAGCCTCCACATCCTTCTGGTAGTGTGGCGACCAGAATTGAACACTATACTCCAAGTGTAGCCTAACTAAGGTTCTATACAGCTGCATCATGACTTGCTAATTCTTATACTCAATGCCCCTGCCAATGAAGGCAAGCATGCCGTATGCCTTCTTGACTACCTTCTCCACCTGTGTTGCCCCTTTCAGTGACCTGTGGACCTGTACTCCTAGATCTCTTTGAACATAGAACATAGAACATAGAAAATACAGCACAGAACAGGCCCTTCGGCCCACGATGTTGTGGCGAACCTTTGTCCTAGATTAATCATAGATTATCATTGAATTTACAGTGCAGAAGGACGCCATTCGGCCCTTTGAGTCTGCACCAGCTCTTGGAAAGAGCACCCTACCCAAACTCAACACCTCCACCCAACACCAAGGGCAATTTGGACATTAAGGGCAATTTATCATTGGCCAATTCACCTAACCCGCACATCTTTGGACTGTGGGAGGAAACCGGAGCACCCGGAGGAAACCCACGCAGACACGGGGAGGACGTGCAGACTCCGCACAGACAATGACCCAAGCCGGAATCGAACCTGGGACCATGGATCTGTGAAGCAATTGTGCTATCCACAATGCTACCGTGCTGCCCTTAAGAACAAATAAATCTACACTATATCATTTTCCCGTAATCCATGTACCTATCCAACAGCTGCTTGAAGGTCCCTAATGTTTCCGACTCAACTACTTCCACAGGCAGTGCATTCCATGCCCCCACTACTCTCTGGGTAAAGAACCTACCTCTGATATCCCTCCTATATCTTCCACCTTTCACCTTAAATTTATGTCCCCTTGTAATGGTGTGTTCCACCTGGGGAAAAAGTCTCTGACTGTCTACTCTATCTATTCCCCTGATCATCTTATAAACCTCTATCAAGTCGCCCCTCATCCTTCTCCGCTCTAATGAGAAAAGGCCTAGCACCCTCAACCTTTCCTCGTAAGGCCTACTCTCCATTCCAGGCAACATCCTGGTAAATCTTCTTTGCACCTTTTCCAGAGCTTCCACATCCTTCCTAAAATGAGGCGACCAGAACTGTACACAGTACTCCAAATGTGGCCTTACCAAAGTTTTGTACAGCTGCATCATTACCTCATGGCTCTTAAATTCAATCCCTCTGTTAATGAACGCGAGCACACCATAGGCCTTCTTCACAGCTCTATCCACTTGAGTGGCAACTTTCAAAGATGTATGAACATAGACCCCAAGGTCTCTCTGCTCCTCCACAATGCCAAGAACTCTACCGTTAACCCTGTATTCCGCATTCATATTTGTCCTTCCAAAACGGACAACCTCACACTTTTCAGGGTTAAACTCCATCTGCCACTTCTCAGCCCAGCTCTGCATCCTATCTATGTCTCTTTGCAGCCGACAACAGCCCTCCTTACTATCCACAACTCCACCAATCTTCGTATCGTCTGCAAATTTACTGACCCACCCTTCAACTCCCTCATCCAAGTCATTAATGAAAATCACAAACAGCAGAGGACCCAGAACTGATCCCTGCGGTACACCACTGGTAACTGGGATCCAGGCTGAATATTTGCCATCCACCACCACTCTCTGACTTCTATCGGTTAGCCAGTTCGTTATCCAACTGGCCAAATTTCCCACTATCCCATGCCTCCTTACTTTGTGCAGAAGCCTACCATGGGGAACTTTATCAAATGCCTTACTAAAATCCATGTACACTACATCCACTGCTTTACCTTCATCCACATGCTTGGTCACCTCCTCAAAGAATTCAATAAGATTTGTAAGGCAAGACCTACCCCTCACAAATCCGTGCTGACTATCCCTAATCAAGCAGTGTCTTTCCAGATGCTCAGAAATCCTATCCTTCAGTACCCTTTCCATTACTTTGCCTACCATTGAAGTAAGACTAACTGGCCTGTAATTCCCAGGGTTATCCCTAGTTCATTTTTTGAACAGGGGCACGACATTCGCCACTCTCCAATCCCCTGGTACCACCCCTGTTGACAGCGAGGACGAAAAGATAATTGCCAACGGCTCTGCAATTTCATCTCTTGCTTCCCATAGAATCCTTGGATATATCCCGTCAGGTCCGGGGGACTTGTCTATCCTCAAGTTTTTCAAAATGCCCAACACATCTTCCTTCCTAACAAGTATTTCCTCGAGCTTACCAATCTGTTTCACACTGTCCTCTCCAACAATATTGCCCCTCTCATTTGTAAATACAGAAGAAAAGTACTCATTCAAGACCTCTCCTATCTCTTCAGACTCAATACACAATCTCCCGCTACTGTCCTTGATCGGACCTACCCTCGCTCTAGTCATTCTCATATTTCTCACATATGTGTAAAAGGCCTTGGGGTTTTCCTTGATCCTACCCGCCAAAGATTGTTCATGCCCTCTCTTAGCTCTCCTAATCCCTTTCTTCAGTTCCCTCCTGGCTATCTTGTATCCCTCCAATGCCCTGTCTGAACCTTGTTTCCTCAGCCTTACATAAGTCACCTTTTTCCTCTTAACAAGACATTCAACCTCTCTTGTCAACCATGGTTCCCTCACTCGACCATCTCTTCCCTGCCTGACAGGGACATACATATCAAGGACACGTAGCACCTGTTCCTTGAACAAGTTCCACATTTCACTTGTGTCCTTCCCTGCCAGCCTATGTTCCCAACTTATGCACTTCAATTCTTGTCTGACAACATCGTATTTACCCTTCCCCCAATTGTAAACCTTGCCCTGTTGCACGTACCTATCCCTCTCCATTACTAAAGTGAAAGTCACAGAATTGTGGTCACTATCTCCAAAATGTTCCCCCACTAACAAATCTATCACTTGCCCTGGTTCATTACCCAGTACTAAATCCAATATTGCCCCTCCTCTGGTTGGACAATCTACATACTGTGTTAGAAAAGCTTCCTGGACACACTGCACAAACACCACCCCATCCAAACTATTTGATCTAAAGAGTTTCCACTCAATATTTGGGAAGTTAAAGTCTCCCATGACTACTACCCTATGACTTCTGCACCTTTCCAAAATCTGTTTCCCAATCTGTTCCTCCACATCTCTGCTACTATTGGGGGGCCTATAGAAAACTCCTAACAAGGTGACTGCTCCTTTCCTATTTCTGACTTCAACCCATACTACCTCAATAGGGTGATACTCCTCAAACTGCCTTTCTGCAGCTGTTATACTATCTCTAATTAATAATGCCACCCCCCCACCTCTTTTACCACCCTCCCTAATCTTATTGAAACATCTATAACCAGGGACCTCCAACAACCATTTCTGCCCCTCTTCTATCCAAGTTTCCGTGATGGCCACCACATCGTAGTCCCAAGTACCGATCCATGCCTTAAGTTCACCCACCTTATTCCTGATGCTTCTTGCGTTGAAGTATACACACTTCAACCCATCTCCATGCCTGCAAATACTCTCCTTTGTCAGTGTTCCCTTCCCCACTGCCTCATTACAAGCTTTGGCGTCCTGAATATCGGCTACCTTAGTTGCTGGACTACAAATCCGGTTCCCATTCCCCTGCCAAATTAGTTTAAACCCTCCCGAAGAGTACTAGCAAACCTCCCTCCCAGGATATTGGTGCCCCTCTGGTTCAGATGCAACCCGTCCTGCTTGTACAGGTCCCACCTTCCCCAGAATGCGCTCCAATTATCCAAATACCTGAAGCCCTCCCTCCTACACCATTCCTGCAGCCACGTGTTCAACTGCACTCTCTCCCTATTCCTAGCCTCGCTATCACGTGGCACCGGCAACAAACCAGAGATGACAACTCTGTCTGTCCTGGCTTTCAACTTCCAGCCTAACTCCCTAAACTTGTTTATTACCTCCACACCCCTTTTCCTACCTATGTCGTTGGTACCAATGTGCACCACGACTTCTGGCTGCTCCCCCTCCCCCTTAAGGATCCTGAAGACACGATCCGAGACATCCCTGGCCCTGGCACCCGGGAGGCAACATACCTTCCGGGAGTCTCGCTCGCGACCACAGAATCTCCTATCTATTCCCCTAACCATTGAATCTCCTACAACTATTGCTTTTCTATTCTCCCCCCTTCCCTTCTGAGCCCCAGAGCCAGACTCAGTGCCAGAGACCTGGCCGCTAGGGCCTTCCCCCGGTAGGTCATCCCCCCCAACAGCATCCAAAACGGTATACTTGTTTTGAAGGGGAACGGCCACGAGGGATCCCTGCTCTGTCTGCCTGTTTGTTTTTTTCCCCCTGACTGTAACCCAGCTATTCTTGTCCTGTACCTTGGGTGTGGTTACCTCCCTGTAACTCTTCTCAATCACCCCCTCTGCCTCCCGGATGATCCGAAGTTCATCCAGCTTCAGCTCCAGTTCCCTAACACGGTCTTTCAGGAGCTGAAGTTGGGTGCACTTCCCGCAGGTATAGTCAGTGGGGACACCGGTGGTATCCCTCACCACCCACATCCTACAGGAGGAGCATGTAACTGGCCTAGCCTCCATCCCCTCTTACCTTACAGAATATAGCTGCTGTGTGGACTAACTAGATCTCCGACTCTGCTCCCAGTCAGCTACACTTCCTGTAAACTCCTGGCTCTATTCGCACTCTTTGCGGAAATGTCGGAAACAAAATGAAAGGAGCACCTTACTCCCTCCTCACCTAACTCCCTCGGTCACCAAACTCTCACTATCGCACTCAAAAAGCACCAAATTCAGCACTCCCTCGGTCACCAAACTCTCACTATTGCACTCAAAAAGCACCAAATTCAGCACTCCCTCGGTCACCAAACTCTCACTATCGCACTCAAAAAGCAACAAATTCAGCACTCAGTGCAAACCCACTCATTGAAAGTATTTGACTTTCAATACTCTTGAGGGTTCTACCATTCACTGTATATTCCCTACCTGCATTAGACCTTCCAAAATGCATTACCTCACATTTGTCCGGATTAAACTCCATCTGCCATCTCTCCGCCCAAGTCTCCAAACAATCTAAATCCTGCTGTATCATCTGACAGTCCTCATCGCTATCCGCAATTCCACCAACCTTTGTGTCGTCTGCAAATCAGACCAGTTACATTTTCCACCAAATACCGGGGCAGCACGGTAGCATTGTGGATAATGCTTCAAATGCACAATTGCTTCACAGCTCCAGGGTCCCAGTCTGGAAATGTGCAGGTTAGGTGGATTGGCCATGATAAATTGCCCTTAGTGTCCAAAATTGCCCTTAGTGTTGGGTGGGGTTACTGGGTTATGGGGATAGGGTGGAGGTGTTGACCTTAGGTAGGGTGCTCTTTCCAAGAGCCGGTGCAGACTCGATGGGCCGAATGGCCTCCTTCTACACTGACAATTCTATGAAGAGCACCTATTATTGGAGACAATGGGCGGCAGGGTGGCGCAATGGTTAGCACTGCTGCCTCGCATGCCAGAGATCCGGGCTCAATAACGGCCTTGGGGCACTGTCTGTGCGGAGTCTGCACGTACTCCCCGTGTCTGTGTGGGTTTCCTCCGGGTGCTCTGGTTTCCTCCCACAGTCCAAAGATAGCTGTGGTGGAGGAGTGGGCCCAGGTAGGGAGCTCTTTGAGAGGGTCGATGGACTGAATTGCCTCCTTCTGCACTGTAAGAGACTCACTGGAAAGAGTCAGAACTCCTCCCCCCCATTCTCCTTTGCTTCCTGCCATTGAGCTAATATTGGATCCCATCGCCCTTTACCTTCATGGCCAGTCTGTCATGTGAGACCTTATCTAAGGCTGTGCTTAGACTCCACACAGACTACATCGGACATGCTACCCTCATCGACCCTTCTCGTTACCTCCTCAAAAAAATCACGTTCTCGGTTTTCCTCGGATGGTGATGTCTAGCACGAGGGGACATAGCTTTAAATTGAGGGGAGATAGATATAAGACAGATGTCAGAGGTAGGTTCTTTACTCAGAGAGTAGTAAGGGTGTGGAATACCCTGCCTGCAACAGTAGTGGACTCGCCAACACTAAGGACATTCAAATGGTCATTGGATAGACATATGGACAATAAGGGAATAGTGTAGATGGGCTTTAGAGTGGTTTCACAGGTCGGCGCAACATCGAGCGCCGAAGGGCGTGTACTGCGCGGTAATGTTCTATGTTCTATGTTCTAACTTGCGGCATGGGTTGGTACCTGGGACTTCGATGTTGTGGCCATTTCGGAGACATGGATAGAGCTGGGACAGGAATGGTTGTTGCAGGTGCCGGGGTTTAGATATTTCAGTAAGCTCAGGGAAGGTGGTAAAAGAGGTGGAGGGGTGGCATTGTTAGTCAAGGACAGTATTACGGTGGCAGAAAGGACGTTTGATGAGGACTCGTCTACTGAGGTAGTATGGGCTGAGGTTAGAAACAGGAAAGCAGAGGTCACCCTGTTAGGGGTTTTCTTTCGGCCTCCGAAAAGTTCCAGATATGTCGAGGAGAGGATTGCAAAGATGATTCTGGATAGGAGTTCGTCAGTCCAGATCTTCCCTTAACAATTCCCTGCTGCATGTCTTTGATTAGTCTGTGTTTTTCTAATTGAGGATTCACCCTGTCCCTCAGAATTAGAAACTATCCCTACAGTGCAGCCTTTTGGCCCAGCGAGTCTACGAAGTCCGTCCAAAAGAGTACCCTACCTATGACCACCCCCGGTCCACCCCGCTCTATCCCCGTAACCTTACCTGTACATCCCTGGACACTAAGGGGCAATTTATCACGGCCAATCCACCTAACCTGCAAGTCTTTGGACTGTGGGAGGAAACCGGAACACCCGGAGGAAACCCACGCAGACACGGGGAGGACGTGCAGACTCCCCACAGACATTTACCCGAAGTCGGAATTGAACCTGGGACCCTGGAGCTGTGAGACAGCAGTGCTAACCACTGTGCCACCGTGTCACCCTAATAACCTTCCCGTAACTTTCCCAATCTCCGAGATTTGTCCAACTGCCCTACCATGACTCAGCCTCTCCCTATCTGCCGTTTCACAGGTCAGGTCCCAACACAATCGGTCAACGCCAACACCGCCTCCCCCTCCGGGACATCATCGCGAATCCCCGACAGTGAGGGAATGCCAAGCCCACAGCTCTACCCCCAGCCTGGAACCTTCTCTCCGGGTGACACGGATCCCAAGTCACCTGATCCGCAAGGATCTGACGGCCCAATTCAGGGATCACAACAAAAATAAACTGAATTAGTGTTAAATCCACAAGCCCGGAATGTGATAATTAACTGCAGTGGGAAGGTGCCGTGTTTATAGCAGGAAGCCTGTCTCGATGGAACTCATTTATTCTGGCTGTCTCTGAGCTGAAAATATTTTGTTAATATCCAGCTCTTTTCCCTTTATGTTTAACTTTCTCTCAGCCATTATCTTTTTATTTCTGTTTATCTTTTACTCCGCCTTTTATCATCCAGGATATCTCATTATTTCCCCCTCGCACTTCTCTCTCTCTTGAATGTGGTATCTGTCATGATACGCAAACATGCAATCAATGAACACTCAGAACAGGACACAACCAATGGGCAGTCAGGACACTCAGAGGTGGTATCACCACAAGGGGGCATGACATAAACACTATAAAAGGGATGAGGCACTCACACCCTGCCTCTTTCCACAGGCAGACATCGTTACAGTGCAGAAGGAGGCCATTCGGCCCATCGAGTCTGCACCGGCTCTTGGAAAGAGCACCCTACCCAAGGTCAACACCTCCACCCTATCCCCATAACCCAGTAACCCCACCCAACACTCTAGTTGATCAGCAGCATCTCACCCCAGCACGTGGCTTAGAGCAAGCTGGGACAGTTAGACTGAGTTACTACAGTTAGATTAGCAGAGAGTCGAACTCATTTGAGAACTGTGTTAATAGTTCAATAAACACGTTGAAGTAATTTCAGAGTCTGGAGCATCCTTGAGTTAAGACTGCATCAAGTAGCAGCCTGTGTTATCCGAAGCAGCATAACACAACATGATACCAGGAGCGACTGTTCAATCTATTTAGTTCAACTCAGCAAGATCCGTGACAACCAGCTACTGAATACAGGCACAATGGACAAGAAATGAAGGACAAGAACAAAGAAAATTACAGCACAGGAACAGGCCCTTCGGCACTCCCAGCCTGCGCCAATCCAGATCCTTTATCTAAACCTGTCGCCTATTTTCCAAGGATCTACTTCCCTCTGTTCCCCGCCCATTCATATATCTGTCTAGATTAATCTTAAATGATGCTTTTGTGCCCGCCTCTACCACCCCAGCTGGCAAAGCGTTCCAGGCACCCACCACCCACTGCGTAAAAAACTTGTATATTGAGTCTGAAGAGATAGGAGAGGTCTTGAACGAGTACTTTTCTTCAGTATTTACGAATGCGAGGGGCCATATTGTTGGAGAGGACAGTGTGAAACAGACTGGTAAGCTCGAGGAGATACTTAATAGGAAGGAAGATGTGTTGGGCATTTTGAAAAACTTGAGGATGGACAAGGCCCCCGGGCCTGACGGGATATATCCAAGGATTCTATGGGAAGCAAGAGATGAAATTGCAGAGCCGTTGGCAATGATCTTTTCGTCCTCACTGTCAACAGGGGTGGTACCAGGGGATTGGAGAGTGGCGAATGTCGTGCCCCTGTTCAAAAAAGGGACATGGGATAACCCTGGGAATTACAGGCCAGTTAGTCTTACTTCGGTGGTAGGCAAAGTCATGGAAAGGGTACTGAGGGAT